>NW_028261381.1:107592782-107912782 GCF_051295495.1 Thamnophis sirtalis | reverse complement strand
CATTATTGGTATCTATTTTTATTTTTGAAATTTACCGGTAGCTGCTGCATTTCCCACCCTAGGCTTATACTCGAGTCAATAACTTTTCCAGTTTTTTGTGGTAAAATTAGGTGCCTCGGCTTATATTCGGGTCGGCCTATACTCGAGTATATACGGTAAGTCATTTTTTTCAGTGCTATTGTAATTTCGAACAGTTATTAAATGAACAAGTCAAAGACTATCTGTACAAGTGACCATACATTATCTTAAGATGTACAGTAGAAATATAGAGAGTATGGGACAGTCTTTACATACTAAAACAGCAGACTGAGCAGACAAATTGTACTCTTTTCCTGTGTGCCAACCCCACAAATTGGGGTTTTAAAAAACTTTGCAAAAAGTTATTTATTTATTTATTTATTCATTCATTCATTCATTCATTCATTTGGTCATTCTATTTGCATATTGCCAAATCAATAAAAACTCTCAAATTTAAATAATCAAGAAAAACATCCACAATAAGTATCAATAAATTAAAGCAAACCAGATAATCCTCAACTTACAACAGTTCATTTAGTGACCATTTGAAGTTACAACAGCACTGAAAAAAGTGACATGACCATTTTTCACTGTGGCTTCCCGATGGTCACATATTCAATATTCAGATGCTTGGAAACTGATTCAAATTTATGATGGTGTCCTGGGATAACCTTTAGTGACCTTCTGACAAGGAAAGTCAATGGGGAAACCAGATTCATTTAACAACCATGTTACTAAGTTAACACCTGCAGTGATTCACTTAACAACTGTGGCAAGAAAGGTTGTAAAATAGGGCAACATTCACTTAAACAAATGTCTCACTTAACAACAGAAATTCTGGGCTCAATTGTGGTCATAAATCGAGGAGTGCTTGTACTAACCAAAGTTAGAATAACCCAAGGAAAATGTATAAGTGATGATAATGAAAAATAAAAGTCAACAACATTGTATTTACAAATATGTTAATATAAGTAATTCCAAGTGACGTAAATTAAACATGATGAGAACAAATTATTCAAACAAATGTTCTTCATCAAAGTTCTGTCTTCAGCAGCTCTCTAATGGGTAAGGAGAATGGCCTGGAAGCACAGAGGGAAGATCCAGTACTAAGGCAGTAATCAGATAAATGAAACTGGAATCCAGGCCAAGAAACTAATTTGAGAAAATGCCTCAAACAGCCCCACCCTCTAATTCTCATGAAGATTAAAAGAGGAGGAAAGGTAGCACACTGGAACTGCAATAGCAATAGCAGTAGACTTATATACCGCTTCATAGGGCTTTCAGCCCTCTCTAAGCGGTTTACAGAGAGTCAGCATATTGCCCCCAACAATCCGGGTCCTCATTTTACCCACCTCGGAAGGATGGAAGGCTGAGTCAACCCTGAGCCGGTGAGATTTGAACCGCTGAACTGCTGATCTAGCAGTAGCCTGCAGTGCTGCATTTAACCATTTAACTGCTACTACAGTTATTCTAATAAAAGTAGTTTAGATCTACATGGTGTCCTTTTCTTAGTCTGATCTACCTGATAGGTCTGTTAAGCTTCCAGAATTGTTAGAAGGGACGAAATGAGTTGTAATTCTAAGAGAATTATGTTCGATACAGCCAGAGCAGTATGAACAGCACCTCCTGGCCTCCATTCTCCACACTTAAAACATGGGATATTGTGTAACCATAAGCTTCTTCCAAGAAGAATGTACCACATGGGCCATTTCAGGTAGGGAAAGCAATCCGTAGGTACATGGTTTTATAGAACACAATCAGCACTTTGAATTGCACTTGGAATTCTATTGTTATTTAGTCTGGTCAAGAAGTAATGAAAGTATGAGTCATTATTACAGAGTCCTCATGATTAAAGTAGGTTCACAATCTATATGACCTTGGCCTCCACTTGCCCATTCTAGCTCTTTTGTGAAGACTTTTATCTACATGTATTCTGAAGCTCAAATAAAAATGAGTTACTTGTAAACTTAGATTAATACACATTTTATACAAGATATTTAACTTCTATTTAAATCAAATAGACATTTCATTTAATTCTGTTGAAAATGCTACCATATGGGTAGTCCTCAATTTCTGACCGCAACTGGAACTGGGACTGCTGGTAAGTGAGGCAGTTGTTAAGTGAGTCATGCCCAATTCTATGAAATTTTTTGTCATGGCTGTAAAATAAATCACCATAATTTTTGACGTGAATTACGTGGTCATTAAGGGGAATCCAGGTCCACCATTGACTTTGCTTGTGGGAAGCCGGCTGGGAAGGTTGCACCTGGAAATCACATGACTCTGAAATGCTGCAACTGCCATAAGTACATGCTGCTTGCCAACTGCTCAAATTTTAATCATGTGACCATGATGGGAATGCTATGAGAGTCATAGATGCAAGGACCGGTTATCACTTTTTTCAATGCCACTCTATCTTCAATCAGTCACTGAATGAATTGTTAGAAGTCAAGGACTACCTGTATTTATACAATCTCTCTCATAGACCATCATTTCTCAGAACTATTTTTGAACAGTTGAACAAATGGTCATTATTTCAGTTATATCTTTATTTAAAAATTCTGGGGGAAATGAAGCTTTGTCACTGAGGATATCAGCATTCCAAGTAATGCACCCATAGAAAGCAGAACTCTGAGGCAGATAGATTCCTCAAAAAAACAATTCATTGGATATATCATATTGGCACAACTGATGAAAGCCAACTCTGAAAGTTCCCACAGTTTTCACCTAATTAAAAAGTAAAGTTTTCCTCCCCGCCCCCCCAAGTCCCTGGTCACACTGTCCAATCAAGATGCTGGCCATTGCTTGGTTACTCAGTTCTCCTCTAGCCAGCCAGTTGTTAGAATGTCCTTGGTTCCCACAGGATTTTTTTTGTTTTGTTTTGGCTACAAAACCCCATCTAGCTATTTCCCCTCTCCCTGTCCCTTCTTCTGCTTTGTGGCAACCCTCTGGCCTCAAAGATGCTCTCAATCAGGGTCACTTCAGGGTTGACAGAGTATAACTCAATGTACTTTGTATAATTAATAATTAATTAATAATTAATTCAATTTATTACAATCAAAGACCATCACATACTTTCTATAATTACCAGTTATAGCAGTGATGGGCAACCTTTTTGGCGTGGTGTGTCAAAAATCGGCAAAAAATCGAGCATAACTCGCGTTGTGTGTCACTTCGACAAAAACATAATTTTGCGCAATTTATAGTTGCTGTTAATGGCGCTCACAGTTCCCGTTGGCACTCCGCTGTTCCCTGCTGTGGTGCGGTCGTAACCGACAGTCCCAGGAGTAGACTCTCTGTGCCGGCCTGACTGGAGAGAGGGGTGCACTGTTCCCGCGCTCCTCCCCTGCGGGTCCTCGCCACGCTGATGACGTGTGTGCGCACGGCACGCACGCCTTACCAGCAGCCCCTGCACTCAGAAAGGGGCGGTGGCGATACAGTAAGTGAGTGTGGGCGGGGGAGATCACACGTCCCGCCCCCCCCCCGTTCCTCCAGCACAGATTCTTTCATCCTCGGCGGCCGTGCAGGAGCCGAGGATGAATCGCATGAAATCCTGTGCGTGTCACCCCAAATGGCTACGCGTGTCAGCACTGACACGCGTGTCATAGGTTCGCCATCACTGAGTTATAGCATAAGCGCCAATACTAAGAGTATATACTGCAGCTGGTCTCCCAAAGAATTGTTCAAAAACATCCTTTAGTCACTAATTTATTAAGGCTTTTATACCACTTCAGTTTTTAGACACTAAGCAACCATGCATTTACAAAGCTCCTGCAAATCACCATATTTTTCAAGATCAGTTGTTTTGGATTAACAAACCAGTTTTATATTGACAAATAAAAAAATATCATTTTTTAAAAAATTAAAAAGTTATTAGGAAAACTACTCTTTCACTGATTATTAGAATATTTTCAAACATGTATGGGTCAATTTTACAAAACCAACACAACCAACTAGCTTAATTATCATCAGTTATGTTTCATCGTTGGTAACCTAATAGGCAAATGCTCATCATCTTGATCTACGTTAAATAATAAAGCCATTCCTAGGACATTCCACTAATCTACTTAATCCCAACTATCACATTCTGCATTATCCTTCCCTTCTACTTCCCCCAATCCAAGTAAAAGAAAGGACTGTAAAATATTCACATTTTTTCTAAGAATGGACCTTCCTCATTTCTTGCTGCATTTAGGATAACTATATTATAAATAGCATATTCATGTCTCTTAACAGAAAGACATAATCTTGTTATATATCTTTGGGAAGTCCAAAAACATGGTGGTGGTAACTTTTATTGCTTACTGTACACTTTGGTAGGGTTACTAGAAAGGTTTTGTTATTCCATGACATCAGTTGCACTCTGTGAAGGATGCATGCCAGTAAATTTCAGGACTTGCCTCACCACATCAAAAAATAAAAATAAAAATAAAAATCCAGTCAAGCCTGGTTGCACTTGTGAGTCAGTTGAAACATTTTCAAATAGATTTACAAAATAAGAAATAGTTCTAAAAGACAGCACAGAAAGTTCACCAAGCTGTGTAAAGACTCCAAGTCATATTTGTAGAACTAAATTTCCATAAGATTTAGGAGCTGTTGAGTAATTAAAAATTAAAGTACAATAATATATTCCCATGTAAGAAATATATAAAAATTACATAATGAATAAGTGGGTTTTTTAAAAAGTAAAATGTTGGTTTGTATATACTCTGTTCAGTTAATAAAGTGTCATAATCAATTACATTTTTACAATTTATACATGCCAGGACAGTTTTATACTCAGTCACTTTGTTGCAAGATGCAACAATATCTGACATATCCCATTTTCAATCTTAATCAACATGCAATCCATGTGTTGCCTAGGCCTGTATTAAACGATGAAAATATAAATTGGGCTCACATATCCTAGTACACCAGTGTTAAATGTGCAGCATCATGTTGTCATCACATGACATATCGCAACATTTTTTCCTTCATGGAGCTGGGGTGGGCGTGGCCTGTGCGTGATGCATCTGGCCTGCGCAGCACCAGTTTCATACCCCTGTCCTAGTAGATCATTGGTACAAGCAAGACTAATGCACCTGCTGTTAAAAAAAAATGAAGGAAGCAAAAGAAAGAAAGCCAATAAAAAGAATGAACCAAAACTATAAAGTAATTTAAACTGAAGTTAGTACAAATGTTAACCAAGGCAGAATGGATTGAATTACTTCCAGACAAAAGATATTTCTCAAGTTTCATGAAATCACTTTCCTTGTGAAAAGAAAATAATCTAAAGTATTCATTTAATGTTGTTCCCAATGTTAATGACTTAGTGGACCTTTATTCAGTAGACTTTATGCAGGACACCAAATTGCCATAGGGATAATATCAATAAAAATAATGTAAATTGATACAAATTATATAAATTGCCTGGTTTGCATCTCCACACAATAACATAACTTGCCATAATCACATATGTCCCCATTTAGTGAACATTCATAATCAAAAGACACAGATTCCTATAAAACTTAGTTCTGGATCATTGCCTTGCATTCTCAAACACAGCCTGTCCTGAAATGGGAACTTTATATGCTCGCTGAGCACTGTGAAGAATGCTAAAAATTAATTATTTCAAAACCAAGGTCACAGTTTTTCCTAAGTACCCTAGGGCATATTTGGAGCCTAAATAATCATTCAATAGAAGCAAGTCAAGACCTTTAAATATCTGGGAATTGTTTTCCATGCTATAGGCAACTGTGAATTTCACACTAATTATGTTACCCCAAATGCACAAAAAAATAACATTGGTTTTACAATCTTTCTACTTCTCCAAAGGAGCACAGCATATATCTGCAGCAATTAAAGTCTTTTAGGCTAAAATCTGAGCTCAGGTCGTTTTTGCAGTTCACTTGGCCCCCTACGGATCATTCTTTTCTTTTGAAAGAGTTCAGATTTTTTCAGAGTTTCAGATTTTTGAGATCAATTTTTCAAGTAAATACCAAATGTGGTGCTTTGTCATGAAATTGGCAAATTAAAATAGAAACTTCTACTTGGATTTTCATATTTTCCTACTGGCTGAAGCTCTCCTTTTTCAATCAGCTTCACTGAAAATTTTACTATGACAACCTTAGCAAGACATGCTAATCTACAACTTTCATGCTTTTCATGGCTAGCCATTACCTTGCTGGGCTAGCATTGATTTAGATCAGAAAGCAGATTTGCCTAGAAATATTTTCCTGAACCATCCTACTATACCAACTACCCAGATACAGTAGTCACATACCGTATTTTTCGGAGTATAAGACACACCTTTCCCCCCCAAAAAAGAGGGTGGAAATCTGTGTGTCTTATACACTGAATAGAGCATTTTTGGCCTCCTTAAACCCCACCCCTTCCCACAAGAGTGAGTGTTGGGGAAGCCTGCAAAATGCTCCTGGGAGCTGGAGAATGCAAAAACAAGTGAAAAACTGACTGTTTTTTGCTCGTTTTTGCTCTCCTAGCCCCCAGGAGCACTCTACAAGCCTCCTAAAGGCTATGGATGCCCCTTTTTTGGCAAAAAAAACCAGGCCATTTTTTGCTTTTTTTTGCCTCCACCCCCCCAGCCCCCAGGGGCACTTTGCAGATCTTTCAAACTCTCTGTATACTCCGTTTTTCACGAAAAATGAGGCATACAGAGGGTTTGGGAGGTCTGCAGAGTGCAAAACCTTTTTTAAAAATTTACCTCTTCAAAATCTTGGTGCGTCTTATACTCCAGTGCATCTTATACTCCAAAAAATATGGTAACAATTAAAAAATGTAAAAGAACTTTATCCTTGGTCAGATTCAATGCCCTCCCAATAGGGAAGTAGCAAAAGATTCCCTTTGAACAAAGACTTTGTCCATGTGGTGAAGGATTAATTGAAATAATGGAACATATTAATTTGTATTGAGCCTTCTATGCAGATGCTGGCCAGGAATTATTACTCATTCCTTACTAAACATTGTCAATTGGTTTTATCTTAAGTTAGTATCAGATTGATGAGATTTACTTCCTAGACCACAGCTACACACTGTTGTACAGTTTGTACAGTATGCCACTGTCTCCTCCAATCCTTCTTATTGTAGAACAATGTTTCTTTCTATTTTATCCCAATCAATTGTGACTTTCTTGTTTAATTTGCTGGTCAGTGGCCAAATAAAAATTGACTGGTTGCCTCACACAAGCACAGTTCCACCTGCCTAGGGTAAGGCAGAAGCCCATTATAGGGCCAGAATATGAGTCTTGCACACAATGCTATTATCACTTCAGCTTAAGCTGTAAAATCACGGCTCAGGGCAGATAGTAACTGCAGAACTAGGACTGCAGCCATCTCTCAAGCTGTCCAGCATAATTGTGGGATTATGGTGTCACTCTAATGCACAACAAGAAAGGACAGTAGTGGTGGGAACTGTAGCCCTTTTAGGACTGCCTTACCTAGAGCCAAAAGTTTGAGAATCCTGAATTTCACCACTCTAAAGAAGGCTAGGCAAATTGCTATTCTACTTCTGTCCTGCTGGGTTTCAGAAGTAACTATGTAAAATCCATTTAATCCATGGTCATAAATTAAGGTCCTTGCCCTAATTTACAGTCAAGATCACCTCTCTTTGGCTCCAATATTGCCTACTCTCTGTCATTGAAGGCATTTGACTCAGCCTAAGAATTAATGTACCCAATCTGTATGAAGACAATTTAGGTTACCACGTTTTCAACTCTCTTGCATGCCTCTTTATTTTCTTCCAGTACTGCAAAATCAGCTTCAGCATTTTGATCAGGCAGGTAACAGCATATATCTCAATTTAATCTATCGAACGACACCGAAGAGTGCATTAGGTACACTTGTAGAGTTAAAAATAACTAAGCACATGATTATCACACAATAATTTCACTTTTTTAATCTACAGAGTGAACCTCAGAAATCAAACTTCCTATTTATTTTCTCTGAATATGACTTAGCAGTAAACTGCCTAAAAATAATGTTCATAGCGAGAACATTTTAGTATCCTTTTCCCTCAGTGTATTCAATGTGAAAATTCAGTAACTAGATTATTCATCTCATCCAAATTTAAATGATTTCCAGTGATATTTATGACAGACTTTGGATCAATACTATCAAAACAAATCTAGGCTCTTCATAGTCTAAGAGCAGAGCCTTATCCATGCCTTACTTAAAACACATACAACCCACTTAATTTTTAAGAGACACACTGTGAGAACAGGCAGAAGAGAGAAAGGATTTGAATAATATTGAGCATTTGGGTCAATATTAAGGGTTGGGGGGGGGATGACATTGTGATAGGTCTATACTACAGGTCACCCAACCAAGCAGAGGAAGTAGATGAACTTTTTGCTAGTCAGCTAACTAAGGTATGTAAGAAGCATACCACAATAGTAATGGGGGATTTTAACTATCCTGATATCAACTGGGAAACAAACTCTGCACCAGTGGAACATCCAACAGGTTCCTATTGAACCTAGCAGACAACTTAGTTTCCCAAAAAGTAGAGAAGGGAACATCAGCCATATTAGACTTAATTCTCACTAACAGAGAGGAAATGATAGAGGGTGCTGAAGCCATAGGAACCCTTGGGGCAAGTGACTATGCAATATTGGAATTCAACATTATGCAAACACAAGTAGTAGAACAAACTCAAACTAGAGTCTTGGATTTTAAGAGAGCTAATTTCAATAAACTTAGAGAGAGCTTGGGAAGAATTCCATGGATGAGAATCCTCAAGGGGAAAAGCAACTCAAGAAGCTTGGGACATTTTGAAAAATGAGATTACAAAAGCTCAGTCTAGCCCAATAGCAATGAAGAAGAAAAATAACAGCTCCCAAAAGAAACCAGCATGGCTGCATAAAGAACTCTCTGACAAATTGAAAGACAAAAAAGTTAAGTATAAAAAGTGGAAAGAGGGGGACATAACTAAGGTAGAATATCAGCAAATAGCCCGAGCCTGTAAAGATGAAGTAAGGAAAGCTAAGGCTCACAATGAAGAAAGGCTTGCCACAAAAGTAAAAAATAACAAAAAAAAGCTTCTTCCAACATGTTAAAAACAAGAAAAAGATTAAGGAAACAATTGGTCCATTGCTGGGAGAAAGTGGCAAGAAAATGACAAGCAACAGGGAGAAAACAGAACTATTTAACTCATGTTTTGCATCTGTATTTACACAAAGGGAAAAACAGTCCAACCTATCAAAAACAGCACCACAAAAATCAGATTAGGAACACAAATTGAAATAGGGAAGAAAATTGTAAGTGAGCACCTGTCTACCCTAGACGAGTTCAAATCACCAGGACCAGACGGATTACACCCCAGGGTTCTGAAGGAACTGGCAGATGAGATCTCAGAACCACTGAACTATATATTTCAGAGATCCTGGAGCACCGGGGAACTGCCAGAGGACTGGAAAAAAGCTGATGTGGTTCCCATCTTCAAAAAAGGAAAAAAAATAGATCCAGGAAACTATAGACCTATCAGCCTGACCTCAATACCAGGAAAGATTCTGGAAAAGACAATCAAGCAACGAATTAGCGAACACCTAGAGGTAAACAAAGTAATAGCCAAAAGCCAACATGGGTTTGTCAAAAACAGATGATGCCAGACTAATCTTATTGCGTCCTTTGTCAAAATTAGTGGACCAGAGGAATGCCGCTGATATAGTTTACTTAGACTTCAGTAAGGCATTTGACAAGGTAGACCATAACCTACTACTAGATAAAGTAGAAGAATGTGGGTTGGACAGCATCACCACCAGATGGATTCGTAACTGGCTGACCAACCGCAGTCAACGTGTAGTCCTCAATGGAACGGCATCTACATGGAGGGAAGTATGCAGTGGAGTACCCCAAGGCTCTTTTTTGGACCCAGTACTCTTCAACATCTTCATCAATGATTTGGATGAGGTAATAAATGGGGAACTCATCAAATTTGCAGATGACACCAAGCTGGCAGGAATAGCCAACACTCTAGAAGACAGGCTTAAGATACAGAAGGATCTTGACAAACTTGAACATTGAGCACTATCTAATAAAATGAAATTTAATGGTGAAAAGAGTAAGGTTCTACATTTAGGCAACAAAAACAAAATGCACAGGTACAGTATAGGTGGTACCTTGCTCAACAGTAGTAACTGTGAGAGGGATCTTGGAGTCCTAGTGGACAACCATTTAAATATGAGCTAGCAGTGTGCAGCAGCTGCCAAAAAAGCTAACACAGTTCTAGGCTGCATAAACAGAGAGATAAATCAAGATCACGTGAAGTGTTAATACCACTTTATAATGCCTTGGTAAGGCCACACCTGGAATACTGCATTCAGTTTTGGTTGCCATGATGTAGAAAAGATGTGGAGACTCTAGAAAAAGTGCAGAGAAGAGCAACAAAGATGATTAGAGGACTGGAGACTAAAACATATGAAGAACGGTTGCAGGAAGTGGGTATGTCTAGTTTAATGGAAAGAAGGACCAGGGGAGACATGATAGCAGTGTTCCAATATCTCAGGGGTTGCCACAAAGAAGAGGGAGTCAAACTATTCTCCAAGGCACCTGAGAGTAAAGCAAGACGCAATGAGTGGAAACTAATCTAGGAGAGAAGCAATTTAGAACTGAGGAGAAATTTCCTGACAGTTAGAACAATTAATCAGTGGAACAGCTTGCCTCCAGAAGTTGTGAATGCCCCAACACTGGAGGTTTTTAAGAGGATGTTGGATAGCCATTTCTCTGGAATGGTATAGGGTTTCCTGCCTAGGCAGGGGGTTGGACTAGAAGACCTCCAAGGTCCCTTCCAACTCTGCTATTGCATTATTGAAAAACTACTATGATGACTGGCTTCTATAAAAGGTCATTCCACACAGAAAAGAGAAATTATTTTCAGGGAATAACTATTTCCTCTGATTCAAGGTGCTGTGTAATCAGTGCCAATATATTTGTAATAACAAATATAGTAACAAAAAGATAATCATGTAATTTGACATGAAGGGTTTTTCCAGTTGAACATGCATTCTAAGATACTTATCCTCAAATCTTCATGAACTCCTGGGTTACATTATACCGACTATAGTAGAATTCCACATGGCAGCTTTTAGACTTAACATAGCTGCTCAAATAATTTAAAAAGTTTTAATTATTTTAAACTTTAATTTAATTATTAAATTAAATTATATTTTAAAAAACATTTTTTTAAAAAAAGCTTTAAAATATCCTCCTCCTACTTATTCCAAGTGCATATTTATTTTGCCATTTTAAACAGTGCTAACATTTATTATAGTTTTCCTTTAACAAACAGCCTGGAAAGCCACTGTTTCCTGGTGGTCCTCAACACATAAACCTACCATAAAAATATGTACTATTTGCAGGGGTAATCATGAATAAGTGCACCCTACACTGAAGTCATCAAATTCTTCTTAAAATATAATCAATCTGGGTGCATTTAAGCCACCTTTAAATCAATCTATACCTCCAAAAATATGTTTTGCAGATTCTCTTGCTGGTCTACAACTCCTTTTAAAGGGGTGAAAATGTCAAATCCTTCCCATAAGCATCTGGCCATGCCTTGAAGAAGAAAAAGTAGGGTAAAAAGTTCCTAAATCAAATACAATTTCTTAAGAATAAATACAGCTTCAAACTGTGTAATGAGAACAGTATGTCATATGCTGTAACAAAATTAATATAACACTCAAAATATAGAAGGTATGGTTAAAGATTATAAACATATGTTAGCTTGATGCCGTTTGCTATCTGATTTTAATCAGACCAGCTGCTGAAAAGGTATTTTAAAGGGAGAAAAGTTTCACTACATCAGGGAGAATTTTGTTTACATCAGACCCCAAGGAGCCAAGGTCATATTTAACCTTGTAATATAAGTACAGCCTTCGAAAATGCATGCATGCAATGCATGCATATATATCCCCAAAGAACAAAGAAGTCCAATCTTATATTACATTAAATTAATGTGGTATAAAATGTATCAACTGTGAGTTTGATAGGAGACAGCTTGGGCTATGGAAACCAGATAGTCATATGGGAATAAAACGCATTGAGAACACAAACAAAACCCAGACCTTTTCCTTTTATCTGAATGTAGCGTGGTAAACATGAACCATTTCTTGACTCTCTAGTATTTTATTTATCTAATAATTAAACATAATAAACAATACATTATGTATTACAAATAATCCCTTATAATTCTATCAAGCTCCTTTAATTACCTCAAGAAGACAAATTAAAAGATATTAAAGGACAAAAAGGAATAGTAAAATGATTTGCAGTATTGTTTACATAAAGAATGTGCCATCTAACAAAAAATACATAGGCATCTCTATCCTCCAAAAGTTTTATTTAAAACTCTGATAAGCAATAGTAGTAGTAGTAGTAGTAGTAGTAGTAGTAGTAGTAGTAGTAGTAGTAGTAATAATAATAATAATAATAATAATAATAATAATAATAGGACTTAAAAATCGAAATTCAACGACTATGGCACAAACCAGCAGTGGTAATTCCAGTGGTAATCGGCACACTAGGTGCTATTCCAAAAGCACTGGAATTACATTTAAAACAGTTAAAAATTGACAAAATCACCATCAGTCAAATGCAAAAAGCCGCACTGCTTGGATCTGCACGCATATTACGAAAATACGTTACGACATCCTAGCCCCCTGGGTGGGGCCCGACTAGTAACCAATGCCAAATCCGGCGAAAAAACTGGCCGCTGTGATACAATTGCATAATAATAATAACAACAACAACAATAATAATAAATGTCCATGGTTTATAGGAGCTCTGTTCTAAGACAATGAGAAGATACTATGTTGTTTAGCTCTATATTAAAGGTTGTAATAGGATATAAATGTGTTTGTAATAGTGGCGAATGCTGTTGGCTTACCTGAATGGTCATTCTCTAGGCACTGCGGGAGTGTCCAAGCATGGGTTAATTTCAGCTTGCTGCCCAAGGACTGAGTTTAAATCTTTAGTGTAGCTCCCTTTGGAGGTCAGTTTGAGGATGTGGAGTCCAGAAGATGCCGTAAGAATGTGAACTATGTCGTCAGAAGAGGTGACTCGGCTCCGCTAGATTACCCCAGGGTGGTATTGGACACTCCCGCAGTGCCTATAGAACGACCATTCAAGTAAGCCAACGGTCATTCTCCTAGGTGTTGCATGGACATACCCAAGCTATATAGTCCCAGAGTGAGAAGCAGATAGATCTCGTTGTTCTGGAGCCGCAAGGAGCCGCTGCAGGACTCTCCTCCCAAAAGAGGCCTCCGCAGCTGCAAAGGAGTCCAATTTGTAGTTACGAATAAATGGGGATGGCGAGGTCCACGTCGCTGTCCTGCATATTTCCTCAATGGGCGCCTGCGTTGCCCATGCAGCTGAGGTCACAGTGCTCCTCGTGGAATGGGCAGTGATGTGAGGAGGAACAGACCGGGCCTGATGTTCATAGGCCAGCTTTATGCAGGCGCGTGGCCAACATCCAATAGCCAAGGAGGAAACCTTCCTGCCCATCAAAGTGGGATGGAAGGAAACAAAGAAGGATTCGCACTTGCGGAAGGAGGCTGTTCTCTTCCTGTATATGCGTATTGCCCTTCGTACGTCCAGTTTGTGCCAAAGTCGCTCCCTGGGATACCTGGGATGCGGGCAAAAGTCAGGGAGAATCACCTCCTGCGACCTGTGAAACAAGGTGTTAACTTTTGGGAGGAAGGAAGGGTCAAGACGAAGAATGACCCTGTCCGGATGCACACTGCAGAGGTCCTCCCTAACAGATAGGGCCACCAATTCAGAGATTCTGTGAGCCGAAGTGATTGCAATTAGAAAGGCAGTCTTAAATGATAAGTGGCGCAAGGTGATGGAATGAAATGGTTTGAATGCAGCCAAGGTCAAAGTCTGCAGAACTACCGCCAGGTCCCAAGTCGGATACCGGTGGACCATTGGGAGATGTAAGTTGGTAGCTCCCTTCAGGAAGCTGCGAACCCTGGGATGTCTGCTGAGAGGTGTAGAGTCCTCTCTGGACAAGATGGTGGCCAAAGTGGCCATCTGCCTCCGAAGGGTGTTAGGGACAAGACCTTTGTCCAATCTGTCTGAAGAAAGTCAAGAATTTGTGGAATAGTTGCTGCAGTAGCGACAATTTGACGCAGCACACACCAGGATGAAAAGGCAGTCCAGGTCGCATCACAGATACGCACCGTGGAGAGACATCTGGATGCCTGGACGGTGTGGATTACCTTGTACAATAAATTGTCTTGCTTTAGGAGGTCCCCCTCAAGTGCCAGATGGCCAACTGGAGCCACTGAGGGTCCAGGTGCTGAATGGCCCCCTGGCTGAGGGAGATCTGAGGAATGTACCAGCATTCTTGTCCTCCGACAAATCTGGGGCATCCTGACCACCCTCCTCTGTGTCAGATGCTTCGCTGAGGCCGAGGAGGCAAGAGGAGAGACCCTGCCCTCTTGCTGTGGGGGATCAGCAACCCTCACTTTGGCTTTGGCTCAGCCTGGGAGAGGTAAGGTGAGGCCCAGTTGCTGGATACCATCAGCAATCCCCTGAGAGATAGCCCTTGCAACCACCTCCTTCATAGCTGGGGATAGCTCAGGAGTGGAATCTGGGTTCTGGGGCAAAACCCTAGCTACAGGCCCAGAAGGAGGAATTTCCTCTTCCAACAGGGAACAAGCCTCCTCCATGTATTCCTCCTCTAGAGATGAGGCTAAGGACCTGGGAGATGCCCTAGAGGGGTTAGGGGAGAACCCAAAATCGCCCTCCTCTACTACAGATGGAGAATCTTCTGGTGGAAGATCTAAAATGGAGAGGACAGCAGGAACCTCAGCAGATGGAGGGAGATCCTTTTCAAGCCCCTGGTTGCTCTGAGCCTTCTGAAATTGTTGAAATTGCTCTGGCAGGTGATGCAGCAACAAAATGGCACCAAGAAGAAGCTCTTAGGGTGCTCACAGATCCGCACTGGTAATATGAAGACAGGGAATGGCCTGGAAGGCCAAACTCCCTGTAGCCGCCAATCAAGGTCTTCAGGGGAGGGGGAGGCCTGCCTGGAGACCCAGAGCAAGGCCACTTGTCCAACACCCCTCCCAGCGGCTGATCTGCTAAAGGACCAGGCTGCAGCACAGAAAAGAGAAAAAAGCAGCTTGGATTTCAAGCATGCACTTTTTTTCTCTTCCAAAATGGCCACTGCTAGTTTGGAACGACACTGGACTGCCATCGGTGATCCAGAGTGCTCAGTAGAGCCTCCGGGACTAAGAGGAGTCCTCTGTCCGTTCGCAGGGGCTCCTGACTTTCCTACCTGGCTCCTAGGCTCGCCAGCGGCCACTGATGAGCCTCCCGGTGCTGTCAGAACCGTGTGGAGATGCGGGAGGCTGGAACATTCCAAGCAGCCTTATCTGTGCTGAGGAAGGTTAATTAGGCAAAATAACTTCTTTCAAGGGTAAAACAAAAAACCTAGGTCTAACTAAGACTCCAACTGTGGAAACGAAAACAAAAAAGGCTACACTAAATTAATTAGGAGAAATCCAGCTTGCTATCCAAGGACTAGAAATCCCAAATACAAATGCAACTGAGTTTTTCAAACTGACCTCCAAAGGGAACAGTAGGCAAGGCTACACTAAAGATTTAAATTCAGTCCTTGGGCAGTAAGCTGAAGTTAACCCATGCTTGGACACTCTAAGCAGCTCCTAGGAGAATATCTGTAGTTCAGGTGTAGGATGAGAATGAAGGTTCGTTCTCCAAGCTTGTGAGTTGGTTTCTGAACGTTTTGTTACGAGGCTAGGTAACATCTTCAGCGGAGTTTAGGGGATGTTAGTGTCAGTGTTCTTCTGTTTATAAGGGCTTCAGGTGTGGGTGTGGGTGAGACAACCATAACCTAGATTGAGCATCTCCATATACCGTATTTTTTGGTGTATAAGACACACTTCCCCTCCCCTCAAAAAAGTGGGTGGAAATTTCTGTGTATCTTATAGAGCAAATTTGCCAAAGCCCCACCCACCCACCAGCCCCCATCCTTCAGCCTATGCCTTCCAGCAATTTGCCTCCTTGCAGCATATAGCCTGGTCAACTTCAGCACAGCCTAATTTAACACGAGCAGCTGATTGGTGGCTGGATCGGCTTCCTGGAATACCGCCGATCAGCTGTTCCAGGCTGCAGGGATCGCTGCCGCCCATCGCCGCCCATTGCTGTCTCTGCTTATCACCACCTCCACATGCCCCATTTTAAGCCTCCGCACGTCCCATTTTTGGCCTTTGCACTCCCCATTTTCAGCCCGTTCCAGGTGGTTGGGATAGGCAGCAGTGGTGGTGATTCCCACTACATGAAATGGGTCAAAAATAGGCTGCGTGGAGGCCAAAAATGGGGCACATGGGGGCCAAAAATGGGATATTTAAGCACAAAACAAAGACAAGATGGCGATAGGTGCCAGTGATGATGGGGGTGATGGGTGGTGGCAATGAACATATAATTGCTAAGTTTATAAACATTGTTGAATTTGAATTTAGAAAGTGGGTATCTAAAACATTGTATGATTCAATGAGCAAGAAACTTTGGATATAATGTAAAGCTTGAACAATGGGAGAATATGTGGACAAAAAGTTTAAAATGTATACTAAATTACAATTTAAAAGATTTTTTTTATAAGATCATGTATCATTGGTATTTAACAACAGAAAAAAATATCAAGAATGTATAAAGGTACTTCAAATGAATGTTAGAAATGAAAATGTAAAGAAGGGACTTTTTATCATTTGTGGTGGGCATGTGATAAAGCAAAGAAATATTGGAGTAGGATTTATTTGTAATACAGAAGATTCTTAAAGTGAATATAAAAATAAAAGTAGAAACTTTTTTTTTAGGTTAATGGAAAAAGACGTGGAAAAAAACCTGGAACTTTGATGTTACACATGTTGGTGGCAGCAATATTACTTTATGCATAAAAATGGAAGGACACTTTAATCCCCCAAATGGATGAATGGCTGCAAAAGTTTATATAGTTAGCAGAGATGGCTAAATTGACTGCTTTGATAAAAAAAAAAAACTTAGTTACTTTTATTTCTACTTGGAAATGGCTTCTGGACTTTTTGCTTGAGGTGGAAAAATATGAAATTTGTTTTTGGGTTTTACCGCTTAGATAAGACTTGTTGATATAAAAATGGCTAGTTTATACTATTATGTAAAAGTAAAAAGTCGAGGTTTGATGTTATTTTCTTACTTTACTGCACCAAAGGGATGCCTTTTCTTTCTTTTTCCCTTCTTTTCAACACTCTTCCCTTCCCTTTTCCCTCCCCTATTTTTCCTATTATTTGTTTTTGTATTTTATACTATAAACTAATAAAAAAGAAAATCACAATAAAAAAAGAGAATCTCTACAGACATCAGGGCTTACTGTTATTAGATAATGGTTCATCAAATAATTGGACCAAGGTACATAACCTGTTATCTTTTAATTACATTTGTTAATTCTTCTAATTCTAACATACTCAGGAATGGATATCAAGACTATAAGATTTGAATTATTTTTTCTTTCCCGAAGGGTTTGGAAAGCAAATTGATTATGTATAGCCTGCCAATAATTTATAACTTCGTTCACATGTTGCAACAAGTGCAATACTCAAAACTTGGGAGTATAAACTTCAATTATGATCTACATAAAGTTATTTTACATATTGACAGAAGGCAGTTATAATTAAAGATCAAAGGAAATCAAACCTGAAACCAACCACAAGTGCCAGCATGTCTGGAACAATTCATATACATGTGATATTTTAAAAAATCTATAAGCAATATCCTTACCACTTTGAATTATTCCAATACTGCACATTAGTGTTTTTCTGTAGACAAAAACTTTGTATTGGATGTATGATTCTTAGCCAAAAACAGACTTGTTCTATTGATTCATAATTTATATTACACACATTTGAATTTTTTTTGCCTCTGCTTAAGGAGTTTCTTCCTTAAAATATCCCTATAATAATTACACTTGTCAATAAATTTTCTGCCAAAGAAAATCATATCCATTCAAAATTCACAGTGGAACAGATCACTTAATGGAAAATGAAATACTAATAATATATTGGAGGGGAAATTTGTGTGCTTTATGCAATACTTTAATTTATTTTATACAAAATGTTATACACTGTCTATTTCTTTGGACTCAAAATGGCTTATAATCAAACAAGTATTGTACATCAAACTTAAAGAATAGAATACAAACAGGCAAAATAGAAATAACAAAATATTCTATAGAATAGAAGCAACAAAATAACTGAAAAGGGAGGTGACTAACTCAGAAAGCCTTGGTGCCATGCAGAACAATCAAGTCCTAAGAGCCTTCTAAAGGCCAAGAGGTGAAAGGCAGAATGTATCTCAAAAAGCCAGGTGCTCCAAAGAATAGAGGTAACTACCAAGAAGACAAGTAATCAAATCATTGCTCCCTTTATTTCATATGGGGTGGTACTATCGCATTCCTCAAGTATTCCTATTATTTCCCAGTGTAAACGGTATTAAAAATGCACAAGCCTATTTATCAGAAAAAAGCTAAACAGTTAAAAATACTGAGCTAGGTATTCAGATTTTCCTTTCCTCAATGGAGCAAGGCAGTATCAAGTTAATAGTAATCACAGGAAAGCTTTCAGAATTTTATACATGCAAAATCAGCACTATATAAATGGAAAAAATTATTTCTATATGGGAATCAGTAAACTTAATCTTCCTTATTCTGGAATAGTTGTAAGTAATCTGTAAAACAATAAACCAACTTAGACAAATCTATTCGCTAATGAAATAGCCTTCATTAAGACATTAGTCTAGGGACAGTTAATTTGCCCTACATTAAGATTTTGCGACTGAGATGTTTAATCTGAACGAATTTGATCTATCTATAATGTCTTACTGTAATCTATATCTTTGCATTGCTAATTTTAATGATAAAGAGATTCCGAATAATCTAAGGGAATGTTATGCTTCAAATAACCTTTTCTAAGATTACCATAATAGTTCTGCTTTATGGTGGGATTTTCCCCATGTGCCAAAAAGTAATTATTTATTTCACCATATACCTTCAGTGCATCTTTTCCCATGAGAAACATGGTTCTATGTCCACAGAACATGGAGAACACTGCAGTAAAGGATAGATGAGTATTTGCCAATGTACAATTATCTTCCTATATGCAATCGGTGTTAACGCCCATTAATTAATAATACAATTAAAAGTGATGACACACTTTTTCTAAACCAACTTTTCCCATCTTAGTAATTCATCTTCTGAGAAGTGGGACATTCACCACATAGAAAACAATGCAAAGAAGTCAACTGCATGGGAAATCTGGATTATCTGTCAGTGCCTGTCTCACGTGAAATGAACAATACAAGTGTGCTAATTTTTAAATTACAGATTTTGAAAGACTCGGTATGAAGTTTATATCAGAAGGTAGATCAGGATAGAAACTGCTATAGATACCCACACTCAGCCAGTACATAATCAAATGAGGGGTTGTATTCTGGAAACTATGATACCTATGTTAATAAAATAGTGTAATCTAACAATATATACAAGAGAAAAATTTATAGAGTAACTGACAACCTAAAAACATAGCTACAAGGAGGATTGCCAGGTATGGTACATCAAATTCAAGCTGGAAAAAACTGGGAAAAATAATCAATTTAGAGAAAAGGACTGCTATCTTTCCATTAATAGGGTAGGTCATTTTTTTTCCTTATGAGCAGGAAACATAAAGGAAAGAGCATTTAAAGGTGCTAAACATTAAATAACAACATACTGATCAACAGATAATCAATTTGATAGAATTAGGGTAGACAGAGTCCGGGAATTATGTCTCTAGATAGTGGCAAGCAATAATATAATGGAAAGCATGCAATATCTTTATGTATTAATTCTAAATAACAAATTACTCTTCATTTTATTTGCCAAGGGTCTATAGTATCTCCAGTCAATTAGTCCTAAAGATAGTTCATACCAAGTCATCATTCTAGGCTGTATTTCAGTCTCTAGATTTGTGAAACCTATCTCTTGTGCTTTGTTCTCGTTCTTGTCCTTTCAGTGTGCCTTGTAAAGGTTTTATTTGTTTCAGAAAAGAACACAGAATTAGTCAAGTGGAAAACCCTAACTTGTCATCCAATGTACCAATAATAATGCTATAAATAACTAATTAGGAAAGCTAAACAAACCGGCAATGTAAACCTACATATAATTATCCAGAAATAATTCTGGTTTCTAAGTATGATAAATAAGTAAATGTCAGAGTTTAATTGACCAATTTCCCTTATATGTCTTTAAAAATATACTCTGAAGCTTTTTATTTTATTTCATTTTTCAGCAGTAAATGCACATACATTCTTTGTCAGCCTTTCTATTCATCCATTTGCTCAGCAACTGGAAATTGTAGAGATCTTTTCACATTAGTAGACCATTTAATTTACATTACTGAGCAAAAGAGGTTTCTATTAATAACAAAATAATTTGTAATAGGAACATAAGAGCTTATCTTGTATTTTGTCTGTCCATATAAGCTCTATTTAATGATAGACAATTCCCAGACAGAAGCATCTAATCCAGTTGGATGTTCAAGGAACTGAACTGGAATTCTTGCCTAAAAGAGAACTTCTTACACAACTTAACAGTATTGTTACAAAATGAATACATACATTCAACCCTTATTTAGTAAGACTGAGTATTTAAAAATAATATACACTTGAATATATTTCTAGTCTGGGTTCCTACTGATTTTTTTTTAATCTTCTCTAGTAAGAATAGAAGTAACTGTAAGCCTAAAGAAAGATAAGAAAATGTTGAGAAGTTCATGCTGATCTGATAAAGATTTCAAAAACTTCATAACTAACCAATGTTTACTTCTGCTAGGGCCATGGTGGCAAACCTATGGCACGGGTGCCACAGATGGCATGCAGAGTCATATCTGCCGGCACATGAGCCATCAACTCCAGTGCACATGTGTGCGCCAGCCAACTGATTTTCGCCCTCCTAGAGGGCCGGGGGAGGCCATTTTCGCCCTTTCCAGACTTCAGGAAAGCTTTCGGAGCCCGGGGAAGGCGAAAAATGCATCCAAAGGGCCTACCAGAAGTTCGGAACTTCTGGTTGGCCTGTTGGCCCATTCTTCACCCTCCCCAGGCTCCAGAGGCTTTCCTAGTGCCTGGGGAGGGCAAAAACGGCCTCCCCCACCCCCCGGAGGAAATACCAAGCTCACCTTGGATGAGAGTAGTGTGGCGCACATGGGGGGAAGCATGTGAACGGGGATTTGTGCACACATGCACATGTGGGGGCACTATCATGCACGCCGTCGCATTTTTGGCACCCAACAACAAAAAGGTTAGCCATCACTATGCTAGGGCAATGCTCAGTGAAACACACATACACATACACACACTCAAAGAAGTTTACTGGAAGAAATTTGATGACATCTTTATTGCACGCATTCCATTTATGTTTGCTTGACCTATCAATTGTAGATCAGCCAGACTTCAAAGTCAAAATTGAATCCAGAAGATCTTCTTTAAAAAATGATTTATATAATAAAGATCCCGAGTTTCTGAAATATATATTTAAATACATATATACCAGCTGAAGCCACCTATAATATCCTGCAAATGTTCTGTCAGTCATTTAACTGTCAATTTTTAAGAATGAGTTTCAAAGAAACATTCCTGCCTCAAACGTCCTGAGAAATGTGTATTGCACAGAAAGGAAAGACTGAAAAGTTACTAGATTATGTGTTGAAGATTTTAAATCAAGAAATCCCACTGAACTCAGGAAGGTACCCTAGTCTGTAGGGTAATGTTTCATGGAGAACATTTATACCAATATAGGAAAATTGTGAAGTGCTCATCACTGCTGGACATGGAGTCATGTTTATCAGGAGCGTGAGAATAGTCTTATTTTTCTCTGGAGAATTATCTACGTCTTTTTAAATCTATGATAATTTTTGTTTCTTAAAAATTAAAAATGTAACTAAAAACTTCTCTGGTAGTTTTACATATAGGGAAAAGAGTTTTCATACATACATAAAAACATCAGTAGAGGAGGGTACAATGACCTACAATGATTCTATAATTTTATAATAATTATGTCAATCTATGATTTCAATTTTATGAACTCTCTTACTTTTTTTTTAAAGAAAAGAGGATTTTCTTTTACTCAAGTCAATTTCGACTTATTTTCAGGATACGCAAGCATCAGATTGCTTATTTGTCACACTATCCTTTTAGACAATGTTTTTATTAAAAAAATGATTGAAATATTAAAAACCAATGCCTACTGATGAGTAGAAACCAAACTAGTTCATATCCTTTTCAAAATGTCTAACTTATTTTAGGAAAAACACTCTGAAGCAAAAGACAAGAGAAGAACTGACATTAGGATTCCAGTGTCACGGGAGGCCGCTCAGCCTCAAAATGATGGAAAAGAGAAACAACGTGTCTTCGCAAGTCAAGGAGTAAGGCCAAAGCCTGCAGGACATGTTTGATTGGACTGTAAAACTGTGAGCTTATTCCACAGTGCTTTGATCTCAATGAGCTTCAAAAATAAACATATTGCATCTCAAGCCTGCACAGCCTTCAAAAACGGGAGCCACTCTGATGTTGGCAAAGGCAACCTTCACCCCACATGGCCTAGGACTCTTGGGGTGATTTCAATGATTTGGAAAATATCACTGCTGTACTGAACAGAGATGGACACAACTTCTACAAGATATCAAGAAAAACTGTTTTCTTCTTCTGATTCTGTAAATGTCGGCACATAAATACTTAAATTTGCAGAAAGACGGGTCAAATTCTGAACATGCAGAAGTTATGTCAGTTTCTGTTCATAACATGAACCGTGGTAAGTCTTTTAAAACATCCAAAGAATTGTCAGATAGAAGATGGGGTTGAACCATTCAAAGTTCTTCCAACGATAGGACAAGAAACAATTTAAATAGCAGAGAGACAGATTTTGGTTGGACTTTGTGAAAAAAAATGCTATTAATAAGAGCTGTTCAACTCCAGCTGCCTCAAAAGATGGTGGATTGAATTGCACTAAACATCCTATCTTCTTCCTCTGACTTACTGTGCATGAACATTATAAAGGATTTCAGACATCTCAAAACTGCAAAAGTAATGCTTTAAAACAGGGATGTCAAACTCCATTTCAATGAGGGGCGCATCAGGGTTGTGTTTGACCTCAGGGCCTGGGATGGGCATGGCCAGAGTGGGCATGGCCAGCTTGATGTCAGTCACTCGTGTGAGGAGTGTCTGTGGTGGCCCAAGCACTCTGCCAGCGAAAATGGGCTCCCAAGCTCCATTTTCACTGGCAGAGGCACTGCGAGCCAGTCCTTTGCTGTTTTTAGAGTGGCTCTATGGGCCAGATCTAAACACACTGATCCAGCCTCCAGACCCTGCTCTAACAGATAATTCTGAGTCAAATTTGAAACTAAACTGAATTAATGCCATGTAAGTGGAAACCTTGAACAAATAACCCCACACACACACCATTTGCATACTAGGAAGCAACTTTAAATTGTAATTCTCTTCCATCTTGATTTTTCTTTTTAAAAATACTGCTACCTATTTATCAATATTATGGCAAAAAAATCCATTCCTAAACATGCAAATGGTGCTATAGATTCATCCTTTTTCAAATTCATTTGTGCAACAGAGTTTTTCACAGTGCCATCAATTTATCTGCTTAATGTTTGTTCTATATACTCATCTGCGCATGTTATTCATACCTGCCTTTTCTCACTTATAAAACTCATTCCTTATTGTCTATTTTAAATTCCTGGGAATAAAGGAGATAGGCAGACAGACAGACAGACAAATGACTGATTGTATTATTACAACAAATAAATTATCATTAGTACTCTATGCCTTTGAAATTTTTCTAAGTATTAAAGCATCTGATGAAGTCAATATAAAATTCTTAGAAATGAGGAAATCATATTGTAAAAGATCTTTTTCATAATTACAGAACTGTCACCTTAGGTGGAAAAAATTCTCTACATTCCTAATTCCACAAGATTATGGATTTTGTTCTTGTGCTTTTAGCATCTGGTTTTGTATGTTCAGTATGCAAAATATCTTCCAGAATGAAAGGTAAGAGAGTTGAGAGAAGGTATTTAAATAGTCATGCTAATTAATAAGCTGAGAGCATAAATATGTGAAATAAAAAAATACTATAAAACTGACCCAGCCTGAAAATTGCAGCATTAAAAAGGAAAGCTAGACAAGGAACGAAAAGGCAGTACTCCAACTCCTAAATGCATAAGAAAAAGACAAGTCTTTATCATGATACAGTATATTGTGAATTTGAAAACAAAGGGTAAGGGATTAATTCATTTTTTATCTAGTCTTACAAACAAATAGTTGAGCAACCTACAAAGACAGCATGTTGATTCAAAGCTCATTTTGTTAATTAAACAAAATCACATGCAAGGCAGAAAATCAGGAACAGAGTGTGCCAGTTTCTTTCTTTTAATTATGTCATCTGGAACAGAATGATACTTCCCAAGTCTCCTAGAAACTTTTACTTCCTACTTAACAAAGGCTGCAAAAGCCTCTATGGAAAACTTATTTAGGAAGGTAATTCAGAAAATAGACCATTGTTCAAGATTTCAAGCTGTCTTTCAGACAATTCTGTCCAACACAGAAAGACTGTCATTAGCAATAGCACTTAGATTTATATACCGCTTTACCATACTTTACAGCCTTCTCTAAGCGGTTTACAGAGTCAGCATATTTCCCCCAACAATCTGGGTCCTCATTTTACCCACCTCGGAAGGATGGAAGGCTGAGTCAACCTTGAACCTGGTGGGATTTGAACTGCCAAATTGCAGGCAGCTGGTAGCCAGCAGAAGTGGCCTACAGTACTGTACTCTAACCACTGCGCCATCGAGGCTCAGTGCAGTACAGTATATATGCAAGTACCAAACTATTATTTATACAAGGAGGCTCCCTTTAGTCAAGGACTACCTGTACAAGACACCACAACACTGATTAATGATTCCAACTGATTTTTAAAAATCAATGGCTATAAAACATGGCTTTTTCAGAACAGCAATGTGTTCTGAGAAAAATACCCTAGACTTTAATTATTTTTGTCAAAAGATAAAAGTTTCTAATCCTTTGCTGATGAAGTACTGCATTTTCAAAAAGGGTAAAGCAAGGTATAATGCACCACTGACTGTGCCTGTAATTCAATGAAAGAGCAGCTGTAGCAGCAGGAAACAGGAGGAAAAACAAATGCAGTTTTAGGGCAAAAACTTCCAACTCGTAAAAAACTGGTTTCCAAATGCAATGGATTAATTGAATAAATAGACCAACACAGAAACAAAAGACATATGAAGTCTTGGGTGCACTTTGTCGGCATCTCTACTTTCTTATTTTAGCAGTACTGCATTCATAAAAGCGACATGCAATTTGAGAAAGGAATATGCAGATTTCAGCTAAAACAATTTCTATAATCTCTAAAGCAGTGTTACTCAACTCAGTAACTTTCAGATATGTAGAGTGTAACTCCCAAAAGTCCTTTGCCAACATGCTGACTGAGGAATTCTGGGCATAGAAGTCCACACATCTCAAAGTTGTTGAGGTTAAAAAAACTCTGTTCTAAAAGAATCCTGTAAAGAGATGAGAGCAACAAAAGCCAAAAAGACTTATGCAGATAGAGATATGATGTCTTTTTTGGCCCTGAAGAATATATATAATTATTAGGCTGGTATAGAATTCCAATCCAGTCTTGGAAAAACAAATCTCAATATCTTTCGCAAGTTCTGAAATAATTAAAAAGCTGTTTTTCCAACAAGTTGATTTTTTTAGCAACACTTCAATGTGCAAATCTAACTATAATCCTTTCTAAACTTCTCTATGAAGCAAGTGTGTCATGATATGTATTTTGTGATACTACTACATTTGTGTTGGAAGCACCTACCAAGGTGCTTTCAGGTTGAAAGGATTAGCCAGTGACATCATCGTTGTTCAGGGAACACCCTAGGGCAGGGGCCTGCAACCTTAAATACTCAAAAGAGCCATTTGGACCTATTTCCCACAGAAAATAAAATACCGGGAGCCACAAAACCTGGGTGGGCGTGACTAACTCAATGTCACTCCCACCCAGTCACATGATACCCTGCCAGCCACACCTAGGTTTTGTGGCTCCAGGTGTTTTCTTTTCTGTGAGAAATAGGTCTATCTATCTACCTACCTACCTACCTACCTACCTACCTACCTACCTACCTCTATCTATCTATCTATCTATCTATCTATCTATCTATCTATCTATCTATCTATCTATCTACCTATCATCTATCTATCTATCTATCTATCTATCTTTCTTCCTCTGTCTCTGTCTCTGTCTCTCATGTGTGTGCGTGTGTGTGTGTGTTCCCCCTTGAACCATTTCTAAAAACAGGCAAGGGTTGGTTGTTGTTTTTTGCTGATGTTGTTCTTTCTTCTTCTTTGGGTGCCTTTTACCATATGATTTAAATCAAGAGTCATTTCAGGTTCCCAGATAAATGAAGCTCTTTCGTCCCCCTGCTGTGACTCCCTGTCGGCTGAACCCACTACTGGCTGGGCTTGCCCCTCGCCCTCCCCTCCCAGTCACTGTTGTTTATGTTCCCTTTCCCCTTTGAGTTGTTCGCTGCCCTGAGTCCCTCCTGGAGAAGGGCGGCATACAAATAAACCAAAACTGAAAAACTGAACTCCTCACCTGGCCAGAGAAGGTAAGGATGATGGCGGGGGATGGAGACTCACTCCACATTGCAAAGCAGGAGCAAAGCACCCCTGTACTTGCCTCATCTCATGGGCACTTCTTCTGGCCCTTGTTGGTGTTACACGCATCTCAGTTGCTCGAGGAGATGCACAACTTGCTCTCCGCCCCAAGACACTGGCCCAGCCCAGCTGCTCCGCGTCATAATGGGCTCCAGGAGGAGGAGGGAACGCTGTCTCCCCCATTGTGAAGTGCACCAAATTTAATTGTGCTCTGCAAGGCGTTGCAAGAGCAGCGGGCAGGCCATGGAGGTGGCGAGAGCTTTTTGTTGTTTTTGTTGAGAATTTACCATTTTTAGTGATGAGAAGAATGTATAGTCTTCCTCATCTTTATGACATAGTTGCAGTCGCTCTCAGTAACAGAACAAGATAGGAAATGTCTATAGAGATTCTCAGTCATCCAGGTCATGGTGCTTTTTCAAGAGGCAACTGGACTTTCCTTTTTTTCTTTGAAGACATTTCATTTCTCTTCCAAGAAGTTCTTGGATGAGAAGTGAAACATCTTCAAAGAAAAATAAGAAAGTCCAGTTGCCTCTCGAAAAAGCACCTTAGGGACAACAAAATAGGAACTTTCCCAGTAAATAATAAAACACTGTTCTCTGAATAATTCAGTCTTCTGATAGCCATAGATAAGAGGGAAAGTATTATTGCACTACATTATATATAATTTTATTATCAATTCTTGGTTATTTTTAGCAGAGACTTTGATATTAAGAAAATATCTTGAACAGAAATTTAAATTCCAAATAAATTTGCTTTATGCAGATAACTCTAGAAAAAAAATCAGTCAATTTATTGGTGTCTCAGTAAACATTGAAATGCATAAAACTGACAGAATGGGTCTTGAGTGCAGTTTTCAACCATAAACATTGATGCTTTAAAAAATCAAGTATCGAGAAGCCTATTATATCTCTAAGGAACTGGTTTATTCAACTACAATCTGCCAATCTTAATTTACATCTGTTATTTTGTATCTTCCAATCTGGAATGACAGAGAAGTCATGTATTTGTTAAATGAAATTTCATTCCAAGTGTTTAAAATACACTAATTTTCCCTCTTTTATTATTGAGGCTAAAGATGCTCAGCTCCATCAGTCTCTCTGTTTCAGCTCCTAATCTTTTTTACTGCCTTTCTCTGATCTTATTTCAATTCTTCTCCTTTGTAACATTGAATTGGACACAAAATATGAAACAGTTTCTGACCAAACCAAAGTAAAGTGGAACAATTACATCGAAAAATGGTGTTGCGTTTAAAACACCATGTTAGAAACCAGGAGACTGAGTTCTAGACCTACCTTAAATACAAAACCAGCTGAGTGACCTTGGGCCAGCTACTCTCTCACAGCCCTAGGAAGCAGGCAATGTTAAACCACTTCCAAAACACCTTACCAAGGAACTTGTCCAGGGAATGACCAGAGTCAACACTGACTCACACATACAAAAATGTTCCTTATGTGCAAACACAGGAGAAACAAAAGAAACAAAATTAGGCAAATAAGCAAAAGCTTTTTCTTACATGCAAAATTTTAGCCATCTCTTTCAAAATCAAATATTAAAAAAAAGATTCCTCAGTACTGCATAGCTATCATTCTCTGGTTTGATTAACCAATGTTTTATAATCAATTCCCTATATAATAAACAGAATTTCAATACCACTGTCACAGAAGATCTGAAAGATGTAAATTGGGCAAAGCAGTATGATGGAACATAAAAGACTTCAGAAGGAAATGGGCTTTAATTTCTATCAACAATACCATGGCCATCTACATATTTCCAAATTGAATTATTTCAGCAATTTACATATGGCCATATTAAGCTATCTGTTTATTACAAATCAAAGACCAAACTTCAGCCACCCAGCAAGTCAGTTTCTCTTTAGGAAAAAAGAGCAGGATAACACAATTGTTTTTAATTAAATAGATCAACAATATTTGATTACAAGGCACATAATATAATAACTGTTTCAAAATTATGCCATGTATAACTTTTTCATTATATTCTGTCCATATCACAGAATAGATAATGGGTTCAGAAAAAACAAAATTACAGGGAAGGAACTCTTCATACTGATTAATATAAACATTCTCCCAAACTCAAAATGTTAGTGGAAGGTTGTTTATGTAAATGGTGAAATAGTAATGCCCCCCAAATTTTGAAAAAGGAATTTGTTCTTAAGCTTCTTAGGAATTAAAATCATTCCCTAGATACAACTTCCTTCAACCAAAAAATGACTGATGTCTTTTTGGATCTGGAATAAGCACAGCAAATATTTGTATTATTTTAAAAGTTTCAGTCTCTTTTCAATCAAGGCTACGAATACAATGGAATTTGACTGGACAAAGTAAATGTAAAAAGAATAATAGAAAGTTCCCCTTTATTTCCTAGAAGTTACTTCTGAAATAATATTGTCTGAAAAAGAAATTTTATTAACAGGATGTTACATCTGAATCACTGTGAACAGTCATTACTTTGCTTATTAGAATGGAAAGATGAAAGCAGGGCCTCTAAGCAGGGTCAATCTTAATGGTCATTTGAGTTCAAGTGGCCTAAGATGGTCCTTCTGGGTTTACTGGTTAAAATACATTATTTTGAGAGTCCTGATAAATGAATTGTTAGCTATTGCAGCTTCTTCAACATAAAATGATACACATTAATTCACCCACTTCCTCTAAAAATATTTGCAAAAAAATCTTAAAACAGTATTTTGTGTGCAGCAGTACACAAACAGCAGTGAACAGCTTGAGGCCTTCTAGGGTACAATACAATACAATACAATACAATAGCAGAGTTGGAAGGGACCTTGGAGGTCTTCTAGTCCAACCCCTGTCTAGGCAGGAAACCTTACACCATTTCAGACAAATGGCTATACAACATCTTCTTAAAGACTTCCAGTGTTGGGGCATTCACAACTTCTGGAGGCAAGCTGTTCCACTGATTAATTGTTCTAACTGTCAGGAAATTTCTCCTCAGTTCTAAGTTGCTTCTCTCCTTGATTAGTTTCCACCCATTGCTTCTTGTTCTGCCCTCAGATGCTTTGGAGAATAGTTTGACTCCCTCTTCTATGTGGCAACCGCTGAGATATTGGTACACTGCTATCATGTCTCCCCTAGTCCTTCCTTTCATTAAACTAGACATACCCAGTTCCTGCAACCGTTCTTCATGTTTTAGTCTCCAGTCCCCTAATCGTCTTTGTTGCTCTTCTCTGCACTCTTTCTAGAGTCTCCACATCTTTTCTACATCGTGGCGACCAAAATTGGATGCAGTATTCCAAGTGTGGCCTTACCAAGGCATTATAAAGTGGTATTAACACTTCACATGATCTTGAGTCTATCCCTGTTTATGCAGCCTAGAACTGTGATGGCTTTTTTGGCAGCTGCTGCACACTGCTGGCTCCTATTTAAATGGTTGTCCACTAAGATTCCAAGATCCCTCCCACAGTTACTACTATTCAGCAAGGTACCACCTATACTATACCTGTGCATTTCGTTTTTCTTGCCTAAATGTAGATCCTTACTCTTTTCACCATTGAAGTTCATTTTATTAGATAGTGCCAAATGTTCAGGTTTGTCAAGATCCTTCTGTATCTTTAGCCTATCTTCTGGAGTGTTGGCAATTCCTGCCATCTTGGTGTCATCTGCAAATTTGATCAGTTCCCCATTTATTCCCTCATCCAAATCATTGATGAAGATGTTGAAGAGTACTGGGCCTAAAACAGAGCCTTTGGGTACTCCACTGCATACTTCCCTCCATGAAGATGCAGTTCCATTGCGGACTACACATTGAGTGCGATTGGTCAGCCAGTTACAAATCCATCTGGTGGTGATGCTGTCTAACCCACATTTTTCTTCTTTATCTAGTAGTATTTTATGGTCTACATTATCAAATGCTTTTCTGAAGTCCAAGTAAATTATTTCTACGGCATTCCTCAATATAATTTACTTGGACTTCAGCAAGGCATTTGATAAAGTACAAGGCTTATCACCCTTACCAGCAGCCATGCTGGCCACAGTTCCTAAGTCCTTTAGTCCAAAACATCTGGAAACTACTTCAATGGTTATTCCTAGACTTTGGGAGCAGAGGTTACACTGGTAACTTCTATGATTTATACTAATACTTCTTCCTTGCAGTTTTATCTCACAATAGATTTGTGTCTTTTAATTCAAAAACAACATCTCTTTTTATGACTCTGTAGTCCCTATTCAGAGTAGAACCGGGGCAACAGGATAGAGCTGAGCGTTTACTGGCCACCCTTCCTAATGCCTACCTGGATTTCGCAGCAGATATTATAGGAAGGGGGGGGCTCTAGGAGAGAAACATCTGCTAGGATTGATCTCTCAACCTTTCAAGTGGAAGATTAGTGTCTTCACTACTAGGCCACCACATCTAGATCTGCATCTTTTAATATTAAGTTATTATTCATCATAACATTCTTGGTAACCCAACTAAATTGAGTTTCTTAAAACGTAGCCCTCTTCACTCATTTAACAACTGGAATTATCTTCTACATTCTCCCTTCACAAAAATCTCATCAGCTTCGGATGTTACAACGTTAAACAGCATAATCTGAAGAATTCTACTTACAATTCATTTAACATAAATAGAATTCTCATAATTGTAGGCCCCAATAAAACAGATGATGATTGTGAGGTAAATTTTATTTGCATCCTAATGAATGCATGAAGAACTAATCAAACCTTATTAATGTGCTCAACCTGATTGGATATTCACAATGTACAGCTCAGATTAAGAGGGGCATCAGCATTGTGGGAAATTAGACAATTCCTGTGTTAGCTTCATTTTAACAGAACCAAAGCTTTTAATTCCCATTATAATGCCTCCAAACAAGGGAAAATCTTGAGCATCTCCTTGTAATGGACCAAGATTTAGCTGCATAATAAATGCACCATCTAGTGGCTGTTTCATCAGATACACCATATATACTTCAAAAAACAAGTCATACAACTTGAACTCACTGAGATGAATGAATTTGTTTTTATGAAAATCAAATGATTCATTAACTGATGTCTGGATTATATTATAATTAATATAACAGGCACAGATTAAAAATAAATAAAACTATCAATCCTTCAGAACAGCATAAGGATTTAGTTTATATTGATGTGATGTAATGTAAGAGAAGGTCACAAAATTCATAAAAATTCTTTGTAGAAGCTGTTCAACTTGTCATACTTTCAAATCCAAATTTATTCATGTTGATCAGGAAAACAACAAAACTAAATGTTATGGGTTTCCCCCCAACAAATCATCATCACGAGAGACATTGTTCTTGGGAAGGGCTTCCTGGCTTATCCACAGATAGTGATTAAAGTTATGTGACTTGCACCAGTTCACTGCTGAATAGTATTTCCAGGCATCCAGTATATAACTGATCTATACTAGAAAAGGAATTCCTATCTGAATACAAAACTGAAATCACTATTAGAGGAAAAATATCAATAGGTCACGTAGGAATTTAAGAATTTCAGTGATTGGAAAATCAGAAAATGTAAACTCAATGTAAACTAGGGTATACTTCAATATTTTATATTTTTTGCTCATGGTTGTGGTGGAACCAGCAGCTGAAGGGGAGGAGGCCCTGATAAGAGGGAGTTAAATGACATTCCAGTTTGGACTCTGTGAGGGATAGGAAGCATTTGAAGTTAAGGCATCAGGAGTATATCAGTCTTTTTTTCAAGGGAAAGGCATAGTCAGGTGAGATTCTTATATTCCTCTTTGACCATTCATTGAGCTATTCTAGTTGCTTGCACCTGATATGGTCTAAAATTAGCCTATGAAAATGTACATCTTTATTATAGTCTAAAACAAAAGAAACACATTTTTAATCCAGTTTCTAGTATTTACATTATTCCCACAAACATACAATCTGACAGTTTGGGCAATTTTACTGAAAGAAGCACAAATCACCAATTTTGCTCCAAATATTTGCTTCTGATTCCTAACATAATATGCTGCAATCTACAAATCTGACAATAATTTTAATGGATTATATATTGTTTGAAAGGTTCTAATTAAATAACTCCTTATTACTGAGTCTTTCACTTTAGGAAACCTAGACTTAAACCACCAATTCGCACACAAAAAAAATCAAAACAGCAGGAAATACAGAAATGACAGTTCTTGATAAACATAAATGAAGAAATTTTATTTGTTCATCCTAAAAAAAATCAACCATAGTCTTTGAAGGCAGCCCCAAGAACAGCACTGCAGTAGTCAAGCCATGAAGTGACTAGGGCATGAGTGACTATCTGAAGGGCAGGCAGATGAAAGCGTGTAACTGGCATACCAGATGAAGATGTGCAAAAGCCCTTCTGGCCATAGTTGTCAGGATCTGTGGGTTCACAAAAAGCCTCAAACTCTGCATCATTCTTGAATTGGGAAGTGCAATTTATTTACTAAATTCTCATAGCAAATACCATGTTTCCCGCAAAATAAGACTGGGTCTTATATTAATTTTTGCTCCAAAAGATGTATTAGGGTTTATTTTCCAGTTTGGTCTTATTGTTGGGAAATACGGTACTAAATGTGTCCGTCTGGCTGATAATTTTAACTGAGGTTTATTTTGAGGTAGGACTTATATTACGAGCATCCTGAAAAATAATACTAGGGCTTATTTTCTGGTTGGATCTTCAGGGAAACACAGTCTGGACAAAGGACTTTATCTCTCTAAAAAATACTAATTTTCATACATTATGAACTCACAAAGATCTCTCAAGAGTGATGCACTTCTCAGTTTAATGTCTATGGAGATTCTCAGTCATCCAGGTCTTGGTTGCCCCAAAGGTGCTTTTTCAAGAGGCAACTGGACTTTCTTTTTTTATATATAAAAGTTTTTTTTATTTTTAAACAAACATAGACAGACAAAAACATATAACATAAATACATCTTCCATTACGTACAGTGTGTCAATTGGTTACAAGGTTTTTGTGCATCCTTTCCATAGTCATTGCTTAAACTTTATATAAAGTCACATATTGTCAATCAAATATGTTTATATACATTCTTATTATAATACTTCATTTATTTGACTTTTACTATTATTTCCTCATTTTAAACAAAATATTCTAAATATGGGTTCATTTATATTGTCGTAGTTCATTACATCATCTTCAATAGATCCAATAATTAAATATTTTATACCCTATTCTGATTAATTTTTGGTAACATTCTCTAATAATTTTCAATTCCATGTGTATTTTTTTTAATCTAACTACAGATAAGATAAATCCCCTATCCTATAAAATTATCTTCTTGTTTTCTAATTTCATGTGTCAACTTACTCATTTCAGCACATCCAATTGTTCATATCATCAATCAAATATATAGATATACAATTATTATTATAAAACATTCATTGAGTATAACTATTATTATCTCCTTTTTATGTGAAGCATGGTAAATTTAAAGTAAATTATATATTATGGCATTTCATTACATCATCCTGGAATCATCCAATGATATTACATCTTTATATTCTCACTTACAGTTTATATAAAATTCCATATTATCCCTCTGGTATATATAGATACATTATTCATTGTTAATCATTTATTCAACTATAACTATTATTACTTTGTCTTATACATAATACTCAAAATTTAACTAAGTTTAACTTAATTTTTGTTGTAACATTTCATTTCGTCATCCTGTATCCTTCTAGAAATAGTGCCATCCAATATCTCTTGCCATTTGTAAAATCTGTATTCTAGTTGTTTTCTTAGTAAATCTTATGTGGACTTCTCTTAGCAACTTGTTGTTCATTGCATATGTTTTAAAGACTCGAAACCCTTCTTCTGTTCTTTCCATCAGCTTGTCTTTGGTTATCACTGGTGCTTCTGCCAAAGGTATTTTCCTTATCGCTGCCAAATTTTCTCCCCTTTCTTCTTCCATGTTTTGAGGTCTAGGATAGAGTTCCAGTTGATCAATCTCTCCAATGATAACAGTTTTCTTATCACTTTGTTCATGTTTTTCTGAAATTTTTTGAATTCTATCCTCAAATTTCATCATCGTTTTATGGATATTCTCAGTTCTTCCTTCCATTCTTTCTACTCTTTGCTCTATAATCCCAAGATTCTTTTCAATGTTCTCTGTACTGATTAGCATTTTTTGGGATTCCTAGCATAATTTTTTGCAAAAATTAATTCTTTTTCTTCTTTCTGCTGCACCATTTTTCCAAGTTGTAAACACTGCCACTAAAACATCCAAGGCTTGTTGCTAAATGTCAAACAAATTGACTGTAGTCTTTCAAGTCCAAGCCTTCTCTTTACTCCAGTCCAGCTACTGATAATACTCCAAAAGAACACCTGTATAAACAACTCGTGCTCTTCCCACTCTTCCTTTCAATAAACAAAATCAAGGACTTTAACATATAACATATACGTTAAATGATCAAAGGAATTAGTGTTTCCAAACCTCCAGATGGCAGTGTTACTTCATTTTCTTCTGCTTTTATCCTTCTCTTTGTTACGAGGTTTAAGGGGGAAAAAATGCTTAAAAGGTAAAATCCACCCGAACATTACAAAAAGGAAGAGATTCTTGCTCCACAGATACAAAAAGTGAGGAAAAATAGAGGAAGAAGGAAAAAAGAAACCAGTCCAATTTAAAAAGTAAGAGGCATTTGTAAGAATTCCATCCCAAAAAAATGGAGTTAAAAAGAAAGATAACACTCTAATTTTAATAGAGGCTTAATCCGCCGCTTGCTCTCTTCTGTCTTCAATTTTAATTTACTTAAGTCTTTTGGATATTCCCTCGTAGTAAATAGTAAAGTTTATCTCACCAATTCCGACACACACTCTCCTGCACAGCTTCCGTTCAGGGGTCTGTCCCAACCTTTATGCAGCTTAAAATGGCTCTTGTATCTGGCAAAAAGAGCTTTCTCCTGGATCAATCCGGGTCTTTGCGATGTCCTGAGATCAGCAGGACATGCCCTTCTCTATCACCATCTCTTCGGGAAGGTTTAGGTCCAAAAAGAACCGTCTAGCAACAGAGATTCAACAGCAATCCTGGAGCCCCAAGATTGCATGTCGTGTTGTAGCGACGTCAGGCCCCGCCTCTCTGGACTTTCTGAAGAAGCATCTTGGATGAGAAGCAAAACATCTTCAAAGAAAAATCAGAAAGTCCAATTGCCTCTTGAAAAAGCGCCTTTGGGACTTCTCAGTTTAGTTTACCAAAATGCTGGCAGTTCTCACTTTTCATTAATAACATTTAGAAAGATGTGATCCAGATTGTTCCTTCATTGATCTTATATTGAACTGTTTGCAAGTTCAATATTGTTTTTGAATAAAATTGATATAAATATTTCTCAGGGATCCAAACCTGATGCCATGTTCTTGCCTTTCTGAATCTTACCATGTAATTTTGCTCCATTATATTTCTATAGCTTTCAAAAAACCCTGCAATGGTTTCTAGTTGCTTTATTTCTGTCCTGTGCTTTGTTTACTCTTAAAAAATATATACTGTATTATATTTATTTCTACCACAATTAAACTATAGAAAGATTAATGGGATATCAGTATTTCAAAACAACAGTAAGTAACCAGTAGCAGAAAGATCTGAATTAAAGACCTAAAACATGAGATACACATTATGAGCTGAGTTAAGAAAAAGGCAACATGAAATACATATGTAAATTAAACTTATTTTTTTAAGTTAAATTAAAATTACAAGATAATCCTGACTTTAAGAGGTTTTCTTTTAAACCCATAATACTATCCTACCAGAGTCCACTTTCAAAAAATGCAAGGCATTTGACTTGAAAATGCTCAAGACTATTCACTCAAATACCTCATGTAGCATCATAATGATACAAACTCATAAAGAAGACACAGCTAATCTGCCATGTTAGCAATGAGAATCTCCTGTTACACTACCATCCGTGAATCATATGGGCTGTTCCTAAGGCTAGTTACAAACATCCCCATGGTGGAACAATCTAATCTCAGATACGTATGCTTCAGAATATAATCCATCAATTTATTTCTACAAGGAGGTTTGATTCATCAGCAAATGACTAATCTTAAGGAATGAGAACACGAGATGCTAATATAAATCTGCAAAAAATAATATTAATTGTTCATGTTGTGATCAGAAAACCAGAACAAACATTATTCTTTCTTCTTACATGAGAAAAACTTATCAGTCTTCTTGCCAAACAATTTTTTTACATCTATATTACAGTATTTCAAGTAAGTTTTCAGACATTCTAAATCATTGAAAATACAAAAGGCTTTAAAATACTTCACATATGAAAAAGAGATTAAAAAAAACTTACTGGTATTGAAAACTCTTCAGCCAAGTATTTCAATATTGAAGCCTCTTTAGTCAATAAATTGCTTCGTTCTTTCAGGTTACCTTGACGCTTTGTATCAAATTCTTTTCTGACTACTGAAGCAACTGAGTCAACTATTATTAGTTTAACATTCTTAGAAATTATTTCTTCTTCCAAAGATTTAATTCTGGGGGAAAAGAATAATCCAAATAGCAATTGTAGAATTTGGTATAAATATCTACATATCTTTCTAGATTCTAGCTGCAAATGGATCTTGATTTTGAAAGGCTGAAACAAGGCTGAACCTGATCAGTAACTGAAAGAGAGATTTTCAGGAAATCCTAAATCTAAATTAGGCTAGGAAATGGAAATTGAAATGGCATCCTTGAAGTTAACGTTAAGTTGTTGCTCAAAAACAAATAGATATGTTGGTATAATATTTTTTGAATCAAGTAACACTGTATAGCATGATTATTCTATAAACTTCATAAGTGTGCACTGATACTTTGTTTCTTTGAAACAATCTAATTTTCTTCACATCAGTAAATTAAGTACCATAACTGCATATTAATGCATGTATATACATTCATATGCCACGGTAGTGCAGTGGTTAGAATGCAGTACTGCAGGCTATTTCTGCTGACTGCCAGCTGCCTGCAATTTGGCAGATCGAATCTCACCAGGCTCAAGATTGACTCAGCCTTCCATCCTTCCGAGGTGGTTAAAATGAGGACCCAGATTGTTGGGGGCAATACTCAGGGCTGTAAAAGCACTGTGAAGTGGTTTATAAGTCTAAGTACTATTGTTTAGTACTTAGTAGTAAATGCTATAGCAATAGTACTATTGCTATATGTACCCAAGGCCTCCAATTTAAATAAACAATCCACCACTTCTGCATGTCCAACAGGTAAAGATAAAAGGGCTCAGATATTCATTTGCTTTCATATTCTATATTATACTGTGCTGCCCTCAAGAGAGAGATTGCTTACCTTTTTAGTACGCTATCACAGGTTAGCTCCTGATAGACAAGAACCTTGTTTGTCATTGCAATCAGCTTTTCTTCTGTAGCAAAATAATCTGGGAATCGATGTTGTGCTATTTCAACAAGTCTGTTTGGGACCGAAAGAAAATTATTGAGAAAGATAACCATTGATTTTTAGAATTATTGAATATGAAAAAAAGCTATCTATGCAGAAAATTTCAATGAAAAGTAAACACAAACTAACAATGTATATATTTGATTCTTTCTCATATTTTTCAACATATATCTTTAAATACATCCCACCCCAAATTTTTGTGAAATTCATACTAAGCAGCATATTCTGATTCTCAAGAATAGCAATAAATACAGATGAATAACGAAGAGCAGATAGCTGTAAATATCCCCTCATTTCTCCAATTATCCACCTAATCAACTAGCTTGTGGGAACTAGATCACTAATCACTCAGGAAGACCAGACCTGATCACTGGCTAGATCACTGACAGAGGAAGAGAACTACCCCTAACACCAAAAGCAGAGATAACTACCAAGAGATTCCCTATTATGTGGTACACTTGATGCACTGATGTCTTCTGCTGCCAGTTCTTCGTTTTTCACATATAAGAGGTTTCACAGTCATTCAAGGAGGGACTATTTACCAACTTCCCAAATTCTTTCAAGATTGAGAAATACAAAAGATTTGCTTCTTGAGAAGCATGATCCCCATTTTCTTCAGAGATTGTAGATTGTAGCCCTTACTCCATCCATCATAGATGAAAACTCAGCTGATTTTGGCTGGTCTCCAAAAGTTAAGTGAGGATGGAGTTGGTTAATGCAGTAATTCAGTGGGAGACTATAGTGCTCATACTACTGTAAGTTACAGTACACTCTGGAATGTCAAAAACATATCCCTGAAGAGGGCATGGCATATCACTCCTGTATTGTGGCAAACAAGACAATATGGACATGTCCATCATATCATCAGGAGTCAAGCATAACTTGAAAGGTCTCTTTTTTTTTAGTTCTTGCTATAAGCAGAAAAGTTGTTCGATCACATCTGTGCATCTCAGTCTTAAATTAGAAGAAAAAATAGCAGACAGGTGGGCACTTTGTGGAGTAGTTTTGACTCCCTACAAACAACCACTCTGAAAATGTGCAAACTCTCGAATTTTTGAAAGTATTCCGAGGCTTAACCTCTTTGAAGGTGTGCAATGGAACACTTATGTATCATCACAGAAAGGCCAAGTGGAAGAAACACATAGGAGCAGCATTTAATCTTAACAATTATTTCGGAATGAATTTTCAGCCCCAAACTAAATTACATAAATGATTTTTTAAAAAAAATAAGTATTTCTTCTCTTTCAACAAATATACTCAAATGCATTCCCAATTGTCAGTGCATTCACACTAGATTATCAGTAATCTGGTTACATTTTCCTTAAGAGGATTGGAAACAAATATTTGTAGATGCTCATAGTGGATTCATTATTAAATTCAACTGGATCAGGACTGCACTCTGGTGGGAATTTCACTGAATTGTTAGCATTAGAAAAGCAATGTTTCCTTTAATGCCGGTGGGTGGTAAGTTCCCCCCCAAAAAATACAGCTGGCTATTTTTGCAAAGGAGTGTTGGACTATACAAAATCTGGTCTCTATGTTTGGAGGTGGAAAAATATGAAATTGGGCAGAGGGAAGAGAAGACAATACTGGAATTTGACTTAGATCTTTCGTCACCTTCAAAACAACACTATGGCACATGAACTAATTCCAGGATGCACGTGCACTATATATGTAATGAAACACGTCTTCTAAAGCTGTAAATACTTTTTTGTATTACCTTTCAGCAGTAAATGCAGACTCTGTATCAATGTAAATAACTGCCCCATCCAATCCTCCAATTTTAGTGGGCATTGTGGCCAGCAAGCTCATCATAATACAGAACTGAGTTTTGCCACAACCTGATGGACCCGTTATCTAATAACAGAAATAGGCACAAACAGCATTATAATCTTTCTGTAAACCTGCAGTTACTGTTTTTAATTTTAGACACCACATCATTATACTTCAGTAGTACCATGTATTTCACAATACCATATTTCAGGTTGATTTAAAACATAGCAAAAGTAGTAGATTTTGAGATAATGGATTTTGAGGATACAATGCAATGTCCAAATACGTTATTTTTAAAAACATATATGTTTATTTTTCAAAACATATATGTTTAAAATATCCATCATGTCTTTCAAATAAAATATAGTAATGCTATACCAAATAATTTAAAGGCATGATATAAGAAAAGATAAGGAAACAGTCAAATCTAGTTTATAGTAACACCATTCATTATACCTTTTAGGGTTCTTCTGACCTCTCCAACCCTTATAGCAGTAGACTTATATACAGCTTCATAGGGCTTTCAGCCCTCTCTAAGCGGTTTACAGAGAGTCAGCATATTGCCCCCAACAATCTGGGTCCTCATTTTACCCACCTCAGAAGGATGGAAGGCTGAGTCAACCCTGAGCCGGTGAGATTTGAACCGCTGAACTGCTGATCTAGCAGTAGCCTGCAGTGCTGCATTTAACCACTGCGCCACCTTGGCTCTTATAATATAATATATAATAAAACAAGCAAAAGTACATTCATAGACACAGCTAGTTTTACTTCTGTTGACCCACATATATTCCTTGTAACAAACCAAATTCTACTAATACATTTCCACCAAATTTTGCATAACTTGGGACTATAATAACAAAATTAATATGTAACATATATACAAAATAGAACTGTTATGGTGTCTATAATTTCAATCCCCCAAACCTTTCAAAAACACCACCTTTTACTTGCTTTTGTAAGGCTATGATTCGGGGGAGGGGGAGGATTTCAAAGAAGGGGAGCTCAAAAAGTGACTGTTTCCTCTCATATCTCCTCCCCACACCTCAAGATTCCTGGTCTGGATTGGGTAGGCTGTCTCTTTCATATCTACGTCTGAGCCATATATCATGACAAGGGAGTGTAGGAAATTAGCATCCACCCCTCTCCTAGAAAAATAAAATATTGTAGGAAATATTAAAAGAATATTTCGCCTAAAAGAGAGGCAGAAACTCAGCCCCCCACCTTTGTCAATGGGCCATTAAGACCAGTCTATTCTACCGTGTTTCCCTGAAAATAAGACAGGGTCTTATTTTCTATTGAACACCGCCCCCAGAAATAAGCACTTGGCCTTATTTTTGGGAAGGTGTTATTATTTTTGAGACGCAGGAGGCAGTGAGCGTGGTCACCTCATGGCTGCTGCTGTGTTGCAATATTTTTGAGGAGAACTTATTGTTGTGGACCAGCAGGAGCCGTTGGAGCTGCCACCAGACTCCGACAGCAAGGGGCCCTATGAGTCGGCTCTGGAGGATGGGGAGGACCCTGTACACGGTTCTGACTCTGAGCAGGGTGCAGAGAGGCTGGTTGGCCACCAGGAGGCACCTGAGCCTTGGACCAGTGGGGAGGAGACAAGGGAGTGTGAGCCAGATGTCATGCATTGGAGAAGTGGGGAGGAGCCAAGGGAGTTGTTCCTGGATGCCCGGCACCGAAGAGCTAATAGGCATAAGGAACAGTTGCGCAGTTACAGGAGATAATTGCACTCAGCTAGTGGTAATTAGGCTCCTCTCAAGACTATAAAAGGAATGATTGTGCACACGCCCTTTTGCAGGAGTCAACATATTCACTAACATTGGAGAACTTTCGTGGCTAGCCTGGCAGGCTGGATTGCTGCCAAGGTTAGTCTGTGCTGGATTGCTGCCACTGTATTGTCTGTGCTGGATTGCTGCCAAGGCTTGGACTGTGCTGGATTGCTGCCAAGCCTGGACTGTGCTGGCTTGCTGCCAAGGTCCTGTCTGTGTTAATAAATCCTTGCAGTATCTTTGTCTTAGCGTGCTTTGGTGTAGGACGAGGGGGGGGCAGAATAACTTATTATTCAGGGATGTCTTATTTTCAGGGAAATAGGGAAGATAACAAAGATCTACCACCTTCAGGCAGAGCCACAGAAGGAATTGTCCAAAACCCCTTCATTACATCATCACCCAGCAAGGCTCAACCAAGCCTGGGACACAGACCACCTACAAAGTTACCCCTACATGGCCCCATGGGAGTCTGACAATCAGAATACAAGCTCAAATTCAAAAGCCCAGAGAAGGCATAAAAACCAGGCACTCTCAGCATCTCTTCCCTTTTTTGCCCAGGACCTCAAACCATTTGATCCTGTCTACCATTAAATCATCTTTACAAACAGTCTCCATGTTTCCAGTGTCTTTCTTCTCACTTGGAAGTGAACACAGATTCTCCAGAAGAAACTTTCAGAAAGCTGCACTGTGGTTAAGTACTATATTGATGGAGCAACTTTCGCAGATTTCTGAATGTTTCGATTCAGTTTCAAATTTGTAACTAGATGAATGCAATTATCAGGATATTTTTACCATCTAAATTCTATTTACACTTAGCTATTCTTACTTTCAGGTATCTTTTCCTCTCTTTTCTCTACAATAATTACTACTTACAACACAGGTTAAGATCCTGTATGCTTAGTTCATGGTTCAAGTCTTAAGTCCAATACAGTGAATGATTGCAACACTAGTAACGTATGGAAAAATATAACATTTCCAACTGCGATGGTTAAGTTTTGGAGGTTGAAAATTCAATAAACGTTATTTCCTCATTTCCCATGGGCTTTTGGTTTCTTGTTTTCCCCCAAAGTACTAAAGGGGGAGGTTTAAAGGTTTTTTTTTAAAAAAGAAAAACTCAGAATAACATGATTATGAAATACAAACATATATTGCTTGGAATAGCTGCCATAATTTAACAAGCGTTTAGCTCATTTGGGATGTTTTCTTTAACTTTAACTTAAGAATGTAGCCTTGCCAGAAACAACAGAATTGTTATCAGAAACGTTCCTCTTGATGAAGTATATAATCAAATGTACAAAACAGCTTCACCACACAATCCCAGCCCTCCGTGTCTGCCTGTCCTTACTCTATCACAGCCATCAAAATCAATCCAATGATTGATTGCTCAACTTGGGAACTCCCACAGACTATTGACGGGAACATAAACATAAGATTTCTCATAAGCAGATTTTTTCTTCTTTCAAGAGTAATTAAACCATGTTTTTGTTTGCTTGCTTGCTTTCATTATAGGGTGAAAATCTTTCCAATCTAAACTTTAAAGCTCTTTATCAAATTTATTTGATTTGATTAATATAATGACCACCTCACCTGGTGGGGACTCTAGATGGCTTACAATCAATAAGCATTAAATATTAAAACAATAAATATCAACATTAAAATGGAGTTAAAATTAACAAAGAAAGAAAGGAAGGGAGCAAGCTAAACATGGGGAAAAGGTGGGGTTTTAACTTAATCCATTAACAACCTGCAGGATGACACATGCCCAATTGGCACTTATTGGCACACATTCACAAACGTTGCAAACCATATGCATCTTAAGTTTTATCATCAATGAAAATAAAAACTTATTTCTGTATTATTTTCAAAACCAGCATTTGTATCATCTTTCATTTTGGCAGAAACTATAATGTTAACAGTTTTAGAATCTTATTGATTTCAATTTGAGCATGGCTTAACTCTCTCCCACAAAAATCTGGCTGAGCATATTCTTTCATTTAGAAACTGATGGAATGAATACAAAAAGAGAGAAAAATGTTGAAAATGTCATCCCATCATGGCTGAGAATTCACTGAAGATATCTTGTTCTATTTTTAATCTGAAGTTAGGTACAAAATCCCTCCCTAAAGTAACAACATTTAACTTTTCCTTTATAAAAAGAATGCCACTTTTCATGTAATGGGTCATTATTTTCAAGACAAGCAATGAATAATCACAAAAAGATATGATTCAATTCCTTGTTTAAATGGTTTTTTTAAAAAATGCTGGGGAATTAGTGCCAGAACATTTTTCTAACTCTCAGAGGACCAGGATAAGAATTGGCAATAGGGAAAAAGTATCCAAATCTCAACTTTCCAACCACATCTCAGTCAGAAAAATGAATAGCAAATTTTTTTCAGTTCTTTAAGTGAAGCCACAAAAGTATGGGATAAAAAAACCTATGTTTTAAATAAGGTAACTAAAGCAGAAAATAACCACAACTGATGAGGGTATAAAGACCTGAATGAGACAAAACACAACCTGGTCCTAGTTACTCTGCATGTGGTTGTGTTACCCCGCATAGGTGTTTCACAGTTTGGGAGTGCTCCTGAATCCATAGCTCCTGCTCAAACAGGAGACAGAAGTTATAGCTGAGGAGGTTATGTCTACCTTCAGATGATGCCGATTACCTCCCATAGACCGATTAGATCACACAGGTTAGGCCTTCTCCGGATCCCATCTGCCAGCCAGTGTCGGCTGGTGACTCCCCGGGGGAGAGCCTTCTCTGTTGCAGCTCCAGCCCTCTGGAACGATCTCCCCGTAGAGATCCGGACCGTCACTACCCTCCCGGCCTTCCGCAAAGCTGTTAAGTCCTGGCTGCTCCAGCAGGCCGGGGGGCTTTCGAAATATCCAGCCCCTCGGAAATTGTGACTGTTGTATATTTTTAATTTGTTGTCTTGTGTATTATCCCCTTCCCTTGTTTTATTGTAAGCCGCCCGGAGTCCTTCGGGAGTGGGCGGCATACAAGCTCAATAAAACGAAACGAAACAAAACGAAACGATTCACCAGTTTTAAACCAACCAGGTGCAACAGGGCCCAAACCTAATGACCACTTGACTGGACTATTGCAGTGCCCTCTATCTTGGGCTATCTTTGGAGACAGCTTAAAAGCCACAAATGATTTTTAAAATACGCAGTGGCATGATTATTGGCATGATACTGCCGATACCTGACATATTTAATATAAAGCCATTGCAGTGATTATTAGTAGACTTTCACATCCAATTCAACATGCTGATTATTATCTCTAAAGTTCTAAATGGTGGAGTAGCAGGGGACATCAGGCAACACTGAATCTGCTGGTGTCCTATGGTCAAAGAGAGAAGCCCAGCTTAAAGATCCCCCCCTTCATGAAATCTGTGAGCAAGGGGCGGGGGGGGGGAATAGGCCTTCTTTTTTAACAACCCCCACATTTATGGAACACTCTCCCCAGGAAATACATTCAATTCTCTCACCTTGCCACAGTTCCAGAAACATCTTAAAATTGTTTTATTTCAATCTGCTTTTGTCCATGTTGACTGTGGCACCTATCTAGCATTTTATTTGGGGCTTGCCTTTGCTTTTTTTTCTGGTTATGTTTTGGTTTTGATACTTTTAAAAAAATCAAGTATTTATTATTCTATGTGTTGTTTAAGGCTGATGCTGTACACTATTTAGAGTACTTTGAGATTGTATAATGATATGTGGGAATGACCTTCATGCCTCATATGTTAATATGAGTATGATTTCAGTGAATATTCACTGAAAATATGTTAAATAAACAGATACAAGTAAGTGTAGCTAAATGTCCACCTTTTACCTCTGTAAGATTGCCACAGGCAATTCCACCATGCAATATTTTATCCAGCTCTTCTAGAGTCGTTGCCAAGAATGCTGTTGAAGGATTGTTGGTTCTTTTCATTTTCATTTCATAAGCCTAAAACAAGGAATCATTTTAAAAGATGTTATATATAATTGTTAAGAAAACTGCTTCGTATAACTTTCTTTCAAAAGTACAACTGCTGTGTTTTGCTTACCAAAATATAAAAGAAAATTCCTGGTAGGTTTTTAATTTATTTTCTTGCCTTCATTAAGATTTTCACAAGTTTTCTGACCACAAGTTTTCTGAAGATAATATAAAGGCTAAAGTATTTGTATAGTGCAAACTTCAACTTTAATATTACCATGACATGTAAGTATGTCTTTTCCTTCTTTGGAGAGTAAAAAAGTTTAATTTGCATGACACATCTGCAGAAGAAAATATTACCCTTGTGGTTAAAAATAGCTTGGAAGTCCACTCAATGATAACCCTATCCAGGAAAACTGATTGGCTCTAAAGTCTGGATTCTCTGAAAGTTTTATTGAAGTCCCTATGAAGAACTACTATGAGTTTTATAAAGGAATTTATCCATGAATTTAAATAAGTGAAAGATAGGGGGAAGTTTGGGATTTTGTAATAGTTTGCTTTTCCCCAAGAGATTGGGGTTATTTGAAATGCTTCCACTTAAAAGTGGGTGAATCAGATTTATAGCAACTACATATTTCACTATCTACCTAAAATTGTTTCCTTGCCTGTCATTGCTATTTCAGAATAATCACTGTGTCTGTGTAGTAGGTATTTCATTGGCCCCATCACTATCACTGTACACTAGTTTAGGCTAAGGGGAATTTGCCATTTTAATCCCTATTCGACTAATTTGCAATGATACTTTTGGACTTCTTTGTGACATATGATATGACATAACATGAATATACACATGCAGACACAGATAGACATAAATGCACATTATTCCATTTAAGGTAAGCTCTTTTATGCAAAATGTGGAGAAACAGAAAGAAATATTACGCCTAAGAAATTAAAGACACAAGAAACAGAAATGAAAAAGTAGCTCAATCTGTTTCACAATGCCATTCATTGTATTTCTATACTTGCAAATTTCTGCCATATGCTCCCACTTCTTCATGCCTTGCTTTCTCTATTTTAAACCTATAGTTCTTCCTTTTTCAGAATCTCATCAGTTCTTTACAATCAATTTTTTCCCAGTCCTCTTCTTCCTGCCAACCCATTCAATCTTCGTTTGTGCCATCCATTTAGTAATTCTAACTTCATTCACTCTATATATGCATAAGCAAACCACTGAAATCTACTTATTTTTAATTGGATTAACAATTGGACTATTGGACTATTGAATTGGCTAAACTCAATTTTAGCCATCATAAATGATTTAATATTTGCCAGAGGACTTGAATACTATCACAAAATCAGTTATAACTTAATTATAGAACCATATCCCTATATTGTAAGAGCTGGTCATTCTGTTTAAACAGCAGTCCATTCTTTAAGCAGCCAGCAAACTCAAAAGCATATCTAATCTCAAACTATAATAGGATTGTTTGAAGTTATGACAATGGACTTACTTCAAATCCAAATCAATGATATTCAGCAGGTCACCTAAGCCAGGTACTTGATAACATTCAAAGAATTCTAAGATTGGTGAGAAGGATTTATCTTTGCACTGTAGAAACTAAGTTGCTTCCTTTTGAACAAGAGATATTCTTTCACATAGTAGAGAATTTGGTTCTGAGTAAGAAATTTCTGCTAATTTACCCAGAACGTGCTTTTAGTATCTTATATCTCCATTCTTACCACAATTACTGGATCTCAAAATTGAACAAACCATACATGGATAAGATAAGAGAACCTGGAATTGATAGGATGTTCCTACAACAGATGTCTTAATGGTATGGGGGTATGTATGAACTTTGGATGGACAGACAATCTGCATCCACACTAACAGAGAACCAGCTAGTTACTCAACACTTCAACATCGTAAAGCGGAAGCTGCTCTCACAGCAATAGACCAACTACACATTACATCCCAGACTCAAGAACTTAAGACGACATTGAACAACAATTGGCTGTGCAGCCAACACCTGAAGCTGAAACATCATTACTCTCCATTACACAGCACAGCTGCTGATATTGGACATAAGATCATCTATAAACTAGCTACAGTTGATTCTCAAAATGGGTTACCATGCTCAATAGAGAAGTACCATTAGACCAGGGGTGTCAAACTCGCATCGTCACAGCAGTGTCATGTGACATATTGGGACTTTTTCCCCCTTCACTAAACCAGGCAGGGGCAGAGCCAGAACTTGACACATTTAGCCCGCATTTAGGCCACGAGTTTGGCATCCCTGCATTAGATAGTATGCTAGAAGATGCCATTAGCATTCAAACCAAACAACTGGTCTATCTATGTTACAGCTGCTGTAATCCTGGAGATGCATGGTTACACAATCAAGAACAGCAGTACATAACCCACCCCTCCAGAAAATAAGGTTAAGGGATAAGATCAAGGCAACTTGGAGAGAGATTAGTCAGCTGGTGGAATAATAGAAGGATATGAAGATTAAAGTTAGAACTTGGGGGGGGGGGTCCTATCCTGATTTATGAAAGCATACCTACCGTTTGCATTTTGGGAGCACAGGATTGGCTGACAGTCCGAAAAAGTTTCTGGACATTCCAATAGCTCTGTCCAGTCATTTTCATTAATTCCAGGAATGAAAGACATAAGAAGTCCTGCAACAAGCATTAAGTACATGCTTTACATATGCTCAAAGCCACACGCTTCAAGTACTGTCACATTTATTATATATTTTTCTTCATAAAAGAACTTTTCTTACCCGGCAAGTAGTAATCTGATGTCGACTTAGTCTCTCACAAAGATCATGAGGTAAACCTGCTCTTCTTAGCTTTTTATTTTCCATGTTCACATAGTTATTGGCCAGAAAGTTAATTCTATAACCAATTGACAAAGAAATAATATTAATTCAGAATCTACAGTTAAAAATAAACTCATTTTGCATAGTATTAAATAACATGTGTGCTGAACAAACATATATTCAGCTCAGTGCATTCAACTTGTTGTTCAGTAACAGTTCCTGCTCTTTCTACCATAACTTTCTGCTAATATCCCTTTTAAGATTTTTTATTCTTCCTCAGTTTGCATTATTCAGAGTGCAAGCAAAGACAAGTGTCTTTTTTTCCCCTTGTAGTTAGCACATTCTACTAAACTGCCTTCACTTCAGGATTCTTCAGATTAAAGGTAAAGGTTCCCCTTGGACATATGTGCTAGTTGTTCCCGACTCTAGGGGGAAGTGCTCATCTCCATTTCAAAGCTGAAGAGCCAGTGCTGTCCGAAGATGTCTCTGTGGTCATGTGGTTGGCATACTAAACACCGAAGGCGCATGGAATGCTGTTACCTTCCCACCAAAATGATCCCTATTTTTCTACTTGCATTTTTACATGCTTTCAAACCGCTAGGTTGGCAGAAGCTGGGACAAGTAACGGGAGCTCACTCCATTACGTGGCACTAGGGATTTGAACTCCTGACCTGCCGACCTTTCTGATTGATAAGGTCAGCATCTTAGCCACTGAGCTATTCAGATTACACTGTTTCAAAACAAATGTCACCATAATTTAGGTTGCAACAAACAAGCATATGTGCTAGTCATTCCCGACTTTAGGGGGAAGTACTCATCTCATTCCCGACTTGTTCCCAACTCTAGGGAGTGGTGCTCATCTCCGTTTCAAAGCCAAAGAGCCAGCGCTGTCCAGACGTCTCCATGGTCATGTGGCCGGCATGACTAAACATCAAAGGTGCATGGAATGCTGTTACCTTCCCACCAAAGGTGATTCCTATTTTTTCTACTTGCATTTTGACATGCTTTCAAACTGCAAGGTTGGCAGAAGCTGGGACAAGTAATAGGAGCTCACTCCGTTACACGCCTAGAGACTTGAACCGCCAAACTGCCAGCCTTTCTGATCGACAAGCTCAGCATCTTAGCCACTAAGCCATCACGTCCCTTTGATTTGTTGTAATTACCCAAGTGTTATTATACATTTGGAGACTGCAGCTAAGATCAATTTATCTACCTATAATTCTTTTGACTTTAGGAAATTTTCAATCTTCCTTTTGCCTGCTGCCTTACTTTCTAGTATTACTTATCTGATTTTATGTCTCTACTTTTAAAGTGCATTGTACTATATTTTAATTATGCTCTGCAACATTTTGGATGCTTTTCCTTGGCAGAAAAGCAGTTACACGTACTAGAGGTAGGAAAATTCATTCAAGCCATTAGAGGGCATTTGTTTCATAATAACCCATCCATCTAAACTACATTTCAATTTTTTATTTAATCTTTTGGGGAATAACTGAAGCCAGACTCTTACAAGTGATATCTGCTTCCTTCAAATCGTGATATATCTTTCTTTAATCTCTTCTCCTGAAAGCAAAATTATTTTTTTTTACAAAAATTACTCTGAGGAGAAAAAGTGAAAGGGAGCAAAATGGTTTTGGAATATAGCCTGTTGCAAAATGAGATGTTTTTTTTTTCTGGGTCTAAAAATAGTAAAATTAATTGTCCGGTCATTTTTTTTACTCTTCATTTGAGAGAAAATGCAAATTTTACCCAGCAGATGATGATGAAAAAATATCAGCACTTTTCATCCCTTTATTTCAGGGGTGTCAAAATCATGTCATCATGGTGATATCACGACATATTGGGACTTTTTCCCCCTTGCCTAAACCAGGAGTGACCAGCGCATGACATGGGACGTGAGTTTGACAGCCTGGCTTTATTTTAGAAGCCAATTTGGAAGAGATGAGATCATCAGAAATGCATATACAATGGTATGTACACCAATATAGAAATGTTGTACAGAAGAAAATTGTAAAAAAATAATTAAAACAAGTAATATTTTTTTAAAAAAGAATTATCTCCATCATCAGCCAACACATGAATTGAAAGACTCACAGGGAAAAAAAACAGAACATCTGATGCATCTAGTCCATCCCTTGATGAACTCAAAATAATAGTTAATATTACTATCCTGCATATATTCTCAAGCAATTAATATTCAGGGGTACATTGTCCCAATTTGTAAAGCAACATAGTTATTGTTTATTGTTATGGAATATGGATCTTCATGCTCCCATCTAACCATTCAAGTTCATGACCACCCAAATATTGCAGAACTTTCCAGTTTAATTATATTCTATTGGAAAAGTTATATCCTTTATCCTTCTTGAATCTCTTATTAATCACTATCATTGAATTACTTCAATTTTCTTCAACGCCTAACTATATTCAGCTCCATCAACTCTTCTTCCCACTCACATTCCACCCCCACCCCAACTCTCTTAAAGTTCTTGTTGTCATTAAGCTAATTTTTTTCCCCTAGTAAAAGCAGACTTCTGCGGGACAGACCACGGCCTGTGATCAAGTGACACAGCAATTGCACAAGGTTGTCACTGGGAGATCGTTCCTGGGGCTGCGCAGCAACTCTCTCCGTGTTTTGGAAGGCTTAACTTTCACCAGGATAGAAATAGATCTGAGCAAAAGCAGAGAAGCAAGGAGGAAGACCCATCATCCAAGCGCTAAACAGCAAGAGTGGCAGGGTAGTCCAACACCGAGGGGCACCGAGAAGCATTCAGGGGCTGGGTATATGCAGCCCGGAGAGGCAGCTACCCCACGCCCGCCCCGCAGACTCCGCGAGACCACGATGCATCCATGTTTGCACAAACGACCTGAAATAAAAGTCCAGCACCAAATAGCAACCTAGACCTTAAAGCGCGCGGGTTTTCCTGTCTCAATCATGGCGGGACAAAAGAGCGGTCTCCCTCCGCTGCAGAAAAATAATAATAATTATGCCCCCGTCGGGAGAACGCCTTACCCCGCCCAACCCCAAACCAAACCAAATCACCCATCCTAACCTGGACTCTTTTCAAAGCTTCCCACTTCTCTCCAGGAAACTTCCACGAAAGTGCAACTCGAGTTATGATTGGCCTCCGACACTAGCTCTTCATCACAACAAGTCTTCCGCGATGAAAGGGATTCTGGGAATTATAGTTCGGTTTTGGTGGAAGACTCGTCTTAAAAGTTACGTGTTTTCTGGATCTTTAGGAAAGGAGAAAGTACCTTAAATACAGTTTGTTTCTGCACGTGCTGTTCTTTATTATAAAAATGTGTGGGTAGATGATATGTGTGTGTTTGTGTATAGAAATGTGTGTGTGTGTGTATATAGAAAGAGAACGTTTATTTTTGCTGTAGTTATGTTACAAATGAGAGTTCATACGAAAATAATGCAGAGATCATTTTATTGCCATATAGGATGAAAACTAAACTAGAAATACCATGTTCACACATTAAGATGATGAGGCCTTGGAAAAAGTTCAGAGAAGAGCAACTAAGATTACCAAAGGCCTGGAGAATAAAACATGAAGAACGGCTGCAGGATTTGGGTTTGGCTAGTTAGTCTAAAGAAAAAAAGAATTAGGGAAGACATAACAGTATTCCAGTATTTGAGAGGCTGCCGCAAAATTATTCTACAAAGCACCAGAAGGCAGAACAAGAAACAATGGTTGGAAACTAACCAAAGAGAGAAGCAACCTGGAATTAAGGAGAAACTTTCTAACAGCGAGGTCAATTAACCAGTGGAATAGCTTGCTTTCAGAAATCATGGGTACTCTTATCACCGGAGCTTTTTAAGAAGAGACTAGACAGCCACTTACCTCAAATAGTATATTTAAGCTTGAGCAGGGGGCTGAACTGGAAGACCTCCAAAGTTCCTTCCAGCTCTATTCTATTCTACTCTACTCTACTCTACTCTAAAGTCAACTGTTCATTTAAATTAGGTGTGGGGGTTGTTATGGATTAACATAGTTGAAAAAAGGCAGCCTCTTTGGTTAGTTTAAGGTTTGGTTAAGTTTAAGGTACAGTGTATTCAACTCCAGTAAGCAAATTAAGCATGTTAGTACGTGCAAAAATGGGAGGAGATTGTGATTTCCACAATGAATGAATGGCTGCAGAAGTTGATGGAGTTAGTGATAGCTAAATTGATTGCTTCGATTAAAGAAAAGAACACAATTTTGGACTTTGGACTTTGTGCCTGAGGTGGTATAAAAATGAAAGCTTTGATTTTGGGTTTTCTGATTAAATAATTTGTTGTTATAAGAGAAATTGAGATTTTATGTTATTACCTTACTCTATTGCACCAAAGGAGTTGGAAATCAACACTTTTTTTCTTTCACCCCTATACTTTTTCTATCTTCCCTTTTCCCTTCCTTATTTTACCCTTATTTTCATTTTTATTTATGTATTTTATATTTTGATAAATTAATAAACCTAAAAAAAATCTAACCTGAAGTGCTATGAAATATGGCCAGCAGAGGGCAGTAGCACATAGATAAACTATGATAGCTTAATAGTATATTAAAATTCATGAAACAATTGATTCCACCAATGAACAAAGATCAGAAAGGTGCCATCACATACTCTGTATATATATATATACCAAATTACTAACTAAATTGGTTTAATAATGAATTGTTTATTCTTTCCAGTATTTGTGATTGACCATTTTGGAATGCATGTAGTATGGCTTTCTCTCAAACACCACATAGAATGAAGGGTCATTCAAACAAAAATAAAATTGAGCTCTTTGCTGCTTTCTACCTATATACTACTAAACTGTCATGACTATAACCTTTAACTGGGAGAAACAGTGCAACATAGGACAACAATTTTTGAACCAAGGTATCTAATATGGGATAATTTAAAGGTGTCCAAAATCCAGAACCCATGACTCCTGGGAATTTAAATTTGGCAAACTTGTGGTTACTTCGGAGCTATCAGACAGTTCGACAGACAGGTCTCACTTTAGCCCTCCAGAGATCCAGAGGACCAGTATCTCCTTTGACTGCCCCAGGATCACCACCTACATTCAAACTGGAAGGAAGTTGGAAGTCATTCCTACTTCCACTGCGTCTTTGTCCTTGGTCATTCTGTTTCTCTGTTTAGGCAAGGAAATACCTCTGTAAAAATGACTCAGAGGATCATGGGTTGTCTAGTTAGTCCTAAATCTCTCTTCCACAATGATATTGAGGAAGAGCCAAGGTGGCGCAGTGGTTAAAAAGCAGCACTGCAGGCTACTGCTAGATCAGCAGGTCAGCGGTTCAAATCTCACCGGCTCAGGGTTGACTCAGCCTTCCATCCTTCCGAGGTGGGTAAAATGAGGACCCAGATTGTTGGGGGCAATATGCTGACTCTCTGTAAACCGCTTAGAGAGGCCTGAAAGGCCTATGAAGCGGTATATAAGTCTACTGCTATTGCTATTACTGCTATATGTAAACTTGTGAACTAATTATATAAATAGACTAGCTGGATACCCATACTTTGCAATCAGTGGTGGGTGGCCTGGCAGTGTCCACATGGACCTCCGCGAGCCTCCGCGATGCTCCAGCTGCTTAGACTTAAAAGACCAGTAAGGAGCTCAGGCAGGCGGGTGGGCCCTCCGGAGCACCATACTGGAACGGTATCTGGTGCTCCGGGCAGGCTCCAGTATGCCCGTACCGAGGCATACTGCCTGCAACCCACCACTGTTTTCAATGAAGCTATGTGATCAGGCTATGCAGGAGAAATACAGTTCACAATCAGTTGGCTAATTGGTGATTGGTGATTGAAACACATAAGAGAATATCGCTCCCACAACCTTGAGTCCAGAAGCAGTTCTATAGGTGGAAGGCGTAGACATTTTGGTGAGTACCGATGTTTAGTACTGTAAGGAGCCCCAGACCACTCCTGAATGAAGAAGTGGAACATCTGCCAGTTTCAACTGAGATAACAGAATGTGAGGCAATTGACAGTTGGAACAGAGTTCTTTTCAGGTGGGGAGGGGGAGTAGAATTCCTTACCATCAGAGTGTATTAATTACTGTATAACAAATACTAATGATCTGATGGTCATTTCGAAAAATCCTTTCTTAGCGAACACCTAGCAGCCAAGAGGAACGAACATGGCAAAGTTCAAATTTGTAGTCTTTACGGTTCTGGAGATTTTGTAATGAGTGCGTGGTATTTGCCATATATATATATATACAGAGAGAGAGGGAGAGGGAGGGGAGGGAGGGAGGGAGGGAGGGAGAGAGAGAGAGAGAGAGAGAGTATTATATGCAGAAAACATTAGAAGTGTTTGTATGATTTATTTATTTATAAGGCCTGTTTTTACCAGGTCAAATTTCTTGATATATCTAAGCTAGTTTTGTCCAGTTTGAATGGTAGCAGTTTCCCAGATTCAAGGAAAAATTTTCCCTGTCATTTGTTACTGAGTCCTTTAACACAAGACGCCAGTGAAGCTGGGTTGTTAATCTAAAATGGAGCTAGAAATATTTCAGTTTTTATACAGTCCAGAACAAACATCTTCCTAGGATCAACCCACTGGACCAAATGCCACTACTACTATAGAAATGAGCATTTTTCCTTACAAAGAAAGCAGAATATGCAATTCAAGCAACTGGTCAGATAATAAAGTGGAAGTTATCTGTGATGTCACCAAAATTATTTTCTCATCTATTGGGCTTTTGGGTGCACATAACTGAATGATCCAACTCTGGTGGGCTCTTCTACTAAGGGTAGGGCAGGGTGAGCCTGATTGTTGCCTAAGTGTATTCCATTGAGGTGAAGATTGGAGAGTAATTGCATACAGGTAGTCCTTTGTTTACAACAGTTCATTTAGTGACAGTTCAAAGTTACAATGGCACTGAAAAGTGTGACATATGACCGTTTTTCACAGTTACGACCTTTCCAACATTCCCATGATCACGTGATCAAAATTCAGATGCTTGGCAACTGGTTCATATTTATAACCGTTGCTGTGTCCCAAAGTCATGTGATCAGCTTTTGTGACCCTCCCACAAGCAAAATCAAGGAGAACCTAGGTTCATTTAACAACTGGGTAGCTAATGTATCAACTACAGTGATTCACTTAACAACTGTGACAAGAAAAGTCATAAACTAGGGCAATGCTCACTTAGCAAATGTACTTTAAAACAGAAATTTTGGGCTCAATTGCCATAAATTGAAGACTACCTGTATTTTCATCCGTGACCCGACAAAAGGGCGAACGTCAAAACGGCGCCCGACTAAACCGCGTTGCTAAAACCACGACGTCATCAACGTGGCGACAACAACGTGGAGAAAACAGCGCAGAGACAGAAGGGCGCTTTACAATAGCGCAGAGACAGAAAGCCGATTTCACTTAAGGTAAGGGTTAGGTTTAGGGTTAGCTTTAGGGTTAGGTTTAGGGTTAGGGTTAGGGTTAGATTTAGGGTTAGGTTTAGGGTTAGGTTAAGGTTTAGGGTTAGCTTTAGGGTTAGGTTTAGGATTAGGTTTAGGGTTAGGTTAAGGGTTAGGTTTAGCATTACATTTAGCGTTACGCTTAGCGTTAGGGATTAGGTTTAGTTTTAGTTTTACAGTGCGCTTCTGTCTCCGTGCTGTTGTTGGCGCGATTCAGCAATCATTTGTCGGAGTGCTTTATAACACACGGTTTTATCACCACAGTTTAGTCGGGCGCGGTTTTGACGTTCGCCCTTTTGTCGGTGAACCGTTTTCATCATCATATCTTTAGTGTGCTGGTAAATCTTGGTGTTTGTTTATTTTAGTTTGGGACCAAGACTGGCTTAGTGAGACACCTAGGAAATTTGTATAATGGTGGGACGTTGAGATTACTAAATCAGTACTTGAAATCTGGAGTAGTTTGGATGAGGACTAATAAAATGAATACCACTTTGGACCAGACACTTTCAGGGAATGAGTCATCTCTATAAGCAAGTGACATTCATCTTTTACTTGAGGAGATGCTATCCTCATGAACAGATTTAGCCATACATACTCAATTATTCAACATTGTCACTGAAGAAGCAAATTAAGTGCAGCAGGTATCTTTTATAATCTCAGGTCAGTATGCAAACTATGACACCACTTGCACAAAGATGACTCGGGTTCAACAATTCATGTCATAACACTTAGGATATGGTCCACTTTTAAAGTCTGCCTGGGACCCCCCACTTTAGGATGGAGGACTGGTGTTGGGTAATACAAGATTTAGCCCACAGCTTTTATCTTGGCCCCTGGTTTGTTTAATATCTACACAAAGCCACAGGAAAGCATTTTCCCCATCTGTTTTCATCCAAAATCGATCCAGGATTACCTACTCTGTCCTCTGCATTTGCTGACTATTGGTTTTTCCAGCTACCCTAGGTTTTTCAGTATTATTTCTGTACTGTTTTATGGATTTCTTTTCAAGGTACATTGTCCTGTGTTTTCGTTTATTATGCTTTGCATCGTTTTGGATGCCTTTTCTTGGCAGAAAAATAGTCACACATATTGGAAATAGGAAAACTAAAATAAATGCAATCCATTAGCCTGCATTTGTTTCATAATGACCCAATGAATCAAGCTACATTTCAATCTATTATTTATTTATACATATTTATTTATAATCCGGCCACTTTTAAAACACAAGTTAATTACACTTGCTTCCTTCAGGTCTAGACGTGGATCTTTATTTACCTGTAAGTACCTTTGCAAAAAAAATTGCATGACAGGGAACAAGCAGTTTTAGAATCCTACCGCTGCAAGAAAATGGGATTTTTGCTGGCCTTGCAAACAGTACCAATAAATTGTAAGCATGGCATTTATCTCCACGAAGGAACAAACTACTGGAGGTGTCCTTGACAGAAAGTACGTGCTCTACTCAGCAGATGGCAAGTGAAAGAAGAACCCAGGCCAACACTGCTTTCATCCCCTTATCCTAAGAAGCACATTTAGGGCAGTCAAGTTGTCCTCGACTTATGATTAGCGACTTACTGACCATTTGAATTTATGATGATGGAACCCCAAAATGGAACTTACAACCCAGATTCAAAGTTCTGATGTCTGCCTGTTTTCCCAGCGGTCACAGGACCACATTTTGGGCACTTGGCAATGAGCCTATACTTATGACCAATAAGTCACATGACTACGATTTACAACGTTTTGCCAGAAACCAGATTTTAGTTCCTGTTCTGGCAAAAAACCACCCAATGGGCTTGTTTAACAACCATGATGTCCCTTTAACAACTATGGCATTCACTTAATGGGCACCACATTCACTTAACCACTGCCACATTTGCTTAATTGCTGCAAAAGTCGTAAAATCAGATCTGCTCACATAGTGACCTGCTTTATGACCGTCGCAGTCACAGCCGAAATTGTGAGCTCAAACAGGTTGAAAACTACTTACAAGATATCAGAGGGTCTTCATTCATAAGATAAAAAAGTATCTCATCAGCCACCCCGCAGAGAGTTGGAGTAGAAGACCTCCAAAGTCCCTTCCAACTCTTATTCTGCTAATCACATAAGAGTTGCGATGACCCATCTTATCCAATATTCTGTTTCCTAAATAGCCAAAATCACTTCCTCCTGTGATTCCCTCAATGTGTAAAGTTATAAAGCTATTTAGTTTATTCGTTTAGGTATAATAATACATAGAGTAATTATCTTGTCAATAATTCTAATTCTATTTTTTAAGCTTAATAAAGCTTAAATAAACAACTAGAGAAATTCTGAGAACTCTTAATTCTTTGTCACTATCTGGTGGTCAACCTGGTTCTTTTGTCCCTACAAATGATAATCCTTGAATTTCCCATTAATATATCGGTTCATCTTTCTGGAGTCCTCTGTATGAAATCTGCTCTTTGGAAAATTCCACAATTGATCTCTGTGCTGTCTAAATGCTTTGCATTTATCTAGCTTGACTCCTTCATTGTTCAGGTTGTGTGAATGATCTCTGTTCTACTGGAAAGAGGAAGGGGAAAATGCTTCCCTATTGATTTTCTCCATAGCTTACATAACTTTATATACCTCCATTGTAGAACTTCTTTATTCATCATTGTTTAATGTTTATATAACAGCTTGGAGTTGTTCCAACCTCTTGCTCATTTTGATTACCTTCCCTGCCCTTTTCCCAGAAATGTAGTTTTTGAAAGGTGTGATGAGCAGAAAAACAATGAACAAAATGACCTCCACTTCCTTTCCCTTGTTACTTTTAACCACTTTATGATAGAGCATGACAAGCAGTGGTGGGTTGCTCCCAGTTCGGCCCGGATCGGGTGAACCAGTAGTAGCAGTGGCGAGGGGCTCTGCCCACCTGCCCGGACACTTCTGTGAATGCACAGAATACTCCATTCTGTGCATGCACAGAAGCGTCGCACACACAAGCGGCACGGGAGCGTGCCCGAACCGATAGTAAAAGAATTGACAACCCACCACTGATGACAAGCCTTCTTTTTAAAAAGATCCATCTACATAGACAGTGCTATTTAAATAAATACAAATGAATATGCTATGGTATAGCATTCCAATGACCAAGTATTCAGATAGCAGCGATTATAGGTATTGATCATTTAAGAATTAATGTTTTGTTTGCATTCAGCATTAATTTGGTTTTAACTTTATTTTTCTGGATGTCCACTGTCTTGTCAAACATCTTCATGCCAAGACTTGAGTTTTCTTCAATGGATTTCCCAGGAAGTTTTTACAAACTTGTTAATGTCATTGCCAGGTCTAGAATTCTCTGTCTTGTTCTGCTCTTCATGACTTCCACTATATCACATAGCCAAAGTCTATATGCCACAATAAATAATATGTATTGAATGTGATGTAATTTGTCGATGTATGATTTTTCATATTTACACTTGAGTCCTTATATGTTATCATAAATATAATTTAATCTCTGTCTACAGTTGATGCAGTGTTTTATTTTGGATCGCCTTTCTACTGATTATTCTTCTGATAATTAATCTTTATGGTTGCACCCTATGCTCAATAAGTCCAAAGTTCTTCATAAAGTGATAAGGTCCAGGATTTTTATATATAATTTAAAGCTACAGTTACATCTTTAGACTATATTGATTCTTGTATTGAAATATTAACAAACGTATGGATATTAAATCCAAATGTGATAACAAACCCACAAAAGTAACCCCATTGTAAACTCATTATTCATACCAGTGGTGGGTTTCAAATTTTTTTAGAACCTCTTCTGTAGGTGTGGCCTGCTTTGTGGGAGTGGCTTGCCGGCCATGTGACTGGGTGGGAGTGGCTTGCCAGCCATTGTAAGATGGAGAGCCAGCCCTTTTAAAATTGCCATTTAAGCCCTTTTATAATCTGCCATTTAATGATCTTCTCATGTCTTTCATCTAACAGAGTAGATGTTTTATGACCTCTGGCTCTTGTAAATGATTGCCCTCCCCCACCCCCACAGTTACATAACTGCATTTCTGGCACTTGGCAACTTGTTCATATTTAACGCCAAAAATGAACTGCAATTATTTGACCACCATTTGCAACCTGGAGTTTGAACCCGATGGGGCTCACAAGATTGACTCAGCCTTCCATCCTTCCAAGGTTGGTAAAATGAGAAGCCAGGTTGTTGGGGCAAATATGCAAAAAATGCTTCAACATTGTAAACTACCTAGAGAGTGCTGTGAAGCGGTATGAGGACATATATAAGCCTAGATCTTATTGCTATCATAAAAAAGAAAAAAAAAGAAAATATAAGCATGCCGTATTTTTCATGGCAATCATCTTTGTGAATTGCTCGCAATTTTAAACAGACGTTTACCTGAACGTTTCACATGGTGATTATATTACTACTTATTGCTGTCGTGCTGATCTCAACTGCAGGCCTGCAGTTATATCCCTTTTAGGATCTTTGGCCTGGCACACTCGCTCTTATTTCATTATGCTGTTTATTAGTGTAGTAGTTGGGAGGGGGAAATAGAAAGGAGTAGAATTGTGGAAGGTCATCTTTTGTCTCCGCACCTCTGCACCTGACCGGAACCAGCTGGGTGGAGATGCCAGCGTGGAAGAAGAAGATTGTCATTTAATTACAGGTGTTTAACCTTTATCATTCTTATACATTCGTTGTTTCATTTAATAGATTATAATTTCGTATCGTTTCTTATTCCCCTGCCTGTAGCAATCCATCCCTACTACGTTTCCCCCCATACACACACCCCATATCTCTCTGTTATATATTTAATAAACACCACAATAACCTAGGATAATAAAAAAGACCATCATCATATGTAATTAAATGACATACTGCATGGGATGATGGGCTTTGTTTTCTTTGTGTGTGTGTGTGTGTTTTTTTTGTTTTTTGTTTTGTTTTTTCCCCTCTGCCTTTCTTTTTCTATTGTTATGTGATTATGTTGTCTATGTAATAAAAAAAATCTATATAAAAAAAGAAGAAGATTGGATTTGTGGGTGTGGGGACAAGTTCATGAACTTTCAACTGGGTGGGAATCCTAAGTAACTTCCAAAATTGGGATTCCACAGATGTGCCAAGATGTCTGACTTATTAAATTGGAACTTTAAGGATCGTTTTGCCTTGAACTCTGATTTAATTCTGCATGATACTTGGAACGCTGACAATAGAATCCTTAGGAACAGTCAAAAACAGAAACAATGCTGGTATGCACAGGATGCCTTCTGGGGTAATCCTTGCCTCCATTTCTTGCTCCACACCTACAAAAATGCTGGTCATTTAATTTGCATATTGGGCTGCAAAACTCCAGAAAGCCATTAGAATTGCCATTAGAAGGCAATCAAAATATATAGGTAGTCCTCGACTTACAATACTTCATTTAGTGACTGCTCAAAGTTACAATGGCACTGAAAAAAGTGACTTATGACCGTTTTTCACACTTACGACTTCTGTAGCATCCCCATAGTCACGTGATTAGATAAAATGTATATATATAAAATGTATTTTAATACATTATGCTTGGCTGGCATTCTTTTTTTAAAAGGTATGGAGGAAGTTTGATTATTCTGCAATGTTCCAAACAGGTCAGCAGAATGAAAGCAATTTTGAAAATATTTTATTCTAGTGAAATATAACATGGTTCATTTTGCATATTTTGACAAATCAGAGAGCAAAATGCTTGTTGTTTCATTTGATTTGCGTTAATATATTTTCTGTTGTCTTCTGTTCACTTCTCTGCATATTAGGAAGCACTCTGAAAAGAAAACTTCTGAAAAAAGTCTGAATCATCTTCATGCTGATATATTCAGAAAAAGCTTCCCCTACTTACAGTAAAAGGTATGTAAACTAAAAGTTAAGTCATGCTGGAACAACAAAATGTCTCCAAAATAGAATATCTCTAATTCAGAGCTATAGGAAGCTCCTGAAATCTTGGGTGGATCAAAAATTATACTTTTTAATGTGGTCAAGGGGAAAGTTATGAAATTCAAGTTGCCATGGTCACTGGGTTCAAATATTTTAACTTAATTTTAATTAAATATAAATCTAATCTACCAACCAGAGTCACTTTTTTTGAATACAGCATCTGGAACATCTGTCAGAGACCTTAGATTGTGAGCCTTAGATTAGGAAAGACTCTTGGATTATGACATGGTAGAATCATTTTTCACACTGCTAGAAGCCCCTCTGAGCTTGGGTCCAGGCCCAACACATTTTAGACAAAATGTGCCTTTTTTATATGGTGCCCAATGCCAAACTAAAACATGATGCTGGAGCTTTTGTGATTATTCCAGTTTTTTAGAGCCTTCTGTGATGACCAGGAATTTATCTAAGTTAAATTCAGGACATGTGAATGAAGCTCATTTGAAAAGACTGATATGACAGGATGGGACAGGGCAGGACAGCTGTCTAACAAAATATGGATACTAAATAGACTGTTGGGTCCTCTATCCTTTTAAAAGATGACATGCTTTTGAATTTGGGGTGTGCATAAGAAAGTTCATCACCTACAGACATTCTCTGTCCATCTCAATTTTTCAGAGTTTAAATCACAAGCCATTTTATAAGTGACAGAGGGCAAAATGAACAAACCACAAGTTTTTTTTTTTATTGCTGGTGAATTTAAACAGGCAATTTTAATTTATGGAGGAGGATACGCATACAAGCAAAAATTTAAGTGCGTTATTTCATTATTATGCATTTCAGATGCCAGTGCATCCTCCACTGCCTTTTGGCGATTATTATCAATAATATAACTGCCATCTATAATTCAGTAATAAAACATCAGTAGTTTGGTTCTTTTCCCACCACCCTCACATCCATTTGAACTGAGAAAAAAAGAAAAGTAACAAATAAAATAAAAAATGAAAAATCTCTGGCTGACAGTAAGTTGATTTTCTCCAGACCAGAAATGAGATTTGCACAGTCTGGCTAATAGGATAACCTGGAGAGAATTTGGCATTGAATTAAAGGAAATTTACCCAATCAATGAATTATCTGATGGATGTTGAATATTCCCTGACCTGGTGCCTCCAGACATACTGCCTGGGGATTTGTCCAATGCATCTCAAACACACCAGGTTCAAGATTTCTGCACCAACAATATTAATAATTATAGCTCAGCCTAGTTTCTGGCATACAGATTTTCTGTGTTTGTGCATGGATACACTTGTGCACAAAGAAAATGACATAAAGTAAGTTTTAGAAGGTGCTGATGTGACAGAGGAAAATGCAACAGGTTTGCAGAATGTCATAATTATTCACCCACTCTGAAACATCAGGTCATTTAGAATCAGATTATAGTCTCTAATCTCTAAAGAATATGGAATTATATTACAGCATCGTCAAATGCAAGGAAATGGTATTACCAGCAAAAAATCCAACTCCTTTGTAGTCAGTAATTTTACTACCTTTAACCTTCATTTAGTGCATTTGTAATGCAAGAGACAGACACGACTGAATGGATAACATCATTCTCATCAATTTACTAACCCCTGTAGCATGATTTCAAGGAGTTCAAGTGAACCAAGAATTCATATCTTCAAGTAATGGCAAGACTGAAGGTCTTTAGCCTTTTCCAAGGCGTCACAGATGATGGTTACAGAAAGTGCAAGTGTAGCCCATTTCCTGCCAGGTGTAAAACAAATATGATTCACTCCACCTTCTTATTTTTTTTTTTAGTATAGATAGCCACTGTTACAGGGCTAATAATAGAGGTTTCTCCTCTTCATGGTCCCTCCTTTCCCTGAAACATAGTTTCGATCAAAAGCGAATAAAAATAAAAAAGGAAGAATTATAAGAAGGTGTATATATAAATTACAAAGTTTAATCCTGTTAAATGTGTCAGGAGAATAAATACAGTAGGGTAGACCTGGGAATACTTCCACTGCTAATATTCCTGTTCATCCACTACCAGCAATGGATATCAGGTCTGTGGGGAAATGTAAAGAAATAAAATAATCACACTCTGAATATATCAATCAAGTTAATATTAGCTTCGTTCTTAATCAAGACCACCCAGCTTTTACTCAGGGTAGCAGCTTGCCCATTTTGTTGTTCCTAGAACAGAACTCAACCTTACCAAATCTATTGCCATCAGGTGGGTTACAAGTAGAAATCCCAGAGTTCCCTGGCAGTGGAAACTGGGGGCAGAGAGTTCCTCAAACGGTGGTCCTAACCTATCAGGCAAGGAGATCCGAAATACAATAACTGCCAGGTAGTTAAAAATTAACAGTTGTTTACCAAACAAGAAGACAGCCTCATTTTAAATAAAAGAAGTGTTGCCACCACAAAAGTACAAGCCCATTCCATTGCTGGTGCAATTCTGTCTCAGTGTACTCCATTCTATGCAAATGATATCTGGACTTCTTCCTGGTCCAAGAAGCCTAGTGATAGCATATCTTCTTAAAGCTATTGGATGTATTTAGTTCAAGTGACTTCCTTCCCTTTTTTAAATTTCTCTTTCATTCTATGCACCTAAAGAACAGATTCTTTTGCTGGTTGCAGAAAGAATCCCTTCTTGTTCATGGCTATTTCTTCTTTAACCGCCCCTTCCTATCCCATATTTCTCTTGGGACATTCACTTTGGTCCCAGACTTCAGAATATCTGCAGCCCTTTGGGGTTATTTTTTCCACTCACTTGGACCATCTTGAAGGCTGATCCTTCAAAATTCCTCCCCAGCCAACAGTGATATACCATCAACAGTTGCTCATAAATAGCTTTATAAAGAGATACTGCCGCACTGCTAATTGTGCCATTTGTACATTGAGAACACCAGCGCTGAGAAGATCAATACAAAAAAGACCACGGGCCTTTCAAGAGTCTGTCCTGCAGGATTCCAACTCCCAATGAATCCAGGCATCAAAGAAAGATTTCAATGTGATGTCAGTAGTCCATTTTTTTAGACACTTGGATTTCTGAGACTAGAAAATTCCCCATAGAGGAAGCCAGAGAAGATTTGGATGATGTGTAAACAGTCACAATGAAAGTTAGCAAGAATCAGCCCTCCTGTTGAGTTCCACCAGAAAGTGTGAGGAGAAGGAGGAGGAGGAGGTAGGGATGACTTTTAGCCATTTTTCTCCTACTTTTGCCTACATATCTATAATGCAGGTTGTACAGCAATGATTGACTTTATCCAGCAAAATAGTTCTTTATTTAAAAAATAGGTACATGAGAGTGGCAAACAAACTCTCTAGTGAGCGTCAGAATGGGTGATTCAAAAAGTAATAATTTTATAGAAAGTCAGCAGGATGTCCAGCACCATAATAATATACACTGTGGTGCAACTTAAAAAAGCTTTAAGAAAAGCACACAACAGGGCAAGTTCTATCTCCATAGTAGTCTGCCATTTTGTTGGGCTTTTTCAATAGGAATTGGTTTTTCCTTGACTCTGCAGCATCTCAGGTCCCATGGGAGGTATTGGTTGCAAGCAAGCACCTGAATGAAATATAAGCCAATCACTAAGTCAACTGGGGAGATCTGTGCCTACTAATGTTATTTGAACAATTTGGGCCAGCCTTTTGTTTTTTCTAACCCAGATAGAATAAAGTACTGATCACAGAACTGTTTTCTGAGTAAGTTATAAGTCAAACTATCTAGTCAACAGGTAGTTGACAATGATACTTGCAGGTTTTTTTAAAAAAAAAGGAACCAAGAGAGAGAAAGAGAATAAAATTCATAGAAAACCTACTGATTCCACTTTTTCATGCATACCTCCAAACCAAGGAGGTTTGTTTATCATAAAGGAAACAGGAGTTTTGCTGTTGAGGCCATCATCCCAAGTCTCTAATGAAGGGGCAGGAGAGATTGCTTAGTCTTAGTGTAGTCTAAAGTACAATTCAGTTAGTTTTCACATGACCATTGGCCAAGGTTGCAACAGACGTGGGTACACCTGGTTCAGCATTCTCATCAAAACGCAAACGCAGGGTGTTCCTGATGACTAGCTGTTCCATGATAAATGCTGCACAGAACCATGGGATGGCATACTCCAGGGTTATGAGGCCCATGAAGTTCAAGTCAAACTGTGAATAGTCCCATGGGCAGGCATTAAACTGGCGCAGAATGAAGCCAGTTGTGAACTCCCAAAGATACGTCCATAGAGTGTAAATCAGGCAGCGCACTAGTATGTTACACTTATCCTTCAGGTACAGATACATCTTTTCTACAATGAGGATGGATGTCCCATAGATGAAGAGTGCCCATACACTGGTGACACCTGGGAACTTCCAGTTAAAGTTGACTACAAACTCCCAAGCAGCTGTGAACATCACCTCGCAGAAGTAGCCATGAATGGCATATAGGTACCAACGGGAGAAAGCAGTCAAAGGTTCTGCAGCTGCCATCCTGCCACACAGTCCCCAGCAGGAACTCTGCAAGGAAATAGACACACAGAGAGAAAGCCATTAATCTTACCGGAGCCAGATCTTGATGTACACAATATGTATCATTGCAATAGGTAGCCCAAATGTGTCCAGAGCCTAAAATTGCTGACTAAAGTATAGAATAAAAACTGGAGGCAACTGGCAACAATTAGGAAATGGGAGGAGTACCTGCTTTGGGTTTAAATTTAGAAATGAGCTGTACTTCAGGTCTAAATACTCAAAAGGACTTCTGAGTAATCACTACAGGTACTGTTGCCTTCCTAGAAACAGCATCTTTTTCTGGGCTCCCACAGTAGGTGCGCAACCCTAGAAAAATGTATGGTTTTTTAATTTTTTAAAATTTTTCATTTAAAACAAATACATCATCCTTCTTTACATGCTATAGAAAGTGTATCAGTTTGTTACAAAAAGACTTTCGTGCATCTCTTCCACAGTCAAAAAACATAATTCATATTAACTTAAGTATTTTAACTCAAATATTTATACATGTCACCATCATTATATCTCCATTTTCATTTGACTGTAATTGTTTAAGTGTCCTTCATCATAAAATATACCAAAATTTAATACATAACCACATACTGGCCTTTCAATTACTATTTCTAAAATCCTCCACTAACACTAAATCCTTATGTCCTATTCTAGCTAAACATCCATAATATTTAATAACAAAGTTTTCTAATCCTTCTTTCCAAATCACTGTTTAAAGTTTACATCCAGTTTCCTTATGTTATACCCATATCTATATATACGTTGTTACTCTTATCCCTCCTTTATTTGACTATATCCTGTATCATAACATTTCCTCCCTAATAATCAAAACGTTAATTGTTTCTAAGTTTTTTTTAATTATTATTATTATTAACTTTTATGTATAATCCAAAGGGATTGCTAATCTTCCTTACATGGGTACCATTCAATATTCATATCCAATTATACTCATCATAACACTACACATTGTATAGAAAAATGTATGTTTTAAGGAATCACTAACACTCATACATGTCTGCTCCAGTTCCATAGCCAAATGTTTAATTTACATTTAGAACCAAAATATAATTTAATGCATTGCCAATCTGTACGCAGTTCAGAGACTTTTATCCTCTCTGCGGGATACAGAATAACAGTGTTTGGACTCATACAACACATAAGCCAAAACCAAACAAGCCAGTTTAAGGTGTAACATATTGATTCATCAGACTGCTTAGCCAAGAGATTTGTACAGCTCTAATCCAAATAGAAAGCTTAACAGAGGACTGGAAATGAAAGAAAGACAGGTGAAATACCAAAGAATAGAAAAGTAGCGAAAATGACCTAGGTATCATACATGTTTTAAAACTGTGAGAGGGCAACAAAAATAATAGGTGAGCACAGATATATCAAAATGATAATTTGGCTAGATAATTGAGGTCCATATTTGCTCACCCTTTGCCCTTAAAATACTCCTATTTCCTCTCTCGTGTTTCAAATTCTTATTCCAATATAATGTTTAAGTTGATTTGATATCAAGAATGAGGAGGAAGAATTTGCAACAAGATGACACTGAAAAAACGAAACATAGTACAGGTAGCCCTCAAAGTACAAGCACAACTGTGCCCAACGTATCTGTTGCTAAATGAGACATTTGTTATGTGAGTTTTGCTCCATTTTATGACCTTCCTTGAAACAGTTGTTAAGCAAATCACTGCAGATGTTCAGTTGGAAACCCAGCTAGTTGTTAAGTGAATCTGGCTTCCCCATTGATTTTGCTTGTCAGAATGTTGCCAAAGGTGATCACATGACTCCGGGACACTGCAACCCTCGTAAATATGAGTCAGTTGAGAAGCGTCTGAATTTTGATCATGTGACCATGGGGATGCTGCAACAGTTGTTAAGTGTGAAAAGTGGTCATAAGTCACTTTTTTCAGTACCGTTGTAATTTTTGAATAGTCATTAAATGGACTGTTGTAAGTCAAGGACTATCGGTGAACACTTGGCTCCAGTGATACTGTCTGCCTTGTAGACGGCCTGGTGGAAACATAGAATCTCAACAGTAAAATAGATTTCAAGCAGTTTTGACCAAATTAAATCCCTCCCATCTATGCCTATGTTCATCAGCCACTATCCTCAACTTCAACTCACAATCATATACAAATATATAGATACAGTGCAAAGATTCATTTCAGGTCCAATATACTCAGTGGTGGGATTCAAATTTTTTTACTACTGGTTCTGTGGGCGTGGCTTGGAGGGCATGGCAGGGGAAGGATACTGTAAAATCTTCATTTTCTACCAACTTAGGGGAAAGTTACTGCAAAATCCCCATTTCCTCCCAATTAGCTGGGATTCGGGAAGCAGACAATAGATGGAGGTGGGGACAATCAGAGGTGGTATTTACTGGTTCTCCAAACTACTGAAAATTTCCACTACCAGTTCTCCAGAACTGGTGAGAACCTCTGAATATACTTTGTCCTAAGTGTATTCTTGCTCAAATCAAGACTTTGTATTAACTCCAAAATAAAAATATTTAGCAAACCCTTCAGTAACACTGAAATACATAGTGCTCTGCTATTGATGGAGCAACAGACAAAACTGGAGGGCTGGAAGATAGAACACAAAGAATGATTTCAGGAATTGGGCATGTCTAGACTAATGAAGGACTGGGGTTGATGTGATAGCAGCTTTCAATGTTTGAGGGGCTGTCACAGATAAGATGGGGTCAACCTGTTCTCCAAAGCACCTGAGGGCGGAGCAGGAAGTAACAGATGGACTCCTTGTCCTGACAAAAACCTCTTTTGTTATTTTACTGTGAATTCTGCTCATTCACATCCAGCAAAGTCCTTCAAGGGAGGATTTACAGTCACAGGCCTTATCTGGCTTGGAGAGCTGATAGGCTGATATCTGCAAAAATTGGCAAGGAATCTCAGAGTGTCACAAACCAATTAAGTGAACTAATTGTCTCCTGCAAACCCCACTCCCCTTTCGCTCCTCTTTTATTTCCTCGGGGAGGGGCCAATCATCGTCCACTTGTGGCCTTACTCTCAAGTCAAGCCCTGTTCTTTAGCTGCTCCCTTCGTCTGGCAATTCTGTGCATGCGCACACTAGGAACAGGCTCCAACTGTTCATCTGCCTCACTGATGTCTGACTCTGAAGGCAGCTGATAACTGGCATTGGCTCTTGCCCCCTTTTTGCCTTCAACACAGAGCCCTCATCAGAGCCTTCCCCAGACTCCAGGACTGGCCCATGTTCCTCCCCAACCTTTTCACTGTCCAAATCTGCTGCTAGCTGTGCTGGCCACTGGCAGGCTCCAATACCAACAGGGAAAGGGAATCATATGGGGGTAGAAGACATTCTACGCAGTGAAAAATGCCATATTGTCAATGGTAGCTGGGGTGGTCTTCCAACCCAGCCCTCTAGCTATTGCATCATGCCAACTAACTCCATCTGTCCTTGGGGAGCCAAGGACTATCCCACCATCAATGTGGCTTTTCATCAGGCTGCAGAGCAGAAAGAGAGAGAGCTAAGAGGCAAGGCCATAGCATCAGCATTGCTGAGGGACCAATGGTGTGGACTTCTCCTCTACCTGGACTTTTTTCCATCCCAGTGTCTTTATTAGGATTTTGTAGCAGTGGCTGGGTTCAGGTTTACTGTTTTCTCTCTCTCACTTCTTTTTTTTCTTTTTTGCATCTCTCAGATTGCACATTTCAGAGCGAGGATTTTTTTAAAAATTCATTCTGGAGAACCACTCGGAAAGCTTTTATAGCAAAGCACAGGACTGAAATGTTTTGCCCAAATAGATTTGTGTTTTATGTCAGAAGCCTCTGTGAGAGAAAACAGGGTTTTCCCATCCCCCAGGGAAACCTATCCTTCCAGGAAGATGAGACATAGCAGGGCTGGTGCTGGGAAGAAAGACGACGAATGGAGCCAGGAAGACTAGCTTAATGATCTGCTGAATCAAAATATTCACTTTTGTATTTATTTTTGTCCGTTGCGCTAGGACCTCTTCATTTCACCTCAGGAGAAGAACATTTGTTACCTCTATGGGGCATGCTTACATAGAAAGGCAATGATAGTACCTACTTGGTATCAAAGGGTTCTCCATGTCCGATTAAGACAATGCTGTTGACATTCTGCCTTTGCCTATTCTATAGTAGTAATTAAAACAACAACAACCCCCCCAAAGAGACATTTTCAGGCCAGAAATCCAGCTTTAGGCCTCCTGAATGTGGCACATTATCCCCTGCTCCCTAAGCTGGATCTTGCCCAGCCTTTTTGAAGCTTGTGAAATTGTCATTGATGAAGTCATAAAAGAATTTTGCTGACTTGGGACTGAAGTAGGTAAGAGCATATTTAAAAGTAAGAGTGCAGGAAGCAGTGTTTATATCTTCATGTCCGGCTGTGCCAAAAGGTATAAGTTCTTGGTGACTTTTATGACATTCAGGACAAGCCACAGCATGTTTTATTCTACTCCATCGGTAAGGTTCTTTTTTTTCCTCTGTTCAACAGGCAGCTGCACAAATATTGCAAAACTCTTCTTGAAAATATGCATGGAACAAATGATGTGTATAATACAAAAAATACAAAATATGAACCAAGAGAAAGATGGGGAAAATACCAAAGGCTATGCTAACTGGAACTGTGGGATTAGGTAGCCCAACACATCTAGAGAGTTCCATGTGGAAGAAGGATGTTATAGAATATGCTCAAAATGCTTTTCTACTTACCAAAACTCCACAGCAATATGTAGCTTAAAACAAGATTACAGTAATAGAATATCATCTCTGAAGCAAAATAAAAAAGGCATGGAACCTTCTTTGTAACCAGTGTGAAAGCAAGACTAATGCTGTAAACAGCACAGCCAAATATTGCCTATTCTATTGCCTATTAAACGTTCAGTCAACTGGTGCCAATCCAACCTCCTGCACAAGGCTTTTCACCTAGCACCTGCTACTAAAGTGAGACAGAAGTAACCATGTCTCACAGACAAATCAATTTATACTTTTTGTGTGATGGGATATATCACAGGTCCTTTGCTGAAGAATGCAAATTGCTGAAGGAGGCACTTTAGATATCCTCACTATATATACACCGTATTTTTCGGAGTATAAGATGCACCTTTCTCCCTCATAAAAGAGCGTGGAAATGTTGGTGTGTCTTTTGGCCTCCCGAAACCCCACCCCCACATCCCATTTTTGCAAAAGAAATGGGCCATTTTTTGCAAAAAAGGAGGCAGTTTCGCCTTCCCCCAACCCCCGGAAGTACTCTTCAGGCTTCAGCAGGGCTGGGAAAAGGCAAAAATGCCCCCATAGGAAACCCGGAATAGTATAAACAGAAGAGAATATGTTTGTAGATTTATCTGTATAGCAAGTTAACCTTTCTCTTTAATTAGGATTCTTTCTTGCTTATTAGGGTTCTCTTCCCTGGCAGCGTCTTGCATCGCTTTTACCTCTCCCGCACCTTCCATTCAATCATGTCTGAAAAAGTCCTTGCAGGTTTCTTGACAAGATTCTTCCTAGAGGTGAGAGAAAGTGACTAGGCCAAGGTCCAGTTGGTTTCATGCCTAAGGTGGGACTAGAACTCACAGTCTCCTGGTTTCTAGCCTGATTCCTTAATCACTTCACCAGACTGACTAGCCATTGTCGAATCTTCCATTTCTCAGTGAAGTAAGTCAAGAAACTATCTTCTCCGTTCTTGGTCCCATCCCAGCCCCCTCTCCACACTTTAAATAAGCAACTAGGGCACTAGGTACAGCTTGCTTTGACTGAGGTCACTGTCAGTTGTGAAATTCATTTTTTTTTTACTACCGGTTCTGTGGGTGTGGCTTGATGGGCGTGGCAAGGGAAGGATACTGCAAAACCTCCATTCTCACCACACTCTGGGGCCAGCCAGAGGCGGTATTTGCAAGTTCTCTGAACTACTCAAAATTTCCGCTACTGGTTCTCCAGAACCTGCTGAATTTCACCCCGGGTCACTGCTCTTTTCTACTAGCACTTCCTGGAAAACATTTGGACGTGCCAAGACCCTACCTGGTGTAGCATCTCCTTTCCCTTATCTGACATTTCTAATCCCACCAATAAAAGGCTGAGTGTTGAACATGTGGATGGGCAGAAGGCAACCTCTCATCTTTTATCAACTTCGGATTGAAGATTAGAGGATTTTCTCTCTAGAGAGACTCAGTGAATGCTTGGCAAGGAAAAATAGGTCATTTCTGTGGGAGGAGACTCAGAAATATTGCTTTATATCCCTTTTTTACTTTAAAAAAATCTACCTAGGGATGGGTTTCAGGGACAGGCTTTCTTGTCGGGGATAGGCATGGCTGGCTAGGGAATTCTGAGAGTTGAAGTCCACACATCTTCAAACTGCCAAGATTTAGAAATGCTAGTTTATTGATGTAGCTGGAAGGGCAGGAGGGAAGGGGGGTGGGAATGAAAGTCAGATTTAGATAGGTCACAGGGTGACAGAGGAAAAGCTGTAGAGTTCTTAGAATATATCTAGAGTGCTTCCCTAACAATAAGAATTGTTTGGATGTTTATTTGAGCCATTACTCTGCTTGCAAGAATATTTAGTTCATTGCTGTGCCTTTGATGGAGTTTCTAAGGGAGATGATCTGATAGCTAGCTACCTCTCTGAAACACTTTTCCTAGATAACATCTGGCCTGCTGTGAAATAGGGAGAAAACTTTGGCTTTCGCCTCAACGAGCCTCCCAGCTCTGCTTTATGACTGTTTCCATCTAGTCTAACAAAGGCACATAGCAAAAAAAGAAAGCTTTTTCCCTTACTATTTTTAAAATGAGATTTGGACAAGAGTAACACATAAGTATCACTTTCCACAATTCATTTGCAGCATTATCATTCAGCTTACATGATATAATTAAGATGCAATCCAAACCCCACATAAATCGTAGCACGCAACTCCCCCACCAGTTTAATATGGCTATGCGCTTAGATCTTAGTCTCAGGCAGAAAGTGAAAATTCTTACAGCGAAGGTTTCTAATCTATTTGAAACTGCTTCAATAACTCTGCTTTATTTGAACTGTAAAGATCAGGTTTGAGAAAACCTAGTGAGCTGTTTCCAGCTTGGAGTTTATTTTAAATTAGGACCTTTAAAGTAATATCTACAGACCTCAGTATGTCCACAGACTTTTCCCTTGTCCACATTCCTTGTCCCATAACCTTCTTTTCAAGACCATTTTGTTTTCTTTTTAAAGAAGAACAAAATTGCAATGGATAAGCATTCTCATTATTTCAAAGAATGCCCCATATGTGTGTTTACAGGCGTTGTTGGAAAATAAAAAATGGTGGATAGCATCAATCCACCATTTTGTTTGGGAAGGTTTGTCCCCTTCAAAGCTAAGTTGAAAATACAAAAATCACCTTGGAGTTGATGAGACTCGTGATGAGATGTATCCTCACCAATTTGCCTTTTAGTAAATGAGCATTTTCTAATTGCCTAATTTCTCTAGAATTACATGTTCTCAACAGGACAAATATGCCCATAATGATTAAAAAGGTTAGATCCATCTTATACCCCTTTGATCTAGCTTTCAGCTTTTCTTTTTCTTTCTTTAAATTATCTGACCTACATTAACCTTTAGTTTTAAGCTGTCAGTCAGTCAGTCCCTGTCAAACTGCCAAGCCATCCTGCATAAGAGGATATATAGGATAAAAACAAATTATAAAAGAAGATCAAATGAGTCAAATGATTAAGCAAAGACAAGACAGGATCAATGTCCAAGTTTCACCGTCATCAGCCAATTACCATTTTGCTGGGTTTCTCCCGTTCATTGAACCACATGGCTGTTTCATTTTGTTTGAAGTTTACTAAAGAAAGAAGACTGTGGGAAATAAAAAGTTGTAACTCAAACATAAGGATAGCACATTCAGTAACAGAGGAAGTAACTGATTATATAATGTAATGTGAAAATGACCTTGCAGGGTGGGGAGAAGAGATGCTGCCTAGGGAATAATCAGAGGACGTAAATCACCCAAAGTAACCCTATGTGAGTTGGACAGCCATATAAATGTATTTTATAAATTAACAACTAATTAAAATAAAAGTGGGAAGGGCCCACCACTTAGTAATACACATAAAAAGAAACTTAGAAAGAATTTGCTCTAACTTATCAGGCAGTAAAAGAAATAGTGGGAGATCTGTACTATCAGACTTGAAAGTTGCTGATAATGTGGTCTTTCAATAAAGTGGAATTAACTCATCTTGTCGTGTTTCCTGTCTGGTCTACTTGGGAGGCTGACAGATTGTAAGAGACACAAAAAAGACAATATGTATGGAGAAATCTAGAAGTTGGACAGTTACACCCAGAACTTTCTCGTTAATCAAAACTATTGGAGTACATTTCAGAAAAGAGACAGTGAAGAAATGACCATTTTAAAACTAATTAATATTAACATTACAGAAACGCTAGCACTATGTACTTTAAGATAAGGATCAATTTCATTGTATTGGCAGACAAATACCTTGGCTAAATAACATAGCCAAGATATTTGTCTGCCAAATCATATGGGCCAAGATGCTTGTAAGAACAGCTCTTCTATCTACTAAACTATCTACTTACTCCTATAAGGCAGTGCTTACTCCTATAAGGCAGTGGCCCCCAAGCTTTTGGACACCTGTGATCAATTCCGTGAAGAAAGGTTTTTCCATGAATTGGGTGGGGGGAGATGTGGTTTTGCATGCCACCTGCACCCAAAGATGGAATTTCGCTTGTTTGCATGGCCTGGTTGCTGGCATGCTGTGAACCGGTGTCAGTCCATGGACTGGGGGTTGGGGACCTCTGCTGTAAGGTATCTTTTCACTGAGTGTATATCTTATCTGGAGATGTGAGAGAGAATCTTCACATCCTAATTGAGGTCTAATTGAGGACTTTCTTCATGCTGGCACCAAGGCTGGTACCAAAAGTGGTTTCGTTCAAGGTGAGGCCTGACAAGTTCTGGAGTCTTACTTAATGTAGCTTGAACTTTTTATACTCCCTCCCCCCCTTCAGTTAGGCATAAAGATAGATATGTGGTTTTTCTGTGTCCATTAGTGAATGACTTCGTAAGACCATCATGGGTGTGGTTCTCTTGCCAGCCAACAGACTTTCTCAATACTGTATGTGTCCTTAGCAGAATCGGTTCTCATGAGAAACAGATGCAATACATCACATAGATTCCCGCCAACCTCTCCCTTTCCCGAAGATTTAAAAAAAAAACAGTTTTGTCTCTTTTAAAATGAGCTATATGCTTTTGGAAAGACGCTGGAAAATAAGTGGGCTGTGCCATCTCATACATGTCCAGGAATCTATGGAAAAGTTCAGATAAATAGAAAAGCAGGAGGGAAGAGGGCATTTATTAAATGAATATTTTATTTCGGTAGAAATAGTTAGCACATCTAATGAGGAATTTATATTGAGTTTTTGATCTGCTTAAATCTAAGATTCATTAACCCTGTCTAAAAGTTATGAAGGTATATTTTAAGGTTAGCCTTGAATCCTATTATAGCATGGATCTAAATATTTCCGGTGCCTTTGTGTCAGTGTTGAGACCTAGTGACTGCCTGAACAGATCCCTGGAGTTTTCTTGGCAATATTTCACAGTAACTGCCTGCCTCTTTACTGGGACTGTGGGATGGATAAATCCTATTAGTAGCAGTTGTCTACCAATTTGTGGTCTATTCAGAGTATTTTGTTGCCTGTTGCATTTTCTTTTTTAATCAGTGTGCTCTTCCCACATAACCTGAATGGTTGTGTGATTTCTCTTCTTCAAAATTGAATATTTGCATTTCAAAATGTAAAGAATTACATTTATATTTCCTGTTTTAAAAAATAACATTAGATTTCATGTGTTTCTTGTGGTATTGATCTATCTCTTGAAAGAGGTGGCCATGAAGAGAAGAGTTTATTCCTCTAGCCACACATCTTGTTGCTGTTTGACTAGGAGGTGGCCCATTAATTATTTCACTTTTTGTTTTATCTTTCACCAGAAATGAAAGCCCTCTTTCTTGGAAACATTGGTGGCTATTGGAAGGCAACCGTAGGGTAGGTAAGCAGAAGCTACCTACCAGTAGGTACTACTCCAAAGCAGGAGACAGGATCAGAGTATAAAGATAATAAAACATATAAAAAAAATCTTGAAAATGCAGCGCATGACCTTTTGGTAGCTCAAATGTCACACAAATAATTGTTACATTAGCAATTTCACAGCTCACCTGCCGAGATTCCTCCACATACATGGGCATGTCTGGCCACAAACAATTCCTAAAAAATAAAATTAAAAAGTGAAGTAAGATCCTGGGGAAAGTAAATAAATCTCTAAATGCTCATATCAAAATGAGCTGTAAACAAACCTCTTGGGAGCATCCAGGACACACCAAGGAATTGGATCAATTTAAAACTGCTGCCAGCACAAAAATTAGCTCTTCCACTATCTGTGGATTGTACTGTATGTCATAAAAGGCCACTTAGTGTTCCTTGTTTAGTACAAGCTTTTGACTTTAGTAGCTGGGAGTACACTAAGAGAGACAATGTGACTTATCTCTTCCCATATAAAGGTAATGGCTTTTCAAGCTCACCTTTTAAAAGCAGCCACTGGTAGGATGGTTATTCCAGTATCAAATAACTGTCTTAAATTAGCTAGGTTACCAGATGTGGACCTGGAAAACCTTTTATTTATATTTAAAATATATACATTTACTTATAATATAAAGTGGAAAAAAGTAAGGAAATCAAAGAGAAAGCTAATGGTTTGAGCAAGTGGATAAAAGTAGAAGAAAATTTGAAATGAAAAAAGTTACAGAGAAGCAGCTTCCAATTTTTTTATAAGTACAATTAAAAATTACCTCTTACTCCATGGTTACAACCTAACGCTCTTTTTTTCTATAAACTTTCCCAGAGGCGGGTTGCTCCAATGTTGGGCCCAGATCAGGTAAACTGGTAGTAGCAGCAGTAGGAGACTCCACCCACCCACCCGGACACTTCTGTGCATGCACAGAAGCATCACGCACGCCTGAGCGCATGAGAGTGCACAGACACAAGAGCACAGGAGCGAACCAGTAGTAAAAAATGTGAAAACCCACCACTGAACTTTCCTTTCTAATCATTAAAACCATAAAACATAACTTCACTTTTTCTGACTCAAGCAAAAGTCTGTAACGGGTTTCCATTCAACAAGAAAAATAAATATTGTCTTTTCTCTGATCAAAGAAGTCAATTTAGCCATCTCAACAACTTTTATTGTCTTCACCAACCATTCTTCCAGTGTGGGTACTGCCAAATCTTTCCATCTTGTGCATATAATAATCTTGCTTAAATTATCATGCGCAAAAACAAAATAACTTTTTTACAACTGTTTTCCTATCAATCCCAAAATTAATTGTATGTTAGTCTTTGAAATGCTCTGAAGCAGTGTATGTATTTGAATCCAGAATTTTCTAACATTTTACATATCCACAAAACATACTCTGCTGATATATGGGTACTCCTCAACGTCCAACCATAATGGAGTCTGATCATTATGGTTGTATGTTGTAATGGTCATAAAAAGGGTTGGCCAATTTTACGAGCCTTTTTATGGCAAAGATTAATTGAACGTGGTGGTCATAAAGTGGCTGCAGCAGTCATTAAGTGAACACAATGGTCATTAAGTGAACCATGTGAACACTATGGGCATGGTTTAGCGGAAAATAAGTGCAAGTTTTTGGTAAAACGGATGTAAAACGTAGTCACATGACTGCAGGATGCTGCAAATAGCCATAAATGTGACCATGTTGCTGAGTGTCTGAAGTTCGGTCACATGATTGCGGGGGGACAACAATCATCAGTACCTTCGATCTAGGTCATAATTACTCTTTTTGAGGTCAGTCATAACTTTGAATTGTTGTTAAACGTTGAGGACTACCTGTATACCCATAGTGTATCCATTTATAAAAATTATCTTTAAGATTATAGCACAGTGTTTCAATTCTTTCAGCCGCATATTTTTCCACTGTTCCATCTGTATCCTGTATTATAACCAAAAACTTTAGCCCATTTTATTATCCATTCTTTCACTTGTTTTTCTTCAATTTTTAATAAGAGTTTGTGCATTTTATCAACTGCACGTTCATTATTTGTACCCAATTCTATTTGAAACTCAGTCATACAATGTTAAAAACCACACATTATTTTGTCTCTGCTACTAATTCTTCTCTTAATTTTATTTTACATTCCCCTTGACAAAATCTTAGTATCCTAATAAGTTGTGAAAACTGTGGACAAAAAGAGCTCCATTAATATGGTTGCAAGAGAGATGAATCTAAGGAGGGTGCTCTGAACAAACCAAGAATTTTTACATAGTAAAAATAGCTCAATAGTAGTTACTAAGCAGTTACTAAATACTTACTAAGATTTAGTAAGGTTTGTTGAGCTATTATTATCCTCAACCTACGACATTTGCTGAATGCATGTTAGTCAAGAGCCTACTGACCAATCCCTGCTTTCTCTTTCCTCCTGCCTTTTTGAGAATATCTACCTGTCTCTCTCTCTCTCATATTCTCTGTCTCTGTCTCTGTCTCTCTCTCTATCTATCTATGTGTGCACGCACACACACACAGGTGGGTTCCGGCAGGCAGTACTGCCGGTTCGCTCAGGTGTGCGCATGTGCAGTGTAATTAAAATTGTTCTGTGCATGTGCAGAACTGAAAAACATGATGGCACCAGCACTGCTGGCGCCCGAGGAACTGGTTCAGGAGCAGTTGGTTTGCTGCTGATTCCAGTGACTCAGGCCGGCAAATCACTACCTGAACAGGTCCGAACCAGTAGGAACCCACCACTGCACGCACACACATACCCGCATACGCACACAAAGATACACACACGCACACACGCACACATTCACACATACACGCACACATTTCTGATTTGATTCCATTTAAAAAAAATAAAACCACATGCATCAACCATGACTGATGGTGTCCAGAAGGGATGGTGCCTATTCTCTGAAACTGCAGACCACATCGTTTTTCAGTAGCATCTATGTCTCTCCTAATTACAAGACAAAAAAGTAACAAGAGCAAATCCACTTAGTAGACTGCTTTGTGAAATGTGACCTTGACTTTCATCCTAGCTTTTGAATCTTATTGTAGACTGGCTCTCCGCTAGATAATATGACATGTGATATGGCATCTTAAGAGTAGGGCACATTTAACACCACTAACTCTCCCAATAAAACATACATCGTTGGAGTGAATTTAATTTAACCATGTTCCTGATCAAATTATTTCTGCATTTATCATATATAAGAAGAAGGAGCAATAGATATAGCTGCAGTCATACTATGAAATACAATTGTGCTATGTTAAATATAATTAAACTTACATTGCCAGGCTGAAGTGACTGATGATCAGTTATGGTGGATGTCTTATCTGTGCCTACTCCAAGAAAATGCCCTTCAATGTTATTCTGAATTAATTTTAAACGGCTCTATGGCTGGTCTTACTTAATTCATTTCAGTGAGTTTTGAATGCAACTTATGTGCAGGCAGAATGAATATATATATATATATATAAGATTTTTACAACCCCTGGTAAGCCCCAATTATGGGAGGAAGCTAACTGCTTCCATCATCTGTCATTCGGCTCGTCACAAGAGTCCATCACGACAGAAACCCAATATTTTTACTGTTGCCTTTGTTATATTTGTGTTTTTTTATATATTTGTGCTGATAAATAAATAAAGGGAGACTAGTATAGATCTATTTCAAGCTATTTAGCTCTCATCAGCTAGCCATACCCTTACTGGGATTTGAACCTGGGCTATATTGCATACTAGGCATACTAGGCAGATATATATATATATATATATATATATATATATATATATATATATATATATATATATATATATATATATATATATATATATATATATATATATATATATATATATATATATATATATATATAATATTATATTATATTATATTATATATATATATATATATATTATATATATATATATATATATATATATATATATATACATATACATACATACATACATGTATGTATGTATGTATGTATGTATGTATGTATGATGTATGTATGTATGTATGTTATATTTATGCTGATAAATAAGGGGTTGTGACTTTAAATATATATATGTATGTATGTATGATGTATGTATGTATGTATGTTATATTTATGCTGATAAATAAGGGGTTGTGACTTTATATATATATATATATATATAAAGTCACAACCCCTTATTTATCAGCATAAATATAACATACATACATACATACATCATACATACATACATATATATATTTAAAGTCACAACCCCTTATTTATCAGCATAAATATAACATACATACATACATACATCATACATACATACATACATACATGTATATATATATATATATATATATATATATATATATATATATATATATATATATATATATATATATATATATATATATATATATATATAGTGTCACAACCCCTGGTATGCCCCAATTATGGGAGGAAGCTAACTGCTTCCATTATCTGTCTAGTGGCTCGTCACAAGAGTCCATCACGACAGAAACCCAATATTTTTACTGTTGCCTTTGTTACATTTGTTGTATTTGTGCTGATAAATAAATAAAGGGAGACTAGTATAGATCTATTTCAAGCTATTTAGCTCTCATCAGCTAGCCATACCCTTACTGGGAGCACAGGTTCAAATCCCAGTAAGGGTATGGCTAGCTGATGGCTACACATACACATACACATACACATACACATACATATACAATGCCCAGTTGATTACCAGTAACCTCCTGTTGCTCCTTACAACAAACTACAAGTAAGGGGAAAGACTATCAGTGTAGTTTTCCAATGTCTTCTTATGCTTCAGAAATTAAAATAAAGTGCAAAAAAATAATAATTTGAATTAGTCTTACAGTAGGAAGGGAGTAGTTTTCAAGCTTGGGAGTCTCCTCCCTCCTGAGCCTAGCAGCAACTGCTTTCTACACTTAATCAGACTTGTAGAAAATGGAACAAAAACTAGATATTTGCAATTGTAATCCAGCATCTCTTTCTCCTTTCATTTCATTAAAACAACATTGAACATTACAATTGCAAAATTACTGTTTCTGGGTTGGTTTGGCTTTAAAATGTTTTATGGGTAGGTGGAATGGCTTTTGCCTTTGTTTTTTTTAGGACACAGTCAATTCCAACTTATTCCAAGGACTTTGTATATTACCTAGGAAATAGGTTAGCAATAGCTAGACTACTTTTGCTGCCAAAGCCAATATTTGGAAGACATCTGCATTCCTGCACTAGTGGAACTATACCATAGCTTGTGTCTTCAATAAAAGGAAACAAAGGAATAAAATCTTATAAAAATACTTACAATTATTAACAAATTCAAATAGAATGTAGTACTGTCAAATGGCTCACATTTTAGTAGCTAATGTCACAGTAAGAACGGGTTACCTTCAGAACTATGGATGTCAGAAGAATACAAGATATTCCATATAGTGAAATGTAAAGCAACTGCCTTGATTCCTCTTATGTTCATCCTCTTCCCCTTGTTGAAAGAATCACATTTGCTTTCAACTCAAAACTGATTGACTATTTTTTTTTAATTTAGCATTTTTTAAAAAATACTATCATTATAATACACACACATACACACACGTGTGTGTGTGTGTGTGTGTGTGTGTTCCAGTATAACTCTGGAACGCCTTGAGCAATTGAAACCAAACTTGGTACATACATGACTTACCCTCTGGAGAAAAATATTATGGGGGTAAGACAGCCCTAAAACCACTTGGTATATGAGTTCTGTTAAGATACAGCCTGTTTTGCCTTAAAATGATTTCTACTGTACTGCCGTAAAATGGCTTCTACTGTGCAGCGCAGTTGCCATGGTAACGGCTTCACAGTCCTCCACAAGGGGGCTCCCTCTGGTAAGGGGGAAAAGCCAACATTAGATATTACCTTTGGTTGGGACATTTTCCCCCTATAAATAAATACCCGGGTTATCGGCTAGTACTTTATGAAATCAAGATAAGCTGTTTGAAATGTTCATATGATTCTGCAAATTTACATTGTCTCTCTGAGCAATCAGTATATTAGAAATTAGGAATGGAACAAACGTTTATTAGTGTTCTCAATGTTATTTGTCTATGAATTGTTTATTAGATAATTCACATTTTATTGGATAATAAAAATAAAAATAGTCTGTCCGTTCATTATTTGTTTTTTTATGCCAGCTAAAACTAGGAAAATGAGTACACCCAAACTGCATTTGATAATAAAATGCAACCGCATATAGCTTTTAGTCAACAGACAGCAAAATCCAGTTGCATTTGATTATTGGATATATTTTTAAAATGTTTATAGAAATCTGATTACTCTTCTGCTATTTTTGGAATTTCTAAAAGGAAGATAATGAGTAAAAGAATGAGGAAGACCATAGCTCAGTGTCTTATGCTTTGCATGCAAAAGGTCCCAGTTCAATCCCTGGTATTTCCAGAATTAGAAAATCCTTTTGGCAGAAAATCTGCAAAGTTGTTGACTATTACCAGAACTTTATGCATTACATCAATACTTGGGGTAAGGCAATAATAATCTTTGAATGATAATTTGATGCTGCAAATTATTCATGTACTAGACAAGAAGGAACATTTCAGAAAAGAACCTCTTCGTGAAAGAGACTGTGAGTGGGCTATTTTTCCTAGCAATTGCCGTATTTTCTCAGGGACCACAAGGGTGGAGTCAGAGTAAAAAATGATCAAAACACCAATTTCCTTTGACACCCCAGCTACAAGAAAAGGATATGCAAGACTCACTAGAGGTTCAAACTTGTACAGAAGACTAGAATTAAACTGAGGATCACATGAAATTATGTGAGGACTACAAAATCCCCACATAGGATAAATATATGCATATATTACACATTCATTCATTCATTGCAATAATTGTATGGCCACACATATTAGAAGCGCAGCTCTTAGAATTGTACCAGTGGTGAGATTAATTTTTATTACTGGTTCTGTGGGCGTAGCTTTGTGGGCATAGCAGGGGAAGGTTACTGCAAAATCCCCATTCCCTCCCCACCCCACTAACCTGCTTTCCAGTTCTGTTCTCCTGTTCAGGGCAACAAAAAAAGATCAGCTGGAAAGCAGCAGAGGCGGGCCCAGCCTATTTGCCAATTCTCCAAACTACTTAAAATTTCCGTTACCGGTTCTCCAGAACTGTCTGAATACCACCTCTGGATTCAGAGGTGGGTTCCTACCAGTTCACACCTATTCGGTAGAACCGGTTCGTCAAATCTACCGAACCGGTTAGAAGAGGTTCCACCAGTGGACCTGGAAAGCAGGCCACACCTACAGAAGAGGTTCCAAAAATTTTTGAAACCCAGCACTGTCTGGATTGTACATCTGGTGAGCACCCATTTGATTTGAAGATGGGCAGCTACGCAAATGTTTTAAATGTAATAAAAATAATGAAAGAATCAAAGAAATAAACTCTAAGTGATTCACAACAGGTATATGAACCCAAACATAATAAAACAATGAAAGAAAGAAAAATCTTGCACCTAAAATAAAAGCAGAAACAAAAATCTGATAGCACATCTATCTTTTTCGATGCAACCTACACCTTATCTTTCAGCTCTGATTTTACCTTATTCCAGTGCTTGGGAGAAGACCAAATCTGTCTATCCAATCATCTCATGGAGACTTGTTAAGATGGTAGTGATCATTCTCCTCTGGATCAAAATGACCCCAGCAAAGGGTTGACTCCGAGACTATTTGAGAGAAGCCCCATTATTTCCATTGTGGCCATGAACTTCTGATCCTACCTAGATTGCAGTCATGAGACTGAAGTCACTCGACAGCAGGCCATAAAAGAATGCAACAATCTGGTGATAAGATCCAATAATCTTACCAATGGATTGTACTTTATCAATCAACTCAAAATAGATAGCTAGGCAATTCCAAGTTTGGGCTATAAACTTTCTGATAACAGCTGATAATCAAATGAGTAATCAGCCAGAGCACTATGATTTGCCTTGAAATCTGAGTCATCAGCAGGAGAAAAGCAGAGTAGGAGATTACTTGCAAAAGTCCAGGGTTCAAGCATTACAGAACTCCACAAGCCTGCCCAAATGTCAAGTTGAAGGTCCAGATGCAAGGCAAGAAGCAAGAGAGTCACACAGATCTGAAGTTAGAGAGTTGTTTCCGGTAGAGGAACAAAAACCTGAGGATTTCTCTATGTAGTTTAAGATGCCGTGTTGCCTATTAAGACGTATTGCGTTTCCATCTTTTCAGCGAGACATGCTGAGAACTTTTGCTCAGCCCTTCATAGCTGATGGTTTGGGCTAGGATGCCCTGATAGAGGATCAGATCCATGCTTATTAGAATAAGATTTCTCAGGTTCAATGTCTCCTGCAGTGGCTGCTGATGTCTGATTGCCTTCTGACTCTTCAGGTTGTTCCTCTCTCCGGTGTATTTCTCCAGCCTCTAACTCACAAAATTCAGACAAGGCCATTATAGTAAAATGTCTTTCAAAATCATTATTCTCTCTCCCCCTGGGACTTGAAGTTGAGGTTGCTAAAAGATGTAAAACCCACTGGAGGAAAATCTCCAAGTGGGTAACATCACTACCATCATCCAGCCAGGTCTAGATGAAACCTGATACCTACTAGGTCTATTTGCTCATCTACAATCAAGTCATGAGTGACTGAGGGCTTATTAGCAATAGCACTTAGAATTATATACCACCCCATACAGCTGTACAACACTCTCTGGATGGTTTACAATGTCAATATATTACCTCCAATGATCTGGGTCTTCATTTTACTGATCTTGGAAGGATGGAAGGCTCAAGTCAACTTTTGAGCCCGATCAGGATTGAACTCCAGGATGTGGCCAGAGTTTGCCCACAAACTTGCATTCTCACCACTGTGCCACCATGGGCTTTTTTAAGAAATAGCCTTGATGTTTATAATCAGCAACTCAAGATCAGAGTTATCAATGACTCAGCCACCAATACCCAAGCTGGGACAGCTAGACCAGAAGTGGAAATACACTTCTAGCACATTTAGAGTCCCTTTTTTGTATCTAACTTTTTCCCTTTTGTAATCCACATCCCTCTGAATACTGTTGGTCAATGGCTCTGAGTAGCTATCACAGGGGGATTTAGCTGAAGCACAGCTGCAATGGGACAGCCCTGGAGCTTCAGGTAAGGAAAGCACACAGCTGCAGCCGGTCAGTGATGAGGAACTGCCTTCTGCACCTAATCCCAGAACATGTAGAACACAGAAAAGGCAGGAGCAGAGGGGGGTCAACCTGATTACTCGTGAGGAGGCAGCCTTGTCCCTCTTGACGGGCTGCATGTGAACCTCGCTATTTAGCACAGCAGATGGATGGAGGCAATGCTGGGAACAATGTGTTCATTTTCCACCTGTCTGTTTCCTGGTTGTTGTGATCCCTGCCCTGAATTGACTGGGATTGTGCCTTGTGAACTCTGGATGTTTCTTGTCTTGTGAATCCTCTTGTGTTGTAGATTTCATTTTGCCTAGTGGGTTTATCTTGTTTGGGAAACTTTTAAATGCCATGTGGACTAGCCTTGGTCTGCTTTTGGCTGAACTTAATTGGGACAGTTCTGGGGTTTGGGGGAAGGAAATAGGTGGAGAATATTAATAAACCACTAAACCACTGCTGTGTGTGAGAGAGAGTGGGACAGCACAGATTAACCTATGATTCAGCTGTAAATTTTTATCTAGAAACTGAAACCTCTTAAGAATATAGTAGCAAAGAACTAAGGATATAGTTTGGATAGATGTTGCTTCTGTTGCAGATAAGACAAGCCCTAATAATAAAGATCATCCACTGAAGAATCAATTAGGATCTCCATTTACATACCTCCTTCTTCTGTCCTTAGGTGGAGACTTTTCCTGCTCATTTCTCTACATTTGATGTGGAGGTTACCTGGACTCTTCTTTGCTAATGATTGTTTCTAGTCTCTTTTTCCCCCAGCCTTGCAAGCTTTAGCCCTCGCACATCCCAACACAGAGCAGAAATCAAAGAGAGAAATTGGGTTCTCGGGTACCTTTCTATATTCTGAAGATATATAAGAAACATCAGCCAGTTTAGAATAAGGACAGTCTAAGTATCCACAAAGTTAAAAGTACCAATTCACATTTTGTTATTTTGATTCTACCCAAGATTTTCTAATCTATGGACGTGCCATCTTACAACTTACTTGTGGTATCCCCATCTCTCTCTGTCCAATCAGTGCATAAACAGATGAGCATACCAGAAGGTTGCCCGTGATTGTTGGTTTTCTTGATATATCACCAAACAGAAGCAAAAGAGAGCAGATGGGCCAATAAAAAACTGAGCATCTGCCTTCCTGCTTTAGAAACCTGGATCACCTCCCAACGTTTTCCCACTGTAAGTAGTAAACCTTCTGTGCCTTCTTCTCCTCCGTATATAGATAGATGTGGACTTCATAATCCCTCAAGACTGTGTGCAGTCGTACTTGGTTCAGTTATATTCCTATAGTTTCAGCTATTCCATGTGTCAGCCCCAGACCATTTATATGGAGAACAAAAAGGGGACAATTTTCCTGTGTCATGCATAGGAATGATCCCTACCCAAAGTAAATTTCCACATCTGAAATAATTACAATGGGTCTGTATGTTTCATTCAAGCAGTAAAATTAACCTATGAAAATGTAATTCCAAGATCTTTACAGCACTGTGGATTTCCCCATACATCTCTTTTTCCTGGGCCATTCATTTTCACGTATAAAAATGTTACAGTGCGGTAAGAAGAAAAAGGCTTGGACTCAAAGGCTAGTTCTTCGGAATGATACATCTTCCTAATACAAAGTGATTCACAACCAGCACTCATACTTCAGGGCTGATCGGCAATTTGATGCCTTCCTTGTTTGCTTTCTCGTAAGTGACATAAGAGAGTATTTTTGGGTATTGCTGTTGCTTCACAGGAGTAACACCCCATTTGCATTTGCTGCAGCACCAAGCATGAGCAGGTCATTAGTGCAAGTTTGCTTACAACAGAACTGACTGGAAGCCTCAGGACTCACCAACTCGCCTGTTAAGATACTTGGTGACAGATATTTGAACCAGTTGTCTGGAAGTACTCGCCACAGTTTTATCAAGGTCCTTTAGCCAACCCTGGTGTTAAATTTCATCTCAGTGCATTTGCAAAGACAGCAGAACAATATTTGGAGAGGGAGGGGAAAGGGATAGATATTTGGCTTCTTTGAAAAGAAAAAGTCGCGCTATATTAACTCACAGAAACTGAGAATCACCCACTGATTATTTCTAATTGTGCTGTTAAAATTCAAAGTGACAGTTTTCAGCTGTTCTCTTCCAACCAAGAGTTGTTCTTTTTTATTCTTCCTGCTTATTATCTTTTGCAGCTTAATATTAACCTGCCATTTTTTGTTCCTGATGCAGAAGACCAAAGGGAGATGAAGCCATAAACTGTCCATTACCAAACTGATGGCCAAAATGAAGGGGAAATTGAATGTGCCATTAAAATATCCATCTAAATATTCCCAATCACAGAACAAAAAAAATGATAGAGATGCTTAGAGTGTCATTTTCTTCCTTTATTCCCTGTTGTACATCCCTCGTAGTGGCGCCAGGACAGATCATCAGGGAGATGAACTTGTCGCTGAGAGACAATAATGACTTCATGGTGCATAATCAATCAATCAATAGACCAGTGTTTCTCAACCTTGGCAACTTGAAGATGTCTGGACTTCAAGTCCCAGAATTCCCCAGCCAGCATTCGCTGGCTGGGGAATTCTGGGACTTGAAGTCCAAACATCTTCAAGTTGCCAAGGTTGAGAAACACTGCAATAGACTTTGTGATTCTAATAATGTGATTCTAATAAGGATTTTCTGTCACAATGTTTATCTGTCATGGTCCACTATGTTTTCTTTGGGGCCAATCCACATTTCTAGGTCCAGTTTTCTTCTGGGCTTCTACTTCCTTTCTCTTATAATTTTCCGAGATGCACCATCCCATTTAGTTAAGCACCTCTTGATATCCTTCGCCAGTTCCTTTTCCAAGCATGCTAAGGATTTCAGAGACTTCAACTCTAATGATTTAATCACAATATTAGCACCTTTACAAATCTATTGCCTTGAAGATTTAAGAAAGACCTTGGAGATCTGTTTTTGAAGAGAGAAATACAGCTAGTCTTCCACTTACAACAGTTCACTTAGTGACCATTCAAAGTTACAACGGCACTGAAAAAAGTGACTTATGATTTTTCACACTTATGACCATTGCAGCATCCCCTCCGTCACATGATTTACGTTCAGACACTTGGCAACTGACTCACATTTATGACGCTTGCAGTGTCCCAAGGTCATGTGATTCCCCTCTGGCAACCTTCTGACAAGCAAAATCAATGGGGAAACCAATTAACCACTGTGATACTAATTTAACAAGTGCAATATTCACTTAACAAAGTCATAAAATGGGGCAAAAGTCACTTAACAAATGCCACATAAATTTTGGGCTCAATTGTGGATGTAAGTTGAGGACTACCTGTATAAGCAAAACTGTTAGGTTTCTATGTAGTTATTTGCCTTTCTCCTAGCCAAGGTAAGAACTGAAAACAATTTGCTAATGATGTTTAGGACTTCATACGGAGCATTGTTAAGCTTCTTCTTTTGCTCCCTTTTCTCCAGTTCTCTTTCTGGTTCTTATTTTCTTCAGATTCATTGACTTTTCAAGGAAGGCACCACTTCCCTGCCCTCTATGTATTTTCAGTTCTATTTTTGCAATTCCCTAAAAATAGCTTAGGCTGCTGCCAATTCTCTGTCAATGGCTTTGTTTACACTGAAAACTACCTCTTCTGAACATAGGATCATATAACTATATGGCTGGAAAGAACTTTGGAAGTCTTCTAGTCCATCCCTCTGCCCAAGGTAGGAGTCCTTATTCCATCACGGACAAACGGTTGTCCAATCTTTTCTTGAAAACCACCAGTAATGGAGCATCTACAACTCCAGGAGGCAAGCTGTTCCACTGACCAACTGTTCTCACTATCAGAAAGGTTCTCCTTTGTTCCAGATCGCTCCGTTTCTCGCTTCCAGCCATTGTTTCTTGTCCTGCCTTCAGATACTTTGGAGAACAAATCAATCCTTTCTTCCCTTTGACAGCTCTTCAAGTATTAAAAGACAGTTATCATGTCACTCCCAAGCCTTCTCTTCGTTAGGATAAGACCTTGGAAGGTACCTTGGAGGTCATCTAGTCCAACCACCTGCCTAGGCAGGAAATCCTACACCACTTCGGACAAATGTTTATCCAACATCTTCTTAAAAATGTCCAGTGTTGGAGCATTCACAACTTCTGGAGGCAAATTGTTCCACTGATTAATTATTCTGTCAGGAAATTTCTCCTTAGTTGCTTCTCTCCTTGATTAGTTCCCACCCATTGCTTCTTATCCTGCCCTCGGGTGCTTTGGAGAATAGTTTGACTCCCTCTTCTTTGTAGCAACCCCTGAGATATTGGAACACTGCTATCATGTCTCCCCTACTCCTTCTTTTCATTAAAGTAGACATACCTAGTTCCTGCAACCTTTCTTCATATGTTTTAGCCTGCAGTCCCCTAAGCATATCTAGTTCCCTTAGCCACTCATCATATGGTTTGACCTTCAGATCCTTTATCATCTTTGTTGCTCTTTTCTGCAGAGTTTCTAGGGTCTCGGCATCTTTTTTGTATCATGGGGAGCAGAATTGGTCATGCTGGCTACCACTAATCACCTTACTCATTTCTAAGTGCTCACAAATCCACTGCTTGGTTATCTTTTCCAGGTTTTCCCAGGAACTGATGTCAAGATGATTGGTCAGAATGCGGCCGCGCGAGTGATAGTGGGCGCACCGCGGTTCGCCCACATAACACCCATCCTCCGCGAGCTGCACTGGCTATCTGTTGATCTCCGGGTGCGCTTCAGGGTGTTGATGACCACCTTCAAAGCACTCCATGGTAGTGGATCTGAGTACTTGAGAGACCGCCTTCTGCCGATTACCTCCCTTCGACCGATTAGATCGCACAGACTGGGCCTCCTCCGAATTCCATCCGCCAGTCAATGCCGACTGGCGACTACACGGAGGAGAGCCTTTTCTGTTGCAGCTCCGACCCTGTGGAACGACCTCCCTGTCGAGATACGCACCCTCACCACCGTCCAGGCCTTCCGCACAGCCCTTAAGACCTGGCTATCCCAACAGGCCTGGGGATAGGTTTCCAATTTCACCCCGCCCGAGTGTTGAGTGTTGAATGCAAGTTGTGTTTTTATCATTTTATTTTATTCACATATTGTTTGTTTTTGCATTTCACCCCCTTCCCTATGATTGTAAGCCGCCCTGAGTCCCCTCAGGGAAAAGGGCGGCCTATAAATCCTAATAAAATACTTAAAAATATATATATACTGTAGCTGTGAACTGTGATGATGTTCCTATTCTGATTTTTAAACTCTTACTGTGAAACTGAAGTAGTCAACACCCTCCATGAAACTTTTAAGAAGTTGTGAATAGCTTGACAGTTAAATTATTTTCCTCTTTCAATAAAACATTATCAGTTCTAACAAGCTAATGTTAACTCTATTCAAATCTCAGCCAAAGCTGGGACACTTAAGTTTTCCCAGGGAATTTTAAAAATCTACCCCTTGTTCTTTGCTATTTTAACACTACTGTTTCACTCAACAAACTGAAAATCCCTCTCCCTATTTTTTCTTCGCCTGTAATAGCTACTCACAGTGTAAACTGCTATTTTTCTGCAAATACCCACAGTAAGAAGGTATTTCTTACTGCATGTTCTTTAAGTTTCATCAGTTTTTTTGAGTGCATGTATGCACTGTGTCTAGTGTAATCTACCAAGTGTACCTCACTCAACTGCCAAATATCTTGGTACTTTTATGTCAGTTCAGTACATATTTACATTCAGGAGTTTCAACAAGAGGAGTGTTTTCTTCTTGCAAAACGTTTTAAAGAATATTGTATTATTCATTGTGCAGAGAATTAACACCAATCCTTATAAAAATATGTTTTAAAACCTTTATACAGGTATCCCCCTAACTTACAACACAACTGGGACCATCCATCATGTAAGCAACACAGTCATTAAGTGAGTTGCACCTGATTTACAACCTTTGTTTCCACATTCATTAAGTGAATCACATGGCTGTCCCATTGTCTTTGTCAGAAGATGGTCATGAATGGCAAAGATATGACCTCATAATACTGCAGCCATTGTAAATACATGCCAGTTACCAAGAGTCCAAATTTTGATCAAATGACCATAGATACTCTGTGACAGTCATTAGTGTGAGGATCGGTCATAGGTAACTTCAAGTGTTAGTAAGCAAAGGTTCATAGGTTGAGGACTACCTTTATTTGCTGGGACAGCTTAAATGATTGAACTACCATGCAATGCTCAAGGAATTATATTTTAATTATTTTCTCAGATAAATATTAAACATTTGGTGAATACCAAATTCCGTTGTTTCCCACTGTATTATAGTTAAAATATTTCTAATGTAAGTGATCCAAGTGATCTTATCTTCCTCATTCCCAGCATGAGTGAGGCTTGATAATTTCTCTGCAAGACTGAATCATGAGAGTTGGCTAGTAATCAGCTATAAGAGCTCCAGTATTTGAAAAGGAAAACATACCAAGTACTGTAACTTTAAAAGGGGGTTGCACATTTTAAGAAGAATATTAAAAGTCTAGGACCGGAATGGCAAATGTATGGCACGAGTGCCAGAGGTGGCGCACAGAGCCTTCTCTGTGGGCACGTGTGCCACCGCAAGCTGCTCCTCCTGCGTGCTGGCCAGCTGGTCTTCACAATCTGAAAATGGCCCCAATAAAGGCTGTTTTCCAGGCTGTTTGGGGGGCTTTTTAGGGCTATTTTCAGGGTGTTTGAGGGCCATTTTCCAAGCCCAAACAATGGTCTGAAAATGGCCCGGAAAATGGCCAAAAAGCAAGCATGCGCACACCAGCCAGCTGGTTTTCGGGTTTCCGGTACTGCAGCACGCCCCAATGCATGTGCGTTCCAGTTTGGCCACTCGGTGCCGAAAAGGTTTGCCATCACTGGTCTAGGATGTCATCAGGCATTGTTCCACTCTGTGCCCACACACATATACACACACAAACAGGCACACACACAGGCACAAACATATTAAATTCACAAATAATGACATAGGCCCAGAACATCACACGTATCGCTTGCTCGTCCTGATGTTCCAGACACCTCTCCATTAGAGAGGCAGGAAGAATGAAGGGAGAGAGTCACAAGTTTTCCAACAATGCTGGAGTGATGATAAAATGCAACCTCAAGAGCTGTCTAGAGAGGAATGGCATCTCAATTCTGTGATGAATGACTAGCCAATTTGAGAAGAAAAACCCAAACCATACAGATATGATTCATGCATCACAGCCCCAGCAAAAAAAGTAACAATGGATAATTATGCTAGGTAGAAAAAAAAGCTTTCTACTTTCACATTAGTCTCCACTCTGGAGTGAGCATTTTGAAGCATGAAGAGGTTTTTCCTCCTATCATTAAAACTTTTATTTAACCGAATGTTAAGATAAAATCTTAAAGATAAGAAAAAACAACTAGCACAAAGTTCCTCTCAGGCTCATTCATTATTGGCTTCCCATTCAGTACAAGGTTACTAAAGTTATCCAGCATCCAGGTGCCAGATTCTCTTTCCATAGGGCAAAGTTTTAAATTTCAACCTTATAGAAAACAAAAACATTGTCTTACAATGACTAATTTCCTGTAAAACTTTCTGTGGCTGTAGCCTTGTGGCTAAGATGTAATGTCTATCAGGACCTGGAAAGAAAATGCGGCTATTACAAAGAGACACCATAGCCTAGAGCAGTGTTGGCAAACCTTTTTGGCACAGTGATAAAACGGGAGTATTTGCATATGCCGGAAACCAGAAGAGCAGCCACCCAGTGTGCATGCGCACCATGGGAAGATGATATTCCAGTTTCCGGCGCACGCATGCACACCAGCCACCTGGTCTTCCAGTTTCTGGCGTGCATGCGTGTGCGAAGACAAGCAACCCAGTGTGCATACACATGCTGGAAACCGGAAGATCATCCTCCCGGTGTGCAGGCTGCTCTTCCGGTTTCTAGTGCTCCCATGCACATGAAGACCAGCTGGCAAGCGTTCCAGAACCCGGAAGAGCAACGGGCAACGGCTTGCGTGCCCAGAGAGATGGCTCTGTGTGCCACTTTCGGCATGCGTGCTATAGGTTTGCCATCACAGGTCTAGAGGCAAGACAAGAAACAATGGATGGAAACTCATCAAGGAGAGAAGCAACTGAAAATGAAGGAGTAATTACATAAAAGTGAGAGCAATTAACCAGTGGAAACTCTTGCCTTCAAAAGTTGTGGGCACTCCATTACTGGAGGCTTTTAAGAAGAGACTGGACAGCCACTTGCCTGGAATGGTATAGAGTCTCCTGCTTGAGCAGAAGTTTGGGCTTATGACTGTTGCAGCTTTGCCATGTCAATGTGATCAAAATCAGGTACTTGGCAACTAGTATTTATTTACAATGGTTGCAATGTCCTGGGGTCAAGTGATCATTATTTGAAAGCTTCCCAGCCAACTTCCCACAAGCAAAGACAATGGGAGAAGCCAGATTCACTTAACAACCATGTCACAATTGTACTACTTCATTTAATAACCACGACAAAGAGGCCATAAAATCTGATGTGATTCACTTAACAAAACACCTTACTTAGCAATGTAATAAAATAACAAGAAAAAATGAGGGATATTAGCAAAATGTACATAAGAACAAGTTTATATTGAAGCAAATTTGAAACTGATATGCATTCTAAAAGTGTTCCTTCATACTTTAATGTAATAAAATCAAATTTGCTAAGTCTGATCATTTATAATCAATAAACAAATGGGGTGATTATTTCCTCAAAGTATTGCTCTGTGAAGTAGGTTAGATAGTCTGCTAAATATAGTTCAAACCAAATATATAAAATAGAAACAAAAACAGAAATTAAGGACAGAAAATAATATTGAATGGACATAGAAATGAAGCCCATGAAGATGGCCAATTAGATGAACTGAAAACTATTCCAAAACCCAATCATTGCTTATGAATATAAATTTTCTGAAATTTGGCATCAAGACAACCTGAATTGTGATCTTTGTAATGGCTTCACTTGTATTTATTTACATTTTCTTTGCTTATTTTTCTTGTGTTATGAGAAATTAGAAGGATTTAGAAACATTCACTTTCTGAGATTTCATCAGCCATTATTCACGGAAGGATGTTTGAGTACAAAGGATTCAGATGTTAATGTTTAGCGTGTTTGCCATTATAGATAGCCTGTGTTCCATAAAAGATATTATGGAAGAGGAAAAAGAGAGAGACCGATTTCAAGGTGTATTTAAAAATAGTAGGCTATAAAAATGATAAGGAAAAAGATGTTACACTGGATATACAAATGAAACCATCTGATGTCTTAATAATTAAAAGGGGTATAAAAATAACAAACCAAAAGAGCAATCTGGATAACTTTCCCAAATTGGATTTACAAAAGGGACTTGTTAATATTTTGAAGATTTGTGAGAAGAAATGTGATGAAGGGAGAAGCCATTTTTCCCAAAATTTATGTGGTTAAGTGAGAAATTTGTTAAATGAGTTTTGCCCCATTTTATGACTTCTCACCACCTTTGTTAAGTGAATCACTGCAGTTTTTAAATTAGTAAAACGGTTGTTAAATGAATCTGATTTCCCCATTGACTTTGCTTGTCAGAAGGTCACAAAAAGGGATCACATGACTCTGGGACACTGCAATGGTCATAAATGTGAGCTACTTGTCAAGCATCCAAATGTCCATCATGTGACCATGGGGAGGCTGCAATGGTCATAAGTATGGAAAATGGACATGAGTCACTTTTTTCAGTGCCATTGTAACTAAAGTCATTAAATGAACTGTTGTGAATCGACAACTATTTCTATTCTTTTTCCTTTCAATTGTTCTTTCAATTTATGTCTTCTTTTCAGTACTTTTTATTTTTTTAAGATTTTTGTTCATATTTGTCTTTATCTTTTTAATTATGTTTAATGTTGTACATTTATTATAAAGAAGAATATAAGAGCAAGGTCTAAAAGCTGGCAGCTATAGAAAAGATGATCTCGTTGAAATTATTTTCGAATAGAATATGCCTAGGAAACATAGGAAATTAATGGGATGGGATGGGATGGGATGGAAGGGAAGGGAAGAGAAGAGAAGAATTGGAAGGGACCTTTGGAGGTCTTCTAGTCCAACCCCTTGCTTAGGCAGGAAACTCTATACCATTTCAAACAAATTTCCATTTTAGGGAAGGGGAAAAGAAAGGAAAAGGGAAAGATCTCTTTATTGTATCTGTTTCAGTTGTGGACCTCAGATTTCCAATTAAAAATACAAAGTGGATACCTATCACTCCAAAGTGCAATTTTTCTGAGTAGTCAATAGTCTGTGTTTTTTTAAAAAAAATCTGACTCATCCTAGGATTAAATTCTTACTTTGAATTCTTCTACAGAGCACTTTCTGTGATACACATTGGTGTTTGAACAGAGGTGGAAGAAGTGTTATCACCTGTGCAAACCATCTGGATAAAGGCTTCACTATAAATCAATAGCTGGCAATGAGCAAACAAAGAAGGAGGAAGGAAGAATATTCAGCAGAGACACTGCTTAACAGGTGCTTAGATAGATAGTAAAGGAGAACAAAGTTCAATTTACCCTTTTTATTTTATTTTTTCTCCAATCATGCTGGCCTACCCCACTCCTGACCTTAAAAAGTCTCCCACAGAAACAGGGAGAGAAATTCTGTCTGAAATCCTCAGTTGCCAATCAAGATATGGACAACTTCTCATGTAAGTGACTCCATATAATTCATATGAATGTTTTAATTCATTTTTAAATTTTATATAGTTGCCTTTCTCACAAAACAAGTTACTCAGGGTTCAGGGACGTGCAGTCAGGGGAGGCGGGGCCTCACCAGTGTCATGAGGAAAAGAAAAGAAAAAATAAAAGGAAAAAGACTAAGGTAGTTGCTGCCAGACTCAAGAGTCACAGTGGATGACTGTGAGTCTGCTTAGTGCTAACTGCAGGGGGAGGTGAGAGAACTATGGGCCTCCTTTGCATGAGGAATTTTTCGCCTTTTAACCCTTGCTCAAAGTTAAGCAAGGGTTAAAAGGCGAAAAATTCCTTATGCAAAGGAGGTACGTGATTATCCCGCCTCCTCCTGCAGAGGGCACTTTGTTTAGAGGCTTTTTTTAAACAGTTAAGCAGAGTCATCCACGTGGTGACTCTAGCAGCAACTATCCCAGCCTGGCTAGCCTAGAGCAGCTCTTGCCTTTTTCTTTTTACATTTTCATCGTGGCGGACAAGAGGAGAGTTGACACAGCTGGAAGGTATGTGGGTCGGAGGGAGGGGGAAGGGGGGAGGAATTCAAAATTATTTGTAAGTAATTGTAATTTGTTTTATTATAAGTAATGTGTGTGTGTGTGTGTGTGTGTGTGTTTTATCCGCCTCTGCTGGCACTTTTTTATTTTTTATTATTTCTACGCCTCGCCATAGAGCGGATCACACTGGCACCCAGCCATACAGTGGGTCCCATCATATGGCTGGGGTGGCAGCATGCACTTTAAAGTGCCAGCGTGCCTCCCGCTCCCGGCCATAAAACAGGACATGTTTCGCTCTATGGCGGGGCAAGGCGGCATGCACTTTAAAGTGCTGGCGTGCCTTCCGGCCATTCAGCGCCGGAAGCAGGAGCCACGCTCACACTTTAAAGTGCATACCGCTGCCCCGGACCCAGCCATACAGTGGAGCGGTGGCATGCACTTTAAAGTGCCAGCGTGGCTCCCACTCCTGGCCATAAAGCAGGACATGTTTCGCTCTATGGCGGGCCAAGGCAGCATGCACTTTAAAGTGCTGGTGTGCCTGTCCACCATAGAGCAGCTTGTTCTCTGCTTTAAGGGGGCTTTGAGTGGGAAGGGGGGGCTCTGCTTGGCTTTCCCCCCTCTCCTCAGGTGCAGCGGGGGTGGGGGGTAGATGGCGCGTGCGCGTGCACTATTCCGGCTGGCGGTGGGGGGGAGGCAGAATGCCACAAGGAAAATCCTGGCGCGCAAGGGCAGGCACAGGCAGGGGGATCTGCCAACGCCAGCCGCTGCTGCCCCTCCTCAGTGCTTCTGGTGTGCGAGGCTGCTTCGGAGGCTGGCTGGGGGAGATGATTCATTTCTTGTGGGGGAGGTGTTCAGACGCTTGGCTTAACTCCCCCCGCTGCCCCCCTCACCCAGCTATAGCGAGTGTGCGCACGCTCAGAGAGGTGGGCTCCGAGGCGAGCCCTCCGATCCTTATGTGGCGGGGAGATGAACCCCACAGCTTGTCCTACCCCCCTCCCCAAGCGGGTGCTCCCCTCCTCCTCCTTCTCTCCTTCAAAGCAAGAGGCGGGCAGGTTTTTTTTCCGGAGCGGCTTGGAACGGATGCCGGAGGACGCAACATTTGACCACCTACCCCAGCAGTCCTCTTGGAAACTAGGGTGGCTGCGCGGCGCAGTGTAGCGCTCTTGGAAACGTGTGTCATTGAACTCTGGAGAAGGGCTCCTGGCTCTTGAGCAATCTGGCCCGGCTTTAGGACTGCCCAGGGGACTTTTCGACCCTGCCTAGATTGGAGGGGTGGGGGGAGGAGAATATAGAGGTCCTGCCCGCTTGCCTCACCGGCCGTGAACCTCACCGCACATCACTGCTCAGGGTAGCATATTTTCATTTTGCTGAACAATACTTTAAGCAGTTATGCTTCTTGAGATGAAGGCTCGGACAGAGTCAATACCTTATTTTTTTACACTGACAAAGTCTCGCTGAAAACAATGTGTTGTTCTTTCTAGGCCCCCAAGAAGAGCTCTTTGGCACATCTACAAGACAATTTTCCAGTAGCTGCCCTCCCAAACCTGCCACACTTCCTGGTGCAATCAGCCAAACACCTCTTCACATGACTCATCTAGGGTGAGCCAACTTTAATGGTTGCCCTTGATGCCAAACTTCTTTGACTACCACCATTAACGTGACAATTGAGGGCTCATCCTTCACTCTCTTAAATCCCAATCGTAGCAGCTGCTGAGTCTATACGTGATCAGAGTCTGCACAGCTTTAATCCCCAAGGCTTAGGAAATAAATCCGCCTGTATTTCAGGAGCTAAAGTCATGGGAGGCATAGTTTGTGGGAGGTGAATTATTCATGTTCTCATTCAGCTGCCAAAGTATCTATGTTCTTCAGGCTTTAATTTAACAATAATAGCAGGCATCTAATTTTCCTTTTATGGTTCTTGAGGGCACCTGATGAAAACTTGCTTCATTCAATTCAACAACAGACAATTGAGCTGACAAGGGGGCTCTTACTTAGATCTATCTCTCCTCCAATGAACTGCTGCAATTACACAAAATTACATTGGGGAACTGGGAGGATACTTATATGATGGAGAGAAGAATGGGAATGTTGTATACTATGGTCATGGTGTTTTTCCAAAATTTAATTATTGTTTCAATGAATCAAACCATGGTTAAATTTTGTACTGCAACAAGGTTAATTACATCCTGGTATCCACCCAAATGGCATCTCTACCTTATTTTTATTTAAAATCAAATCAAATTGTTATGTATTATGCATAAATCGGCATAATTTTTCTTTTAAACAAGACAAATAGTCTTTTCATTTACACCAACATTTCTACGGCATCTATACGAATTATCATTGAGGCAGCATTTATGACAATTGAAGTACTAACAATAACAAACTCAATTCCAAAAGCAAATACACTGAAATAACAGAAATCCAACTTTGTGCTTAACCACTATACCTTGTTAGCATCTGGAAAGTGATTGCTCTCCTGGGAGGAGGAGCCAATGTCGTGACAATATGGTCGTGCGGGTCTCGATGCTCTGAGACCGCAGCCAATACTTTTGCCACTGGGTGGTCCAAACGGATCTAAACTGTCCCGAAGAGATGGTGAACAGGAAGAATACGTCTTGCTGATCTTAGGGATATCGCAAAATCCCTGAAAGAAGCAAGAGAAGTTCTTCAAGCCAGCGACAAAAAATCCAGCCAAGGCTGATGAAGTCGGGGCAGCTCCAAAATGGAAGCATACGGAAAGTGAAAGTGTTTCTAGCTGGTGAGGAACCTTTACTGTTTTAAAAAGAGCCTGCCTATAAAAACTTAAAAATTAATTTAAATTGAAGAATAGAAGAAACAAGCGGCGGAATTAAATTTGGAATGGTTTTGGACAGTGGTTATCTTACTTTTTAAATGCTAGCTTCATAGATGAAATTTATGCAAGCCTTTTGAAACGGATGGATTAAGTTTTCTTCTTCTACCTTTTCTTTATGATTCTCTGTAAACTATAGAGTAAAGTTTTCCTCTTTCATTGCTGTGTGTATTTTTCTAATTCATTTAAAGATTGGACTCTTTTTTCTAACTTGAAATACAAAAAAGATATAAAAGGAAACTTTTTAACAGTGTTATCGCTGCTCGGAGACTGGGAGGTTTTTGTTGATTGGAGTTTTGTGTATTCAAAACGGAACACTTTTTTTCTTCACGGATTGTTTTGACTTGGAACCATAATGTTTTACTGCTTGGCTACAGAGAGTGATAAGAAGGGAAGCACACAGATGTCCCTTTGAAGTATATTTCTAATCAGAAAAAAAGTGGAAACAACGTTCTTTGTGAATCTATGCTTTAATCTTATTAACCTTCCAAGCTAGAGCAGCTGTGTTTGTTAGAATTGCACAACTTCAAAAGAAAATAGAAGTCTCAAATTTGCAAAAGATACTTTCAGAAATACAGAAATTATCAAATATATATGAAAGAATAGAGAAAAAACTGGAATACTTAGAGCACATAACAATAAAATATGATGAAAAAATTGAGGATGTTTACCAAATACAAAACTGGGTGATTGAAACTCAAAAAAACGAAGTGGAAAATGAATATAAAGAGATTAAACCTCTGATATTTATGGTAATTGGTTTGTTCCTGGAAATGGAAAGAATAGAATACTGAAAGAGGAATTAAATGGAGAGGAAATCTATTCCAGAGGGCAAGATATAGAAGAAGATAAAACTAAAGAATCTATGGACTTAAAGAAAGTAATTCTATTAGGAAAAGCATTGATAACAATGTTGACAATCAAAGATAAGCTGAATAAGGAAACAGAAAGAGGGCATCAAGATTATGTGAGAGATCTTACAAGCAAGGAGCTGCTAAGAGAAGTCCATACAAAGCTGATCAAGAAGATGATTAGAGGATTGGCACCAAAAATGGCAGAAGATATGAGATTGTTTTGTTATTGGAAAGATACAGGTTGATAGATGGAAGAATATAATTTAAAACTAGTTAAACTTAGCGAAATTTATTGATACTAGATATAGCTTAAATAAATAACTGATAATGTTACTAATGTATACAATGTGTAGTGTTATGATGAATATAATTGGATATGAATATTGAATGGTACCCATGTAAGGAAGATTAGCAATCCCTTTGGATTATACATAAAGGTTAATAATAACCGCCCGGAGTCCTTCGGGATTGAGCGGCCTATAAATTTTATAAATAAATAAATAATAATACTTTGCACCCTAAAAGTGATAATGACCGATTATATCTACCAAGAGCAGAGGGTGGTCGAGGACTCCTACAAGTAAAACAGACCTTGGAAGAAGAAAAACACAGCTTGAATGATTACATTCAGAAAAGTGAAGAACCAATGATTAAGTAAGTAAATAAAGGAGGCCTTTTAAAGACAACTAAGCCAAAAGCTGAATATATGAAAGAAGTAATTGAGAAGCGAGCTGAAAATTGGAAAAACAAAGCTATGCATAGCCAATACTTGAAAAATATTGAAGGCAAAGCTGACCAAAGCTAACTTGGAATTGGTTAAGATCAGGAGCACTGAAAAAAGAAACAGAAGGCTTTATTTTGGCAGCTCAAGAACAAGCCTTAGCCACAAACTGCATGAAGGCAAAAATTCAACATGTTACCACCAACAGCAAATGTCGCCTCTCTAATGAGAAAGACGAGACAGTCGACCACTTGATCAGTGGGTGCAGCAAAATTTCACAAACTGACTACCTACAACGCCATGACTGTGTTGCTAGATCATTCACTGGAAATTGTGCCAAAAGTTTGGATTTGAGTACAGCAAACACCCTGGGAACATCAGGTTCAGAAGGTTTTAGAGAATGAGAAAGTCAAGATCTTGTGGGACTTCAGAATTCAGACTGACAAGCACTTGGCCCACAGCACACCTGACATAACAATAGTTGAAAAGAAAAAGGGCGTTGGTACTTACCTGATACGCCTCTTCTCATAGTGGGGGGAGGAGTATCCAGAATGGGTGTTGACTTTGTCCTCTCATGATTGGATGAGTCAGATAAGCTCTTTGGGTAACGCCCCCTGGCCAGCAGGACTACCCATTCTTTTGACGAAGAGCTCCATCCGACTCGTTGCACCATTCACTCCAGACTCTTAATTCAGTTCTTAGCTTTTATCGTCTTCAACATCAATATTTATATAACTTCATAAAACTGTGAACATAAAACTTAGTCGTACAAACATAGTCAGGGAGGGACTGGATACTCCTCCCCCCACTATGAGAAGAGGCGTATCAGGTAAGTACCAACGCCCTTTCTCCATAGTGAGGGGGGAGGAGTATCCAGAATGGGACGTACCAAAGCCTGCACGTCCCTAGGGAGGGAGACCCCAGAGGCCCCATGTCCCCCGCTTGTGCCAGTTGAGGCGTGGGCTCCGCCCTGTGAACCACCTGCAACGCCCTGCGTCCAAGAGGCCCTGCGTCCAAGAGGCTTTTGCCCTGCGGGGTAAAAGAGTCCAGTTTATGGTTCCTAGCAAAGGGAGAGGGGGAAGCCCACGTGGCTGCCCTGCAGATTCCGGCCAGGGCTGTCTGCGCGGCCCAGGCCCTGGATGTGGCTGCGCTCTGCGTGGAGTGAGCTGTGATATCATTGGTGTCTGTAAGCCCTGTGATTGGTATGCAGTGGTAACGCAGGTTTGCAACCACCTACCTATTGTGGTGGAAGTCACCCTGTTACCCAGGCCCCTATTTGGAAGGAAACAAACAGAGCTTCGGATTTCCTGACTGGCCTGGTTCTCCTGAGATAATCCTCAGGGCCCTCCTTATGCCCAGAGTGAGCCCCTTCTTTCCCCCCCCCGTCTGGACAGAAGTTGGGCAAATCAGTTCCTGGGTTTGATGGAAGCAGAAGCCCACCTTGGGATGAAGGGCGTAACCCCACTCTGTCTTAGTGGGGGAAGCAGAGACCCTCCCCGGTGGAGAGCTTGCAGTTCATATATCTGCCTGGCAGGGGGGATGGCCACCAGAAAGGCCACTGTGAGAATCAGGAACTTAAGGGAAGCTGTTCGTAAAGGCTCAGATGGAGCGCCTATTGGAGCGTCCCCTACCCTGTGTAAGTCCCAGGAATGGTACTTGAACGCTGCGTGCGGTTTGGGGTTGGAAGTCCCCTTGAGGAATTGCCTGACCACAGGAAGGTGAGTCAAGCTCTGGTTCCTGCCACGCAGGACAACTGGCGAGAAGTCTGGGACCTGTCTCCTAATTGTGTTAGAAGCTAACCCTCTGTCCCGGCCTGCCTGGAAGAGGTCCAGAATCTGAGGCACTGAGGCCTGGCTAGTATTGTGCCCCAGGGAATTACACCATGAGGCAGAGGCCTGCCACATGGAGCCATATATACGCTCTGTGGAAGGTGTGCGGGCAGTCTGGATAGTCTGCATCACCCTGGGGGGGGGGAGGGTCTTTCCCCAGGATGCTCCGTTCCAAGAGCTAAGCGGTCAGCTGGAGCCATTGACGGTCTGGGTGCTCCAGCGACCCCTGGTTAAGGGATATTCCCTCCAGGGGGAATCTCCATGGCCTCTCCGTTGAAGGCGACTGGAGCTCTGCAACCACAGTCTCCGGGGCCAGAGAGGCGCCAAGAGAACCCCTTCTGCCCCCTCCCGAAGGGTTTCCCATATGACCCTGGGGATCAGGGGTAAGGGCGGAAGGCATACCGACAACCCCTGGTCCAGGGGCTTCGCAGATCGTCCGCCCCTTCTGCCCCCCCCCCATGTCTGGTACCTGGAGATGACCCTCAGAAGCTGAGCGTTGAGGGCGTGGCGGATAAGTCGATCTCCGGGTGTCCGAAGCACTCTGCCATTTCCTTGAAGATTGCTGGCTGCAGCTTCCGCTCCAAACTGTCCCCTTGGTCCGGCTGAGCCAGTCGGCTCTGATGTATCCCACCCCTGCTATATGTTCTGCCCTCAGCGAAAGTTGTCTAAATTCATAGGCTATCTGAGGTGCTTCTGCGATCTCTCATAGTCGGGCATCCCATTCTGAGTTTGTGGTGGGTTCTGGCATGGGGACCAGCCTATCTGACCCTTTTTTCCCCCCGGCCATAAGGGTGCTATGATTCTATGGCTAGGATTAGCGCAGAGATATTCTGAATGTAAACACCGATGGAGTTTAATGGGCGGCCACTAGAGTGTGTGTAACGATGAAGTGAGGGAAGCTAAGGTTCACAATAAAGGCCTGCCACAAAGGTAAATTAATAATAATAACAAGAATCACAACAACAATAATAATAATAAAATAAAATACAAAAAGGGGGGCATCTTCCCGCCTGATAAAACCAAGAAAGATTAAGGAAACAATTGGTCCCTTGCTGGGAGAAAGTGGCCCGAAGGTGACAGGCAGCAGGGGTAGAGCCGAACTATTTAACTCGTGCTTGGCATCTGTCTTTACCAGCAGGGATAAACTATCCAACCTATCAAAAACAGCACCCCAAATTCAGATTAGGAACCCAAGATGAGATAGGGAAGAAATGGTAGCCTGTCTATCTTAGGCAAGGTCCAATTCCCAGGACCGGGTTACACCCCAGGGATCTGAAGGAGCTGGCGGATGAGATCTCCAAACAACTGAAACTATATCTATCAGAGCTCCTGGAGTACCGGAGAACCACTATAGAATTGCTGATGTGATTCCCCCCCTTCAGAAAGTGAGAAAACCGGCTCGAGAGCCCAAAGCCAACATGGGTTTGTCAAAAACAGATCATACTAGACTAGCCATAATGAATGTTGTGTTTTATAGTTAATTTTTTATTCACGTTTCTTTTATGTCTTGTTTTGCGCTCCCTTCCCCCATTGTTGTAAGCCGCCCTGAGTCCCCTCAGGGAAAAGGGCGGCCTATAAATGTTCAATAAATCTAAATCTACAAATCTTCTTAGATTACGGTGACAACCCTAGTGGACCATAGGAATGCCATTGATATAGTTAACTTGGACTTCAGCAAGTCCTGATAAGGTAGACCATAACCTACTACTAGATAAAGTAGAAGACTGAGGATTAGACCTAGTCACACCAGGTGCCTTGGTAACTGGTGCACACACCTGTACTCCTCAATGGGACTGCCTCTTCATGGAGGGAAGAGTGCAGTGAGTCCCCCAAGGCTCAGTGTTGAGCCCAGTACTCTTCAACATCTTCATCAGTGATTTGAATGAGGGTGTTAGGTGTGTAAGCTAACATTTGGGATAGCAAAATAAATGCCATGATAGTAGTACTGTTTCTTTAAGAACTGCTGTTATCTCAAGCGGTCATGAGAAGGAGCCAGAATGACTGTTAGCTCTCTGTTTGTTAAATGCTGATGGGGGGGGGGTCATCAGGTTAGCAGGTGACCCCAAGCTGGCAGGAATAGCCAGCACTTCAGAATACAGGCTAAAGATACAGAAGGATCTTGGTACCCTTGAACATTGGGCACTACCTAGGGAAATGGGATTCAAAGAGGTAAGGTTCTACCTTTAGGCAACGAAGGTGAAGTGCACAGGTACAGAATACCTTGCTCCACAGTAGTAACTGTGAAGGGGATCTTGGAGTCCTGGTGGACCACCCTTTAATATGAGCCAGCGGTGTGCAATAGCTGCCAGAAAACCTAACACAGTTTTTGGCTGCATAAACAGAGGAATAGAATCAAGCTCCCGTGAAGTGTTCATCCCCCTTATAAGGCCTTGGAAAGGCCAGATTGGAATTCTGCATTCAATTTGGTCACCATGATGTAGAAAGGATGTGGGGGTTCTAGGGAGAGTGCAGAGAAGAGCAACAGAGGGATCAGGCTGGAGGCTAAAGCCTATGAAGAACGGTTGCAGGAATTGGGCAGGTCTAGTTTACTGAAAGGAAAGACTAGTGGAGACGTGATAGCAGTGTTCCAATATCTCAGGGGTTGCCACAGGGAAGAGGCAACCTGATTATCCTCCAAGGCATCTGAGTGCAGAATTAGAAGTAATGGGTGGAATCTAATAAGGAGAGAAGCAACTTAGAACTGGGGAGAAATTTCCTGACAGTTAGACAATTAATCAGTGGAACAACCTGCCTCCGGACGTTGTGAATGCCCCAACAGTGGAAGATTTTTAAGCAGCTGTTGGATGGTAATAGCAATAGCAGTTAGAATTATATACTGCTTCATAGGGCTTTCAGCCCTCTCTAAGTGGTTTACAGAGTCAGCTGTTAACCATTGAGCTACAGGGCTGACTAGTAATGATAGCCATTTGTCTGAAATGGTGTAGGAATTTCTGCTTAGGCAAGGGGTTGGGCTAGAAGACCTACAAGGTTCCTGCCCCCTCTGCTATTGTATTGCATAGTATTGTATTGTATAGCATTTGCTCTTTGCCTATTCACCCCCACCCTTGGAAAGCCTTGGGGGAGGGGGGTAATCTCTAACCTGATTGGAGGTTCTTCTGTCTCTCCCTGGGGGCTGAATACTCTTCCTTGGCTTGGCCACGTGGGGCCCCTCCCCCCTTCTTTCCAAATGGTTTTGCAAGGCAATTGCCATCGCCCCGCCCTCAGAACTTAGCCACAAAAAACAGCTTTTGTTTTGCCTCCTACTCAGGGACTTCCCGCCCCTCCCCCCTCCTTCTCCTACTCAAGGAGAATTTTCTTAAGGGTGAAGGAGACTTAGCCCCCCCAAAAAAACGCAGCTCTTGCTGGAAGCCTTTTTCTGATGGCATTCTCGCCAAGTCTCTTTCTCCTCCTTAAAGGAGAGTGTCCTTAAGGGGGGGGGGGCTTTTCCTGTTACTATGCAGTTAGAAAGGGAGAGAACGGGCTTTTAGGCAGGATTTCTGAAGCACCAAGCCGAAGGGAATCCTCCTCTGGGAGGTGAGGAGTTCTCAGGTTGGGGGGGGGGTTTCGTGCAGTCTTGATTCATCTAGGAAGTAGGGGGGGAGATCCACCGCCTGCCTCTAACTCCCTTAACAAGCCTCCTGTTGGCCCTTTGCTGCATCCCCCGCCCTTGGCTAATGCCTCTGCGATGGTTTCTCACCTTTCAAGGGCTCCACAAGCCTCCGGTTGTGGCTGGAGGGCTGAGAGTTGAGGCTCTGCCTGCCTCCTCTGAGCTGCTGGGGGCAGCCATCTTGGACCATGTGGTTTCAAGATGGCCCCGGCTCCAAATTCAAACGGCTCCTCCTTGCTGGAGCACATGGAAATGGCTTTTGCCTTTGCAGGCTTGCCATGGCTGCAGCTCTCTCCCCTGTCTTCCGCAGCTCTTTCTAAGCCTTTCCGGCTCTCACCTTGTCGGCTGCCAGCACAGGTGTTCCAGGGTATTTTAGCCAGCTTCGTGGCTCAACCCGAGGGGAGCAGAGGAGCGCTTCTGCTCCTGATTAGCCTCTGCATCAAGGGCTGCTTCTAGGAAGCATATTGCCCTCTCCTCCTGCCTGCCCGGCAATTGTCCTCCCTGAGTGACTCCGTCTCACTCAGTGGCCAGGGCAGCGTGCCGCCCCAGGAGGCTTGTGGCAGTCCAGTCCTTGCAGGTGGAGGCTGTGTGCGATGAAGGGAGGCAGGATTCGCCGGATCCAAGTTTATTTTCCTTACTCCTTTGTAAATTACTGGAGTTACTGAGTAGTGCAACTTTTCCTTGAGGAGATGAGTCAGAAGAATAGGTAGTCCTGCTGGCCAGGGGGCGTTACCCAAAGAGCTTATCTGACTCATCCAATCATGAGAGGACAAAGTCAACACCCATTCTGGATACTCCTCCCCCCTCACTATGGAGAAAAGTATGGTTCATCGACATTGCAATAACTGGAGATGCACGAATTGAAGATAAATAGCAAGAAAAAATCACAAAGTACCGGTACTTGCAAATTGAAATTGAGCGACTGTGGAAAAAGAAATCGTGTGTTGTCCCGATTGTAATTGGAGCCCTTGGAGCAATACCTAAAGAGCTACCTCGCTATTTGGAAATTTTAAATTTATCAGACTTGAACATTCTGATTCTATAAAAAAACACCCTACTTGGAACAGCTTATATCCTCTGACGTTACCTTAACAGTTCCTAGGTCCTTGGTTAGGACTCAAGCTGTTGAGCTACCAACCAGCCCCAAAGGCTGTGAATCTCACCAAAAATTAACCACATAATAATAATAATAAAAAAGAAAAAAGAACTAAGTTAGATACAAGTAAAGTTTTGATTATTAGGGGGAAAATGTTATGATACAGGATATAACCAAATAAAGGAGGGATAAGAATAACAATGCATATATAGATATTGGTATAACATAAGGAAACTGGATGTAAACTTTAAACAGTGATTTGGAAAGGAGGATTAGAAAACTTTGTTATTAAATATTATGGATGTTTAGCTAGAACAGGACATAAGGATTTAGTGTTAGTGGAGGATTTTAGAAATAGTAATTGAAAGGCAGGTATGTGGTTATGTATTAAATTTTGGTATATTTTATGATGAAGGACGTTTAAACAATTATAGTCAAATGAAAATGGAGATATAATGTTGGTGACATGTATAAATATTTGAGTTAAAATACTTAAGTTAATATGAACTGTGTTTGTTGACTGTGGAAGAGATGCATGAAAGTGTTTTTTTTGTAACCAACTGATACACTTTCTATAGCATGTAAAGAAGGATGATGTATTTGTTTTAAATTAATTTTAAAAAAATATATTTAAAAAAGTGATTGCTCTCCCGAGTAAGGTATATAAAGTGAAGCAAAGTTCTCAGAGATGCTTAAAAAAGAGAAGGCACCTCAAAGTATTCTGAATGCCAATATTTTAATGAAGAGGTAGGCAACCCACAATCAATTTGCTACATGGAACCCCCTTGCCCAGCTCCAAATTCAGCATAAAATTTATTTTCAGCAAGGAACTTTCCAAACAGTTCTGCTTAGAACAGGAATGTCAAGCTTTGAGTCTATTTTATACATCCATTTTATCTTAAAACAAGTCCCAAACCACAGAAAAGCACCCAATGTTTTTTCCCTGTCCTTTAGCGTGGTGCCACATTATCAGCGGCTGCTTCAATCCTTTTTTTTAATATAGTACACAAAAGGATTGTCCATCCCCGGTTTAGAGCTTAAAGGCACTTTGAATTAAGCCCAGGAATAAATTGGAGAATTGTCCAGTTGCTAAACAATCAGAACAAGGTCATCCAATTTGCTGGCCCCAGGCAGACCTCCAACAGCCATATGATTGCACAGAGGCAGCTCCATTAATGAAGCTATAGGTCCACGTGCCAGATAGGCATATGCAGCAATCCTCCAACTGCAGCTCTAAACTTTTCACCCACAGGCCCCAATCTGACCCATGGAAAACAAGATGAGCTTACAAGCAAGCAGTTCTGCAGCACCAAACTTCTCTGATGTTGGAGGTCGGTCAGACATATGTTAAGTTTGCTCACTCTATTATAACGAGGTTAAGCCTGAAGGTCTTGGACGCCTCTCCTGTGTTTTGAAAAGAAGAAGGATGCCTTGACGCTGTTAAAATAGTGTTTTAAAAAATGGTGGGTGGAAGCATTGTCTGAGTTTGGGAAGTTGCAGTCCTTGTACGTATCTCTAAAATAAAATGACATTTAACAATTGCTGAAAAATGATTGACTCCAGCAATATGTCTTTTGAAGGTACACCAAAGAGCACAACAGAGCATGCGAAAAACAATGTTCAAGAAGTTCTATCTGCTCCCATCTTTTGGAGCAGAAAATCTGATGCCACAATATGACCAAGCACTGTCTATTCTTTATTTTTTTATTATTAGAAAAACTCATCAAATATTTACACAGATGACCAAAGGTCTGAACAGTCAGAAGCTTTTCATTTTTCATAGTAATCATATTAAAACTGTATTCAATAAGCTAAAAACTACAAAATAAAAAACCCTAAAAGAATAAAAAGAAAAAAGTGCAAAAAATGCATAAAAAGAAAAGAAAGAAAAAAGAATATAGTAAAGAAAAAGAAAAGAATGTGACATTGCTTATTGTGTGTTTTTTTAATGTTTCTCTTTGCACTCACACTTAGGAATGATGTGCTTTAAGACAGCCTTGCTTGAGAACTTTCCAAACCTGAGGAGGAATTTTAGTAAGAAGGATGCCTTTGGGCTTTAAGGTGTCAGTTCTGCTATCTCCTTGGTTCCCGAAATAGTGCTGGAGCCTTGAGAACCAAGAATGCTTAGTATGGTCTCCAGCTTGAATCCTAAAATCGGAATCATAGAATAGAAAGGAGCCATGATCCTGGTGGTGCAGTAGAATACAGTATTGCAGGCAAACTCTGCTCACAACTTGAGTCTGACCCTGATGGGACTCAAGGTTGACTCAGCCTTCCATCCTTCTGAGGTCAGTAAAATGAGGACCCAGGTTGCTGGGTGGGGGTCGTTGATATTTGTAAACCATTTAGAGCAGGGGTTCCCAAACTTGGCAACTTTGAGACTTGTGGACTTTCAACTCCCAGAATACTCCAGCCAGCTATGCTGACTGGAGAATTCTGGGAGCTGAAGTCCACAAGTCTTAAAGTTGCCAAGTTTGGGGACCTCTGATTTAGAGTATGCTAGAAAGTACTATGGAGCAGCACATAAGTCTAAGTGCTGTTGCTATTGCATTTATACCCGAGTTCAATTCTCTGATCAATGCAAGAATCCAAAACATGCCAGAGAGGTCTCTATCTAGCTTCTTGAACACATCCAGTGAAGAAAAACCTCCTGCTATTATCTGGATAATGGGCTTTGCTGTCAAACTGCTATTTGTATTAGGAAGCTTTTTTCTAACATTCATTCAGAATCCCCAGTCCCGTAACTTGTGCAACTTCCAGTTAGTAGGATCAGTTTGCTTTGAAGATTTAATCTACAATGATAGAAGCTATTATATATATGCTGTTCCAAAATCACTGAGTGAGCAAAATAGGGCACTGGATCTCTTATGAACAAGGAAAAAAAGGATCCAGTTGTATAAAAACTATCACATCATCTCTATCACATTTTAAAGCAGAACATTTAATTCACTAGTTAAACTCACAGTGATCCAATAGGAATTAAGGTCAGGATGTAGTTGCTTAGCAACTTAGCAGATTAACATTTCCCAACTGTTACCTACTCCGTAGAAGGCAATGGGTGATTTACTGGGACACTTCAATTCAGTTCCAGGTTCCCCTACTGTTTTATGGTTTTATTCTGAGCGGGGAATTGGACCTGCTATTTTATACACACTTCAGCTTAATGGGATTTACTCCACTTCTGAGATAAAATGTCTAGGTGGACACAAGTGGTATCCAACCCATGGCCCATGGACCACATGTGGCCCAGGCAAGTCTAAAGGTTGAGACTCCCATGGACTACACTATTAGTCGGTCTCATTTTATTAGCCAAGTCAGCAGATGAATGGGTACGAACTTTAAATATGTTTTAAATCAACTATCATTAATTTTTTTAAAAAAATTAAACGTGTTTGTTGCTTTTTATTTCATTCCACAAAGCAGTTGCATAAAACTGCAGAACAGACACAATACTGCTGCATCGATGAGAAAGGCAATGCCTTGAGATACAATGCACTATATTTTAAGTTAACTATCAGTACAACAGAGAGCGGAAAAAGTTTTGATTAAAGAAACACATTACTCAACTCACTTATCAGTTGAACCTTTTGTTTCTGGCTTCTTAACAGGTTGCATTGCTCAAATCCCTTGAAGATTATATAGATCATATAATTATTAGCTAAACATTTCTCTTCACTGATATGGAAACGTATATCAGACCCTTGATTCTGATCATAGATACTAGGTTGCACGGAACAAGCAACAGACTAAAGTGAAAGAAGCCTTTCTTAACTCTCAGCTAACATCACCAGTTTCTCAAGTTTTATGCCATATATAGAGAATAAGGTGCAATACGGAACGTGCTTAACAAATGAGGTTCTTTACTCAAATGTGTTTCTCATACAGACTCTGAAGACAAAATTGCACATGGAGAGGATTTATTAGGAAAAGTTCCCAATTACTGCAGTGGAGTTAATTCAATAGCAGTAGTCACAGCACAATGTCGTCCTGTTCTTTTCTTTCCTACCAAATTATTTTAAGAATAGTTTGCTAAGATGTGTTTCAAAAGAACTTTAATTTACAACTGTTACAAACAAGCACTCAGTGTGAAAAATGGAATACGTTTTTCAAGTTATTTCATTCCATACTGTGACTGCAGCGTACAGAAGAGATAAGTATAGAAAACTGTTCTATCAGAATGGTCTATACAGTCTACCTTCTGTTCAGTACTCAGAGAGACAGAAATGCAGGTGTTATATTACATCATCCCCTCCCAAGGTTTGATGTGACTTTTCTAGATACCCTTGGAAGGAAATGTCTCTATTTTTACACTGTGTGTATTCTGCACAGTGTTTTCCATTATATCGATCATCAATAAAAGTGCCTCCTGGCACTTAGAAAAGTGGTAAGAGCTGGAAAAGCTACAAAATATAATTTGAATGGTCTGACTTTGAAGACCTACGCTTTGATGGATAAATATATCTCTTATGATAATACAAATCTGATTTTAGAAGTTGAATTATGAAGGGACAGGACTATATTATGTAACACAAAGCCAATATAACCTGAGGAGCATCTGGCATATGTTCCTCCTGTCTTCCAAGGTCATTCCCAAATATTGTTATGTGTGTCGGATTCTGGAAGATCTGGGATAGAACCATGAACTCCTAAGAGCCCTCAGAGCCCACTCTGAAATAAGACAGCTCCACGTCCCCCAAGACCATACGTCTGGGGAACTCCACTGCCAACCCTGAAATGAAGTCAAGGAGTTCAGACAGGTTAGCCCTTTCATCAACAATTAAATCACAATTGAAGGAAGCCTTATTTCAGACTGACCTGACAATTAGAAGCAGAAGCCAAAAGACTAAATTTCTGAAGATCTGCTGAGTAGAGTTGGATACCGAGGAGCTAGAACTTGAAATTGATATAAGACATCAGTCCCACATTCCCCAAGAATGGCCAGCTCCCTGTCTTCTACCATATCTCTTTGTATCTCTGACCACCATAATATTTCAGCCCATCCATCCCCTCAAAGCACAAATATAGCCCACTCAATTCCCAACACCAAGAACCCCTCATCACCCTGAATTCCATACATCCCATGAATGGGAAGCCAGACATGCCGAGGCATTTTAGTTTCACTAATTCTGGGTGCCATTAGGTGGCCATCTCCACATTCCACCCACAAACACAATTCCACACACAGGACCCTTCTCCTGCTACTCTCACCCACCTCGTCAAGGACTCCCTTTCCATTCATGTCAATCCCACCCATCCCATCCTTTGAGTCTCACCCAGACAGGAAAATCAGTCTTCATAGGAAACCCACTGTCCACTGACATAGGCAGCTATCTGGTTGTTAAGACTCCATGCCAAGTGGTCAACAATCTCTGCATTGTTTTCTTCCTCTCTGGCAGAAAAAAAGGCAAAATGGCCCTTGTGGGGAGGGAGGGTGTACAGTAGCCTGCCACTCTACTGTTATCCCTAGCCCTTGTAGGAGCCAGGAAGGAGCCATGGTGGCACAGTGGTTAGAGTGCAGTATTGCAGTCTGACTCTGCCCGCTGCCGAGAGTTTGATCTTCACCAGCTCAAGGTTGACTCAGCCTTCCATCCTTCTCAGGTTAGTTAAATGGGGACTCAGATTGTTGAGGGCAATATGCTGACTCTGTAAATCATCCAGAGAATGATGTAAAGCACAATGAAGATGTATATAAACCTAAGTGCGGTTGCTATTGCTAAGTGCTATAAAACTGTGAGGACAGTCTCTCCGTGGCCTCTTATGCTCTCTGTCATCTTTCCAGAAGATCTTATATACCAGCTGCACGCCCGAGCCTGGGAAAAGAGCAATTCTCCCCCTCAGGACAGAATCCTTGAAGGGCTGAGATTCCGAGTTCCTTTGAGGAGGTTCTGCAGGCACCTCAGCTTGGAACACGCAGGGAAAGGGACTAAATGCCTACCTGGTCACAGTGAAGCACCTGTTACCTTCACACTAGCCCCTCCCCAAGCACATAGGATTTTGATTCTTGAGATAATTATGCATGATATCATTGCCCTTTAAGATAATAATAGGCTTATGCTTTTTTCCATCTTCATGGTCTTCTTTTTCCCCAGAGTTTCTGTTGAATCTGTAATTTGATGGCAATTACAGTGCCGTTTATTTCAGAACTGTTTATTTGGATTTTGTTTTTATTTTTCATTTCATTGTTACTTTTATGTAGTCGTAATGCTACATTTATAATGTCTCAAAATAAAATTTATAGGCTTTTTTTTCCATTTCAAGAGTTCCATTTATAAGAATTCCTCAGCAGACTTAATCCCTTCCCTTTTAAGTAATAAATTAGAATAGGCAAACTCAGATATGGGCACACAGATAAGAAGCTACATGTTAACATGTTACAACTAGAATTACTACCTTCTCATACCACAAGATGCCATTTGATAGTAGAAGAAAGACATATTTTCTACCGGGCTAATAAAATATGATTTATCATACTGATGCATCAACTGTATATTCTTTGGTTCATTCTAAATGAGATTCCCCATTTAGTTTGATCTGATATATCACAATTTTTCTAAAGAGCCTTTTCTCTGCATAGCAGAATACTATCTTTCCATTTCTGCAAAGCAACTTAGCTTCAAGTAGTCCCTGGGTTACAACTACCTGTTCAGCAATTGTTCAAAATTATGATGGTCCTAAACGAATGGTAATGGCCAACACTACAATGGTATTCAAAATTTGGGCACTTGGTGACCAGCCCACATTTACAACCAGGTGCAGTATCCCATGGTCATGATCTCCTGCTCTGCTTCAACTTCCACCAACTTCAAACTGACTCTGCTTCAACTTCCACCACCCATCTCTGCCCTTTTGGCCACCCTGTACTCTGGAGCCTACTTCTGCTTCTTGAGGAAGAAAGTGACTTGTGACTTTTCCTGACAGTTTCCCATTGATTTTTCTCATGGGAAATCAGCAGGGAAGGTCAGAAATTGTGGAAGTGAGATGCTACAACGGTGTAATTGCAAACTGGCTGGCAAGTGTTCGAAACACAATGACATGACTATGGTGATGCTGTAACGGCCATAACTTCCAGAACCAATGTTGCAACTACAAACAGTCGCTGAATGAATGGTCGTTAAGCAAGATTACCTGTAGGATGAAATTTTAAGTAGGCTAAAATAATAGGATGAAATTTAAGAGAGACCAAATGGAATGCGAAAAAAAACAAGAAAAATGGATAGGTATAGGATAACTAGCTTGGTTTATAGTACTCTGTTCTTTCTCGATCCAGCCAAGTACAGATTTCAGTTACAAAAAAGTAGACTTGAATGTTACAAAATAATTTCTGAAAGGAAGACAAGAAGACCAATGGACAATGTTAGTTAGAGAGGTGATGGGCTTCCTTTCAGGGGACACGTTCAAGCAGAGGAATAGGCAACCACCTTTCTAAAAAGCTTCACTTTGGATTCCTGCTCTGAGTGAAGGAGAAAGGTGGAAATTTAGTAGCCTAAATAACCCTTTCCAGTTCCATAATAGGAAATGTTCTTTCCATGCTTACCTATGAAACAAAGCTGATGTGACAAAAGTCATTTGTTTAAAAAGTAGGCCAATTTTTTCTTTTGAGATTTTGCCAAGAGCTTAGTCTTATAATCTGTCCTAATTAATGCTGGGCAGACATGGGGGTAGGATTAATCACACTTTCCTCGAACCAACCCAGCCAGGTTTGATGACAAGAAAAACTTTTTCTTTCCAGAATATTATTCTAATGATTTTCAAAATTGGAAACGAAGTTAGGATATCACTAACTTAAGTATCACAAAGCTTGTACTAGCATATAGCTTTACCGGTAACTACTATTCTGTCAGGCTAGAAGTTTATTTGCTAAGCAACAGAATGAACAATAATAAACTTTCCATTTACAGAATTGTGCCAGCCGTATTAGATAGGCCAGTCTAAGAAATCAATGTCACCTAAGTCTAGAACTATTTTTATAGTATAGTTATAACAACAGATTCTGGCAAGTCTCCATTTGCTCCCTGTCTCCCTCAGTTTAACTTCCTACAAATTAGGGACGGGTCCAGAGGTGGGTTGCTCCCAGTTCGGCCCAGTTTGGTCAAACCGGTAGTGGCAGTGGCAGGAGGCTCCACCAACCTGCCCGGACGCTTCTGTGCATGCATAGAAGCGTTGCATGCGCGCATAAGCACGAGCAAACCAGTAGTAAACTGGTTAGCAACCCACCACTGGATGGGCCTGTGTGAGATATTTGCTCAATATCTCAGTCAACAAATCAGTTTTTTTACTGAGTTCATGTCTGAACAATGCCTTGATAGCAGCACTTCCTCCAGTCCTTCCCACCCATTCCCTATGCCCTCTTACAAGTTACAAGAAATTACCATTTTCCTTTATCTTGAAGGCTGAATCCTGACACCATATATTGACCTGCAAAAAATGATTTACCTCTATAACCACCATCTACAGATTAAGGGCCTTTCCATACTTTTCAGTTAAAGTGCTGTCCATTCATCCTTGAGTTTGTGGGATATATTTGTATGCAATTTGCTATCTAGCCTCTACTGCATTTGGTCCACCTATTGGTGCTTTCCTAATCATGCATGTGCAGAGCCTGGTAGAGCCCTCTAGTTTTGCTGTGTTCCCTCACCAATATGTCAACAGCTGGTGGAAAAAGATATTGACTGCATCGGATAAAGTAGGTCTAGATGCCTTCCTGTTCTTCTCCCACCCTTCCTATGCCCCACTTTGGTACAACTCAACGGTCAAGGGTAAAAAGATTGAATCACAAAAGGAGCTGAATTACAGGCAGTATTTCTACCTGGGATTCCTTTCCTTTTCTTCTGTCAGCTTCCAAATTCTACAGTGATGTTTCAGAAGGAAACATAGGGAGGAGAAAACAAGATTAGTCCTTCAATATTGCATCATTTCAGCTTGCTACTCCAGTGCAGCCTTTTTCTAGGACATAGATGAAAGCACTTACGGTACTAGTGGCTGTGTTATTAGTCAATTCTGAAGAACCACAAGCAGAGCACTACTATATCTAACTATTACGCAGGAGACAGGATGACAAAAGATTGGAAGGGAGTGCTTCCATCAGCCAGAAGTGGACAAAAAGTACTGTTCTACTCCCACCAAGTAATTATCCAGCTTCCCATTTCTGATATAAATAGGAGAAGATGTTGTAGCTGGGTTCATTGTTATGTCCTATCCCTTAACCTGCTTTTCCCAACATAGCACCTTCTATGACAGAAGCTGCACTCCAACATATTCTCAAAGAAGAAGAAAATGAAAAACCAATGGGAAGAGATTTTTTTATCAAAACTTTTCTGGAACCTGAAGTTGGCACCAATGATTTACATTTCTTTATGAAAGCCCTTATAGGTAAAATATGAGACTTAAGCTATAGTTTTCCAATTTAAAAAGCCCCATTCATTACAGTACAGAAAATTGCTGATGACTGGGGGCCAAAGTCACAGTTCAAATCCATAGTCCAAACTTAAACAGACACTAAAGGACAGGTCGGTCAGAATTATGTAAAACATAAGCAAGAAAAGAAGAAGTTGCACCAAGTCTCAGTTTCTAGGATTTGGAAGATTTAAAGCTGTACCTATCAGGTGAGATGTAAATAAAAATGCTTCCTGTGCACTAGTTGGAATACTATATTGTTTCCCAGATATACTATCTGACACAATGAAATAAGAATATATGCCCTCTCACACAGCATTTTATTTACCAAATTCCTTTTCTTAATTTGAATGAGCAGCTTAGTAGCAATAGGAGAGAAAGTTTGCATTTGGCTAGAAATTAAAACTGTTGATATGCCGACTCAGAAAACGGAAATGTTAAATGTTGATTCCCTTCTAAAACTCACTCCAGTAAGTTTGTATACCATGAAATTTTGTTGACTGAAAAGCTAATAGCATATTTTTTTACAAACACCATGCAGTAGTTTAAAAACTATTTCCTTTCATGGAGGATAGTTGTTTCCTTATTGTTCAAAGGGAAAACTGGTGAGTTTGCATTGAATGAAGTGCCTGATGCTACTGGATTCCATTAGAATTAGAATCCAGTAGATTCCATTGCAGGACTTGCTTTATGATCACAGATAGTTTGTCCTTTTGTGTAGGTTTGTTTTAATATGTATTTATCCACTGGTTTATAGCAATATTTTCAAGAAGGTCTATAATTTTTATTACTTTGCTCCTCCATCCAGCTTTTGTCAATAAAGAACAACAACAAAAATCCCTGATATTTTTAACTTTAAAATACATTTACTGTGTGTCTATAAACAGACTTCTGAAGTTCTGCAATTCAGCCATTATAAAACTCTCCTACTTCTAGGATTACATCATGTGTACTTCTAGTAGGAAGTGAGTTGTACTAACAATATGACACTTCTGGGTGTAAACATTAAGAAGTTCAAACTGTGTTATTTCTCAACTCCTACGGTTATAACCTAACGTTTTAGAGCTAGTCCTAGAAATTAAAGTAGGTGCTCTCCAGCCAGAATGAAACTAAAAATATATTAATACCTTCTGCTAAAAAAGCTTCAGCTTGACTGGATAAGCTCCTACATGTGTTTTATACACTACTCAGTTCCTGGAGTCTAATAATTTTCTCCCCAAATTCCCCTGTTTCAAACATACATTTTTAATTACCCATTCTGCTTGTTGGTTCTATCATACATAATAACCAGTCCTTTTATTATTTAAAATATGTGAAAAGCAAGAACTACATCATAGATTCTGTGCAATTAACCCAGTCTCCATATCACTTTCTTCCTTTTCAGTGTAGAAAAATATTGCCTTGTGGCATGCAGATTTCTAAAGTTAAGGATTTTTTTTCTACATTTCAAGCAACATTGATCGTCAATAGTTTTTCCAAAGAAGTACAGTACAATATAATATCAAAATTGCTCTTGCGTAGGTGACTAAATACGATCATGCTTCTGTTTAGAATCATGAGCGAAAAAACAAATAATTAAAAGAAAAAGAACAGAATATGGCAATAACTACTTAATCCAGTATTCCATAAATTTCATATTAATTTTAAAAAAATTCTGCATTTCCTAGCTATAACAAAGATTTCAATATGTCTTGTATAGGTCTATGCCTACTTAGACCTCATAAATTAAGTTATATGACTTAAAATAATTTCCTAAGGTTGGGTGTTCAGTTGCAATATCTCCATGAGAAATAGGAACAGAATCAATTATGCTTCAAATAAGAAAATACGAAGGCCTAATTAAGTTTCTTCTTTTTGCATAAATAAATTTTTCTGAAGAAAATTAAATTATCATGCTGTAGTAATTTGTTGTACTTAAGTTTTCCAGTTTACTTAGATAACTTGTTCTTGGAATTGGACATTTATTAAGTTAATGGCTCACAAAAATGCAACAATTTCATAGGGTTAGAAGGTTACTTCAACTGGAAGGACATTCAGTCTCTCGTCCAAGGTTCTGCTTATTCCCCAGTGCTGGAAATTATCATCACTATTTTAAAACCTTGGCTGTTTCAATCAATACAGTCCAACGGGTTTCAGCACAAGATTCTTGGTCACGGAATACAATACATTTTTCTGTGGGATGCTGATGTACATTTAGTGATGTTTTCCCCTTTAGAATTAATTAACTGGGAAAAATAGAAAAAGTAACACTTCTCGGTTAAACTCAACTTTAGTCCGCAAAAATATTTTTCAGTTTAAACTTTTAAAAGGAAGATATACTTTTGTTTTACTGATCATAGCAAATGAGGAAAAACTTCCTGGCTTTTGGTATCATATGATATATTGCTAATGATTAAAAAAACACAGCTTACAGAGACTGTGTCATATATTATTTAATGATTTCTACAGTGATCAGTACTGGCATATTTTTACATCCCCTAAACACAATATTCAATGCAATGATCCTGTTGATTACATAATTAAATATTGTTACTGATTACATGAATATACATTGTTACAATGATGTGCAAGATGTTAGATCAAACCTATCATCTTACACATCACGATACACCCATACCAACTGCACTTAATTTATATCACCCCCGGGGCAAGAATTTCTACTCACTGGATGTACAGAATGCTCTGTCTTCAGCAGCCTCCTTATAACTGGCACCCAAGATATGTGACACTATCATTCATATAATCTCTGGAGAGCTTACCAAAGCATGCTGGTTATGGAGTGCCAGGCATAATCCAACACTTTGGTGGGATCATGTTGGAAAAGTTTCCCCTAAAAATGCAAGGACTCATAGATGTTTCTGAACAATCTAATAAAACTTGCTGTAGGATCTAACAAGAAGGACCATGACTGATTTCAGAGGACAGGCTCCATGTTCTGTAACACCAAAATCCATTAAAAATATAATGGCATGTTGGAGACCACTAACTGAATTATGTGGGCAACATGTGTCTTTATAGATAGGAGACAACCAAGGAAATGGGCAGCCTAGATAGGAGACATACACCATGTGAGCTGTGAGCTATATACTGAGGAAAAAAACCTGGCAAAAGCCTGTAAGTTTTAAGAGAGAACAATGCTTAGATTTGCTTCAAGAGTCACCTATCTTCTCTTCTAGCCTCGGCTTCCCATTTACAAAATGGGACTAACCAGTTGCCAGTCCATCTCAGTGTCTGGCATGAAAATCAGTGAGCCCAATGCTTTTTTTTAACAAATAAGAAGTTTTATAAACATGATTTAAAAAAAAAAATTCACGCTGAAGCAATAAGAGTAGGATCAGAAGTAACAATCTTGAGAGCCAGAAGGCACATACTCCCTATTTGGGGCTCTTCAGAATTTGGGGACCTGAAGTCGAATACATGTCAGTGAAAATAGAGGCGCAGACAATCTGAGGAAGCCCGAGGATTTAGCAATTGGGAGTACACTCCTACAGCAGCGGGAGGTGACCACGCCGCCTGGGAAGGATGCTAAACAACTGGAGGGCACCGCGTTCAAGCAGACTCTTTTAGAGGAGGGAGAGAAGCGAGAAATACCCAGGCGTGACTCGAAGCTCGCAAGTAGCTAAGCCAGCGTCCGAGCAAGAGGATTCCCCGCTCCCCCCCCCTTACACACGGTGAGCGCAGAGGACGCGCGGGGGAGTTCAGGGCTCCCGCGGGAGCCAAAAAAAGAGAGAGAAAGTGCGCCAAGAAAGCCTCGGGCCGAACTTCTCCGAGCCCGCTCCAAGGCCAAGCCCACCACACAGGATGCAGCGGCTCAGCATCCTTCCCAGGCCGTCGGGGGCGTGGCGGATTGGAAGCCGGGAACCGAGGCAGGAAGATGGGAGGTTGGGGAGCGATTAAGGAACAGGATCCGGCTAAAGAAGGGCAGCCGGGGAAAACCGCCCGTTTGCCTTCCGCTTCTCTTTTAAGCACCTCCTCGCTTTGTTACGGGCTGAGCGCTCTTCCTCTCGAGCGGATCCCCGCGGAATTGCCCCTGGGCTGCGAGTTGCAGCGGGTCAAAGGCGGAAGCCCGAGCGCGCTCATCGCGGTCGCCCTGGTCCTCCGACTCCGAGCATCTGCGCGCACACGTTGCAGGGAGGAGGAGGAGGAGGAGGCCTCTGCGGCTGCACCTACCCGGGTGACGCTGGGCAGCGGGACACAAGGAGGGGTGGCCGGCGCAGGTGCCTGCTCACCGCAGCGCCTCGGCTGGGATCCGCTCAGCAGCGCTTCATCCGCCTCAACTCCATGGATGGATCCGAGCCGGCAGCTGTTCCTTTTGTAGCCGCTCTTGCGCCGCCGCCGCCGCGGCCGAAGATCAACTGTGCCAATGAAGAGGACCCATAGCGTGGATGCAGTTGCAATGCAAACTGCACATGCTCCTTCCTGACAGCCGGCCGCCTCCCTCGCCCGCAGCCCTTCGATCGCTTAACCCTTTCGCTGCTGCGCCCTGGAGGCGCAGGCTGGGCGGAGGGGAAGTCAAAGGGCGGGAGGGAAGGCCAGGCCGACTCCCTCAACTCGGTTCCGCCATCCCTGCGCTGCCGCAGACCCCCATCCCCGACGTTGCCTTCCCTCTCAGCCCGCCTGCGTGCTCCGCGCTCTGGACTGAGGAGCCGTAGCAAGTGAAGAGTTACTCCGTCCAGGTCCTTGGTTGGCTGCGTTCCCTTCCTGGTTTGAATAATTTACCTCCTGGCAATTTGCGCGCAGCCCGTGTGTTTTCTTCGGCAGTTGGCCCAGGCCCCGGGTCCCCCGTGACTCCTTGAAGTCAAGAGATGTGTCGGTTGGAAGGGAATATCTGTCGCTCAGGGCCGAACTGTGGTGCTCCTTTGAGCTGGGTTATATGCTTGCAGACCTTTCATTACCCCATTGATTAACGCCACCAGTGTTAGTGAATGTAGGGTTTGCTTCCTACTTATATACATTAGCGTGGCTGCCAACGTTGACAGGTTTGTGGTTTTTTTCCCCCCTTGGTAGCTCCTTGATTTCAAAATCAACATTTCAAAAATGTCCCTTGATGGAAGATCAAAGATCACAGTTAAGGCTAGATCCAAGAGGTCTTCAAACTTGGCAACTTTTAGACTCATCTCTTAAGTCTTAAAAGTTGCCAAGTTTGGGGACCCCTGCTGTAGGAGGTAAAGTGGAAGAAAAGCAGACCTTCCTTCTCCACCTGGCCTAGGTTTGTAGTTGAAATAGACCTGACTGCTCATTACCTGCACCTGTTATGGGGGTGGGAGATGGGAAGTCCCCTCTTGGCTCCCTGAGCCACCACAAGAAGAAGTGCAAAATCATTTGGTTTCTACTTTAAGAATATCAGGAATATTTATCTATTTATTCAATTTTTATAGCCACCATCTCAAAAAAAAGACTCTAGAATATTTACAGGTCTAATACTGTGTCTCTGGGGGAGTCAGCACCCCAGTAGCTTCTATGCAGTAGGGATTGAATTGGCTGAATACAAGTCCCCTCAACCAACAGGAGCCCCAAGGCAACCCAGAATTGGCAGATTTTCAGGGTGGAAGCAAAGAGGTTCAGCATCCATCTATAACAAGGGTGTCATACTGGCGGGCCGTGGGCCGGATGCGTCATGCACAGGCCACACCCACCTCATCTCTGCAACTGGAGAAAAGTCACGTGACAGCAACGTGATGTAGCGAATTTGACACCCGTGATCTATAATGATATGTGGGAAAGACCTTAGGAGACAGGGTGAAGAGATGCTCCCTAGGGAATAGTCAGATAAGAAACAACATATCCTGTACCTGGAAAGTTCGTAGGTCAAGAAATTCAAAAGGTACCCTCCCTAGTTTCTCAGGCCATAAGGGAGAGGGCAGAAGAACTGTACTTTCAGACTTGCAAGATTCTGTAAATGTAGCTTTACAATTATGTAAAATTAGTTGATCTGAACACATTTCCTGTCTGGTCTATTTGGAAAGACTGACTCCACCCTTGGGCTAAGACCCTAAGACAGATATACACTGAAGTGGATGATGTCCATTGCTTGTTATGTACATTTTTGTGTGTATGAGAGAGAGAACCAATGTGCTGCAGGATCAGGGAGAACCTTGGTTCTAGTCCTTCCTTAAAGCATAAGAGAATGGGTGACATTGTGGGATAAATTTATTATGGAAGTGCTTTTCCTTCAGATAAAGGCCAATGAGAAATTTGGCTTCTTTTGCACTTCTGTTCATTTTTTATGACTAATGGGTGGATTGTACTCTAATTTATTCCCGGGAGAGTATTTTAACATTGAAATGGAAAATGCTGCATTGATGCCATATAACCTTGTTAAGTCCTGACCTTTTTTGAATACTTTTTGAATGTTGGTTACAATGTTCTAGTTCCTGATGTTTGGTTTTGACCAATAGATACCTGGAAACAGGGCACAAAAAAGGTGTGAATCTAGGTTCCGGAGTACCAATCCCTTCTACAAACAAATGTACTCTTTCAAAATTCAATATATTTCATTTAACATAGTAATGAAACTGTTTCTTCTGTGATAATATCTACTGTTAATTTGTTAGATGTAGGAATGGGTTTTACAAGAGCAATCTTGAAAGTTTATACCGCAATGAGAGGGGTGCACAGGAATTTAAGAATATTTAAGAAAAAACATGAAATAAAGTTCTGTTTTCTAAATGAGATTGTTCTCCCTCAGCTACTTTTGTTTCAATAATTTATTAGACTTTTAGCACTTATTACTCTGCTATAAAAATTAAAGCCCTTGAATAACATTCAATCTATTTGCTGAAGTAATAAAAAAGAAATCAGTAAAATATTTCCCCTACATTTATGCAGATTATTAAGCCATGCTGTATACATAATTTTCACAATACTCAAGTGTCTTCCTGCTTTTGTTTCTCTTGTGTACGGCATCCTGTCAGGAGGAGTTCTGTGAATCAAGCTGGGTGTTTCCAGTGAAGAAAACTTCCAACTTCTTTTATTGAACTACTGACTTGATTTAAGAGACTTTTGAAAAAGTCCCAGTGTTATGTTTCCTCCATGTGAAATCCTTTTCTCAGTGTTTCTTTTATATATTTTTTAAATGTTTTTTTTTCTTTTCTGAGAAAAAGTTGAGAAATAAATGAAATAGTGTACAGTTCCTTTTTACTGATAGCCCAAAAGGCCTTTGTCTAAATGCATCTATTGTACACAAAGAGAAATAAATGAGACTTCTATGACCTGTAATTCTGGTTAGGAGTACATGAGCCTCTTAATTGAAATATGAGGAAATATGAATCGTCTCTTCACAGAATACCTTTCAGCACAAGTAGAGCAGTTCATCTGTTGGCACCTGTTAGCTTGTTGCCTTCCAAAGGAACAAATGTTATGGATAAAATACCACTGTAGCAGGACCATCTGAGTTTTCCTTTCTGAAGATCTAAGGGTCTAAGTTGTGAAGTCTATTTCTGTATGTTGAGAATACAAATCTTAAAAACAAACATATAAAAATAGGACCAAGAATTATCATGTTTCTTTTTAAAAAGGTCCCCTAACATGTTTCTTTAGAGGAAAGCATAGTCAGGATGACACATTTTCAAATAATGCAACATCTACATTTTTAATTTGCAGTAAAACCTTGGTATGTCTACTGGAAATTATTCCAAGATAATGTACAATGTTGTGGTTAAAAAACAGTTACCAAGAAGAAAGAATATATTTTTTATCTAATTATAAAATTACTTTTATAATAGGAGATTAGTCTTATATTATCCTATAATGCAATAATTGCGACAGATAATTTGGGTGGTGGTGTGGGAACTATCACAAATCAGAATCATCTTTCTTTTGGGTAAATATAGTAACTTGTGTTCTGAGGGACTGACGGATATTCAAGAATTCCTGTTGAATATTTTGCCACTCCCATTTCTTTTCAAATAATTTTCAGTTGAAGATAGGACGTTCAAAACTAACAATTGTCATGGTCCCTGACTGGTGCTGTTCTAGAGATCTATTCTAGATCTCTAGAATAGCACCACTGCAAAGGTATAAAAGATCATTACTTAACAGTTACTATTGGAAATAGTTGCCCTCAGTTATGGAGCAATATTGAACTAAGGACTAGAGAAGGGGTGTCAAACTAGATTTCATCCAGGGCCAGATCAGCATTGTAGTTCTCCGTGGGCCAGCCGGTGGAGGTGGAGGGGAGAGACAGGATGGATGCCTCCTGCAGCACCCTGCCAGCCAAAATGGGGTGCGGTGGGCACATGTGGCCCCTTCAGCCTGTTTTGGCTGCCAGAGGCACCACAAGCCAGTCCTTTGCTATTTCCAGACTGGAAGATTTAAGCACATCGTGGGCCAATTCCAGCCAACGGGCCTTTAGTTTGACACCCCTGAATTAGATCTTTGTACATTCTTCTTCAGGTTCTCTGAGAAGTCTATGCGACTCATTTTTAAAATGACAAATCTGCAAGCAGCGGTATTCTCTGGCATTCAAATATTTTTTATCTTATGAAACTTGCACAAAATATGTTTACTCAAGGTTTTGTTGACATTTTATTCTCTCTCTTGAAAGGCAATGGAATCAGGTTTCAGTGTATCCAGTTATCCAGTTTAGGTTGTGCTTAATAAAAAGAAATTGTGATGGAATGACAGACAATAATTTCAAGACAATTGCAATATTATCTTCCTGATTCTCACTTTGGCAATTATTTCTGAACATTTAGGGTTCCTAGAAAGAAGATATTTCTCATTGTATCTATTATTTAATGGATAGTTGAGCAGGTTTCAAAAGTTGCTTGTGATGCAAAGTCTGTAAAATGTAAAATTCATAATTTGCATGTGTAAATTATGGAGCAAACTCCATCTATTATTCAGACATATGCAATCTCATTCTAAAAATTGGTATGTCCATTTTGTTATGCATAGTTTGTGATCATTATAAAATTACCCACCCACCCCAAAAAAAGTAAAGGGTAAGGACTTTCTGTTTTGGAAAAAAATCCTATTATTCAAATGCTACACAAAACAATGGATTTTATCCACTAGCAGAAAGCACAATAAGGTCAATGATTTATCGAAAATTTAGGCTCAAGGGGAAAACAAGTATGAAAATGTGCTATAATCAATTTCTATGGGGTTACAAGAACGGAAACTGCCTCGACAGTTAGATGAGAGAGAGAGATACATACATACATACACAATGTCTCAGCATGCAAATTTGAGTCTTAATTGAATTCTGTCTGTCAGAATAATAACTAAATAGCAATTAAATTTATTTTCAGAGGAGCTACCACATGACTCAGTTTCTCATATTGCCATCTTAAACACACATCCCAGTTCTATTAATCAGCCAACTATAGATAGAAAATAGCTATACAGGTAATCCTTGTTTAGTGGCCACAAGTGGGACCAATAGCTTAATCTAGGGGTGGAGAAAGATGGCCCCTTTATAACTTGTGGACATGGCTGGCTCAGGAATTCTGGGAGTTGAAGTCCACAAGTCAAAAGGGCCGTTGTTCCCCACCCCTAGTTAATCATTAAGTAAAGTAGTGGCTATGACTGCTAATGATCTCAGTTTCACTTTTCTTTGTTTTGCACACATAACACACGTGTGTAAATGTGAGGATTGTCCTCAAAATTACTTTTTCATCACTGTCATAACAGCAAATAATCACCAAATGAATCAGTTGTTAAACAACAACTACCTGTATATATTCCTCATGTTCTAGGAAGTAATATTAACCAGTAAATATTGATATTATGTTGAATATATTTTGAATGTCCAAATATCAACTGACATTCTCTTAGGTTGTGAATTATTATCATTCAAAAAATATCAATAAATGGTGCTGTTTGTTGAATTTCTAACATTTGCTATAATATTTTCATTATCTTTTTCCATGAACTATAGATAAAAGAAATGCCTAGAATAGAGACTATTGCTGGGTGGGGAGAGGGTTGCTGGATAAATTCAAATGTCAACAACATACTGAAATTTGTCTATGGGTGTAGCATCAGAAAATATCAATTTACCAAAAAATAAATTCAAGTTGCTCCCCATTACTATTCCAATACTACAGAATGCGTTGTATACCCGAAATTACAATCTTTTATTTTTGTCTAGTAGAAGGTATACCAAATGAAGCAGTCAGCTATAGCCTCTTGTCCTTTTTATTTTCTAAGGCTTAGAGAACCTCCTTGAAGCTCAGAAGCATCCTTGAAAATAAAGTAATCCTAAAGGCTAACACTTAGCTATACAGGATTTCACTTTTTCTTTTATTTCCCATGCCCACTTTAAAAAAAAAAGTTACTTTAAAAGAGATGAGTAGGGCAAGGAGCTTGGCAGATGTCAAGAGAGATTTATCTGAACCAGGCATGAAATCCTATTATCTTTGCTACCGGTTTGGAACTGGCACTTCTGTGCATGCGCAGAACCTTCTGCACATGCGCAGAGCGTTCGTGATGATGTCTGGGTGGGTGGGCGGAGCCTCCCACCGCCACCACTGCCGGTTTGCCCAAACCGGGGCGAACCAACAGAATACCACCTCTGGCCTGAACATAGTACATGAAGCGAAAGCCAGTTGAGTATAGTAGTTGAGGGATCAGCTGGGTGGCCTTAGGCCAGTTGCTTTTTCTTGGGAAGGGCAAACCACTTCTGAAAAATCTTGTTAAGAAAACTTCAGGGACTTGTCCAGACAGTCTCAGAGAATTTGGAAACGATTGAATTGGGGGGGGGGGGAATAGGAGAGCTACAATGAAAATTATTAGTAGCTAAACATCAGAAAGAGTTCCAGAGCACTTTGTGAGACTGGCATTTAATTATGAGGCACAACCTTTTGTGAACAGCATCTAATAAGGTCACCTACAGTTCATTAAAGCTTATACCTCATAATGAAAATTGTTATGCTTGACAAGTGTTAACCAGATTCAAGAAGGCAGAGGCAATGTTGGTAAAGAAATGAAAGATCCTTTGGCAAATAAAAAAGAGAGTAAACAATGTCTCAGCCCTGCGAATGGTGGGGGTATGAGTGACTCAGAATATCTGCCTGAATTTTATATGGTATAATTGGGGCAGAGGAAAACAGGCAAGTTTTCAGGATTCTACTTTTATACCCTACAATGATAAAATACGACTTCTCATTGCAGCATCTGTTGCACCTGACCTACCTAAAAGGACAGACAATGTTGATATTGATGGTTGTCATTAGCTATCACTGATCTTGGAGCAGTCCTAATTATTAAGGGTAATAGTCAGTGGTGGCATTCAGCCAATTCGGACCTATTTGGGAGGACTGGTTAACTTTCTAAGCAGTTGGGAGAACCGGTTGTTGGACGAAATTTCCTTTTGTTTTTTTGCACTTTATAGGGCTAATCCTGTAAGGTAGGCAGGAAGGAAACATTCTGGTGTTGTTTCTAATCTAATCTTTATTGCCCTGCTTACAGAAACTGCCTCTCTGGTTAACCCTTATTACATTGTAACAGCTAAGGCAAAGTGCCCATCCATGTGAGTGATGTGTTGGCCACGCCCACACAATCACATGACCACTGAGCCACACCTACCCAGCTGGTCATTAGGGCAGAGAACTGGTTGTTAAATTATTTGAATTATTCAAATATTCAATAACTGGCGATAGTCCTTTCTTCCTCTGCTCTGGTAGCATAAATGAAGCAGACTAGCAAAATTTATGATAAGGCACCTCTGATCATTCTGGACTTTTTACAGGATTCACAAATCTCTTGAAATAGGTCATTTTCACACATCCATCATGCCTGAAGGGGGATCTATGTAGCATAATCAAAGACAGTAAAGCTAAACTATGATATATATGTTCTATTTCCTAAATTCTGTTCCAGTTCTCAAATTTGTGCCTCATGCATCAGTTGTTGAAATATATGGTTACAGTTTTCTCAATGCAAAAACCTGCTCTGTGAAGAAATACATCATGTGGATCTTGCTTGACTGAATATTGGCCAGAGATTTCAAGAGAAGTGCTCTTTCTACAAAAAAAGACTGCCATTGGATTTAGCTTTCCCTCCCTTCATTTTAAATAATTCCTTATTTAAGTAGTCTGAAGGTTGAGTCTGCTGACTCATATTGTCATTGGGGCTGTTCAGTTTTGGAAAATGATAGCAATCTATAAATATTGATCCATACTTTAAATACGGCATCATAACCTTCATTTGCATCCATCCGTTGAACAGGAAGGGATTGGCATTCTGCAGAGGAAAGATATTGTTAAATGAGAGTTAATTAGGGTAGGATTACTTAGACTACACTTTTGGTATGTATGAGAGGCATTCAGCAATGGCAGAGGATAAATATGAACTGCTTAATATTGTATGACACTTTCCTTGGTAAGCAGTAGGGCATTCAGGAGAGCTTTGATATGAATCAGTTTCCATGGGAGGAGGACATTATTATTTTTCAGTTCTGTATTTCAGTTCTTAGAAATAATGTTCTGACAATATGAGTGGATAAATACACCTACAAAATATTTATCTTGTCGCACTAAATAAATTGAGCAATAATACCAGCAAGGTTGAAAACAGATTTTTCTCTTAATTTATTAGCTGAAAAACTGCTGTTAATAACTTTCTAATTTGAATATATAACTTATATATTGCAAGTTGTATGTTGATTCACAGCAGCAACAGTTCAGGACAAAACCTAACCCTCTTCTTGTGAGCTGTTGAAGAGGTGATGTTTGTTCCAAATGCCAAGATTGCTTATAGATATAATGCGGAGCAAGGTCTCTTCTGTTGTGTTTACAACCAATACTGGTATTTCATGTTGTGAAAGAGGTAGGAAATATCCCGAATGTTTGTGTCCATTTTATAGCTTAGGTAATTCCTACCATTTCAGTTTGGTGTGTGTGTGTGTATAAACTGTATGCATTTCTTTCTTTCTACCAAAAAAATAGATTGCAATATTAGCTTCTGTGCTCATATCTTTACATCATACTCCCTTGAATGTTTTGGAGCAAACTATTGATCTTTTATTTATTTCTTATTTTAAAATGGAAAGGCATTATTTCTTAAATATAATAGTTTGTATTCAATTTGCAATTATCTCTTCTTTTTACTTTGCTGTTTCAAACATCACTTTGTTTTTGAAAACAGAATAGGTTTCCATTTTTTAACAGAGTTGTTAAAAGAGAGGGGGAGAGGGAAAGCCCCTAAGTGATAGCATTATCTTCCTTAGAGACGTCAATATTTGTGAGGTAACTTACCTCAGGTAAGTAATGCAAAACAGGCACTGGAAGATGAGAGGGAGGAAATTAACAAAAATAATATTTCCTTCAAAAAACGTGTCCTTTGAATCATTCCACTACTAAGATATCAGGATCCTAGGAAACTTTGAAAATTGAGATTTTAATTTCATTCATATACCAAGTTTTTGAAATCATATTTTGCTACTTTGAGTTGAAATCTCAGTACTAGAGGAGAAGCAGTGTCAAGACATGACTATTTTAATCTCTGAGAGGCTCCTAGACCCGTGATGGCGAACCTATGGCACACGTGCCACAGGTGGCATGCAAAGCCCTTTCTGTGGGCACATCCCAGAGCCATCAGCCCAGCTCAGTTCTGCTTCGCAGGTGGGTGTTCCTCCCACTGGCCACCAGACATTTTCAGATGTCTGCTGCACATGCGCATAGGTGGGGTGCATGCAGGGGGTCACGCATGCATGTGCAGGGGTGGGGTGCACACTGGGGGGTTTCACGCATGGATGCACAGGGGAAGGACATGGGGGGGTGACACACATTGCATTAGGGGGGGTGCACAATTTCAGCACTTGGCGCCAAAAACATTAGTCATCACTGTCTTAGGCATTTATTATTCCCTCCGGCACCTTTGTGTTGCTTAGACGATTAACAAGTCCTGTTGAAATAATTAAGAACCAAACAAATCAAAATTTCCCAATCCTCCCCCACCTCTTTCCACTACCATCTAAATCAAGGATGTCAAACTTGCAACAACATGTCGTCATGTGATGTATCACAATTTTTCTCCCTCTTTAAACCAGGGGTGGGTGTGGCCACCATGTCACACATCTGGCCTGTCGCGGGTTTGACACCCCTGATCTAAATTAAACAATATCCTGAAGTTCATTGCTGTGAATTGGTGACTTGTAATCAAAAGTCCTCTGAAATAAAATCACTGAGTTGGGCAAGAATGGATGATACAAATAATAAATCTAAACCAATGTAAGATAGTTGAATGCATTCCTGGGATAACATTGTGTGAAATGGTAGAATGACCAAATGACTTTGTTTTCTTTTTGGTATATGCGATACTTGTATTCATTCCTCTGTTATTCTAATCTAATTTATCCTCACAATTGCCTATAAAATTGGATCAAGTCTTGCTACGTTCAGTAGAATTTAACAGTACAGAGGGCTGAAGCCTTATTCAACTTAATAAATGCAATTTTCAGCTTGCTATTCCAAGATTCTGAATGCGCTTATTTAAATCAGTAATGGTTTTTTTTTTAAAAAAACCTTTTTAATTTGATAGTAAGGAAGTTTACACACTTGAAAACAAGTAAAAAACCATGATATAGGTAATGAAGAAGGGGGGATGTTGACAAGCAGTCCTCATTCACAAAAACTGACTTGAATGAGAACTAACTGAACAACAGTACAGTAAGGAATCAAGGCATAGCTACATAAGTCCTCCTGGGTAAATTTCATCCTTGTCTCCGGCTGGCTTAACCACATTAATACAAAGGAACTCGGTGCCAGATATCTCCAGTACTTTGGCCTACCTGTATTTTTGTAAATGTTATATGTTCCTGAAAATGCTGGAGATCTAAATCTTGAAGTACTAGTACATGAGGGAAGGTATTGTATAGTTGCCATTACAGAAACTTGGTGGGATGGAACTCATGACTGGAACGTACTGATAGAAGGATACAAACTCTACAAAAGAAACAGAGCTAACCAAAGAAGAGGGGGAATTGCATTATATGTTAGAGATAACTTCTTCACAGATAAGCATAACACTAAGGATGAAAGCCTGTTAGAATGTCAACATAAAAGGAAAAAAAGAACAACATTGCCATAGGTGTATACTATAGGCCACCCAACCGAGCAGAAGAAATAGATGAACTTTTTGCCAAACAGTTAACAAATGTATGTAAAAAAAAATACACCACAGTAGTAATTGGAGACTTTAACTATCCTGGGAGACAAACTCTGCAGCAAGTGGGAGATCGAATAGATTACTGACCAACCTGGCTGACAACTTTGTCACCCAGAAGATAGAGGAGGCAACTAGAGGGAATATAGCAATAGCAGTAGACTTATATACCGCTTCATAGGCCTTTCAGGCCTCTCTAAGCGGTTTACAGAGAGTCAGCATATTGCCCCCAACAATCTGGGTCCTCATTTTACCCACCTCGGAAGGATGGAAGGCTGAGTCAACCCTGAGCCGGTGAGATTTGAACCGCTGACCTGCTGATCTAGCAGTAGCCTGCAGTGCTGCTTTTAACCACTGCGCCACCTTGGCTCTTGGTCCCCAGTATAGGGACAGCTATACTGGATCTTATTCTTACCAACGAAGAAGAAGTGATAGGATTGAAGTTGCAGGAACTTTGTGGGATAGTGACCATGTCATATTGGAATTCAATATAAAACAGAGACAAGCAAAAGAACAGAATTAAACAGATTTTAAAAGAGCTGATTTTGACTAACTCAGAGAATGCTTGGGAAACATCAGGGGTGGAATTCAGGAGGTTCTGACAGGTTCTGGAAAACTGGTGGCAGAAATTTTGAGTAGTTCGGAGAACTGACAAATACCACCTTTGGCTGGCCCCAGAGTGGGGTGGGAATGCAGATTTTGCAGTATCCTTCCCCTGCCACGCCACCAAGCAATGCCCATAGAACTGGTAGTAAAAATAATTGAATTTAATCACTGGATCCCATGGATGAAAATCTTAAAGGGGAAATCAACTCAAGAAGCTTGGGAAACCCTGAAAAATATGATTCTAAAAAAACAGTCCAACTCAATACCATTGAAAAAGAAAAACAAGACAGCCAAGAAAAATCCAGCATGGTTGCATAAAGAACTTTCTAATCAACTGAAAGAAAAAAAAGGATAAGTACAAAAAATGGAAAGGGCGACAAATAACTAAAGCAGAATACCAACAAGTTGCCTGAACCTGCAAATATAAAGTTAAGAAAGTTAAAGCTCAAAATAAATTAAGACTTAAAACAAATGTCAAAAATAATAAAACAAGCTTCTTTCAATGCATAAAAACAAGAAAAAAAGTCAAAGAAACAACCAGTCCATTAATGGTGGAAGACGGCAGGGAAGTAACAGACAGTAGAGAGAAATGCTTAATGCATTCTTTACATCTGTCTTCACACAAAAAGAAAATACAAAGCAACTTACCAAAAACCAAACTGTAAAAGACAGGCTAGGAATGCAAATTAAAATAAGCAAAAACAAGGTCCTGATGGACTACACTCCAGAGTTTTGACAGAACTGGCAGACATGATCTCAGAACCTTTGAACCACATCTTTCAAAGTTCTTGGAGCACAGCAGAACTACCCGAGGACTGGAAAAGAGCTGTTGTGGTCCCTATCTTCAAAAAAAGGGAGGAAAACAGATCCAGGAAATTACAAAACAATCAATATCTGGAAAAATCTTGGAAAAGATAATCAAGCAAAAAATCTGCAGACATCTAGAAACAAATAAAAATATAACCAGCAGTCAATATGGATTCATCAAAAATGAAATCATGCCAAACAAATCTTACTCCATTCTTTGACAAAGTGACTAAATTAGTAGATCAGCGAAATGCCATGGACATAGATGTTCAGTAAGGCATTTGACAAAGTAGATCACAACCCACTTCTGGTAGAAAAATGTGATATGGACAACATCACCATCAGATGGATTTGTAATTGTACTCAATGTGTAATCCTCAATGGAACTACATCCACATGGAGGGAAGTAAGAAGTGGGGTACCCCAAGGTTCAGTTTTAGGCCCGATATTCTTCAATATCTTCATAAATGATCTAGATGAGGGAATAGAGGGGAACTCATCAAATTTGCAGATAACACTAAGCTGGCAGGAATAGCCAATGCCTTATTTCTTAGAACTTACATTTCATTGATCTCAGAAGGCAACGTGTTTCAGAACCTCAGGATAAATATATTCTGTTCTGTTTAAAAATGCTATCTAAATTGGAAACAATTTATTTTAAACACCATTTTTGCTATGATGTAGAATAAGACAATTGAATGCAGCCGTCTTACCACTCTCACTTCGTCCTGCCCCCCCTCCGCCACCGCCCCACCAGAGGCGATCCCCCCCCCCCCGAGGCATTCATACTTGGCTGGCCCTTTGCCGGCGCTCCACTCACACTACTGATCTGCTAGCACTCTTCCCCCGTCCCCTCATCCCAGGCCATTCATGGGCAGACCCTTGTCTCTGGCCAATTGTCTGTGTGGGACATTTAACCATGCATCCCAGCAGCCAATCCATGTGCTAAGAGGTGGGCAGTCTTGGCTGCCAGGGTGGCAAGGGACATGGTAGTTACTTTGCTATGTGCACCATGGGCTTGGGATCCAGTGGGGTGGGGTAACAGGATCCAGCGTAAGCAGGCTGGTGTTCTTTTTTTTCTTCCTATCTCCTTGCCTCCCCACTTTGAAATCCCAAATGCAAAAGGAGCAGTGCCTGGCACCTTCCATGCGAACTAGCACAGCGATGTTTTGCACATCCAGCAGAAGGAAACAAGCGGCACCACTTCCCCCAAGCTATTGCTGAAGTGAAGAAGCCCAGGTGCTCTTCAAACCACCAGATTTCCTGCCATGCAAGTGCAAAGGGCAGCCGCTCGTGATTCCTCGCGGATATCTGGCTCCAGGTGACTCCTGGTGTTCAGAGTGCTCGAAGCAAGGAGGATTAGAGTTTTAGGTTGAGGGAGGACGAGGGAACAGCCATTTTTAACCCCACCATGTGGGGGAGGTTTCAGTGCCAGTTTGCAAGCGGGAGTGGCGGAATTCTATGCTTGGCACTTATGGGAGTGACACACTTTCCTCAGCAGGAGAGGAACACCAGCTGAGGGCTAGAGGAGTATGAATGCCCACGATGGGTCAGCTGGGGGAGGGGGGACTGGTAAGGCGGCTGCATTCAATTGTCCTAGACCCATTATGATGTGCCATCAAGTCAGTGTCTACTCCTAGAAGTCACATAAACTTTTTTTTTACAAGTTCTATATTTAAATTTTAAGGATAGAATTTTAAATATAGAATTTGTTGAAAAGAAAGAAAAAACAATATTTGCCCATTAAAATGATTCAGCAGCATAGAATACAGGTAGTCCTCAACTTAAGGTCACAACTGAGACCAGAATTTCCACTGCTAAGCAAGGTGTTTATTAAGTGAGTCACATTCAATTTTGTCATTTTTTTTGCCATGGTTGTTAATTGAGTAAGTGCAATTGTTAAACAATTGGCCAAGTATTCCATCTCTCAGGCTGGGGGGTGAAATTGTACGCCCCTCAGACAGGGTTCGCAATTTGGGAGTCCTCCTGGACCCACAGCTGACTTTAGAACACCATTTGTTGGCTGTGACCAGGGGGGCATTTGCCCAGGTTCGCCTGGTGCACCAATTGCATCCCTACCTGAACCGGGAGGCCCTCGCAACAGTCACTCATGCCCTTGTGACCTCAAGACTGGACTACTGCAATGCGCTCTACATGGGGCAGCCCCTGAAGAGCATTCGGAGACTTCAGCTTGTCCAGAATGCAGACGCGCGAGCTATTGTGGGTGCACCCCGGTACACCCACGTTACACCTATCCTCCACGAGCTGCACTGGCTGCCTATTGGTCTCCGGATACGCTTCAAGGTGCTAGTCATCACTTATAAAGCCCTTCATGGTATTGGACCTGGGTACTTGAGAGACCGCCTGCTGCCAATTACCTCCAACAGACCTATTAGATGTCACAGACTAGGCCTCATCTGAATCCCATCTACCGGCCAATGCCAATTGTCTACCACCCGGAGGAGGGCCTTCTCTGTGGCTGCTCCGGCCCTCTGGAACGAGCTCCCCATGAAGATCCGGACCCTCACCACCCTTCAGGCTTTCCGCAAAGCCCTTAAAACCTGGCTGTTCCGACAGGCCTGGGGTTGACGAGTTCCCGTCCCCGCTCGAATTGTGTGGCTGTTTGTTTTTAAATTCTTTCTGTAGTTGCTTGTTTGTTGTTTTTCGTCTTGTCTGTATTCCTTCCTTTTGGTTTGTTAGCCGCCCTGAGTCCCTCCGGGAATAGGGCAGCATATAAGTGCAATAAAATAAAATCAAGTAAATCACATGGTCGTTAAGCAAATCCAGCTTCTCCCATTGCCTTTGCTTGTCAGAAGCCAGCTGGGAAGGATGTAAATAGCAATCACATGATCCCAGGACTCTACAGTGTTGTAAATTCATGCCGGTTACCAAGCACCCAAATTTTGATCACATGATTGTGGGGTTACTGCCAAGGTCAAGTGTGAGGACCAATTGTAAGTAACTTTTTTCAGTTATCATTGTAACTTTGAACTAAATGAATGGTTGTATGTCAATTACATATATATGTGTGTGTGTGTGTGTGTGTGTGTGTATGTATGTATGTGTGTGTGTGTATGTATGTATGTATGTGTATATATATATATATATATATATATATATATATATATATATATATATATATATATATATATATATATATATATGTTTATATGTATATGTATATGTATGTATGTTTCTGAAGCTTTTTGTGAGTGTAGAACTGTTTCAGTTACCTCTCAGATGTTTGATCATGTCTCGTCAGTTATGAAATGAATGTCAACTTTTTCACCAAACCTGAAATTCTTGTGGCATTACTACTTGGTCAACTTAATTTGATCAAAGGTTTTGCCCCTTTTTTGTCTTGAGATCAAGGAATTCCTCACCAGTTATTTATTTCCATGTTTAGGTATTTATTTACAAGAGTTCGTAAGCTGCCTTACTTTATATTTTAAGGAGCTTATAATACAATAGAAAAAGAGTAAATCAGAATAATATACAGTAATAAGGATATAATCACACTCGTCAACATCACTGCTCCTATGCAGATCACTAAACACGCCTAACCAGAGTCTGATATATAATGTTTATTTTCCAAAGGCTCCGTGTAAGGATATGAATTCTGGATTAGTCATGAAAGCCAGCTTGGTGACTTTAAGCCAGCCCTTTCCCTTAGCCCAACCTTCACAAGGGTGCACTTGCGGGGAAAACAGATAACAACAGTACTAGGTATATTTGCTGCCTTGAGGAAAGAAAGGGAGACAGGTGTCAGATGGGGTAAAATGTTGCAATCCAACTGCAATTCTCTCTTGGTGGTTTGTTAAATGAAAGGCCTATGTTGCAGCAGTTTTTCCTTCTCCTATTTCCAAACTCTGCTTAGTCATTTTTTCAAAGTTTTGAGTGTTGCACTCAGTTGGCATTGGTGCCAGGGAGAAGGAAATGGTCATTTGCATCAGGGATGGGTTGCTGCCGGCGTTACTGCCAGTTCACAACCCGCACGCACCATGCATGCTGCACGCACCATGCGTGCTGCCCGCACGTGTACTGTTCGATGTAAATTGTTCTGCACGCATGCGTAGAACAATTTACAGTGAACTGTGCATGTGCAGTCACTAAAATCTAAAATGGCTGTGCCCAAGCGGCAGCGAGGGAACTGGTTCGGGGGTGTGGCAGGCCTGGGTCGCTGCCAGTTCTGCAACCCAGGCCTGAATTCCACGACTGGTTCGGTCGAACTGAACCGAACTGGCAGCAACCCACCTCTGATTTGCATTCCCAGCACCTATGCAACTATACATTTTCCCTCTGAAGCACAGGATTTTTGAATTCTTTTCTGCAAGTGATTATATCAACTTTGTGATAGTATTCCATGGACTGATATTTTTCTTCTGAGTCATAATCATGAGCACAATGTTTCATTGTCTGTTGTGATGTGAAAAAATTCTTAACCTTCAGGTGTACTGACTGGTAATTTCGATTTTGGAAGCTTTCATATCTGTCCTCAGCATGTGAAGAACACATCTTGCATACCTCTGATATTGAAGAACATCAGTAATGTGACCCATACATTCCGTGAAATGCCAATCTTAACAATTTTCCTTTGAATAATCTGCTGATTGTAGGTCATCAATCTTTCTCATGTGAAACTTGTTTGTTACTGTCAAATGTGTTCAATCTGGATCACACATATCAGCTTTTCTCAGTTCACCCCCTTTACATTTTTGGCTCCTGTAATACATCAACACAGTTATCAGAGGGGACTTCCGGGGCGGGACTTTGCCGTTGGCGGTGGCTTAATTGAGCTGCCCCCAGATTTCTGGTTCGTTATCTGCTTAAACACCTAGCAGATATCTCATTCTTCAGGCAAGAAGATTGAAGAGAGAGACCCAGCTGGTAAGAGCTTTCTTTGAAGTTTGCAGCTTTTTTTTTTGCTGCGAACAGAAGGGGGGAGACAACCAAAGCTGAGTCATATCTCCGGCCAGAAATCTCGGCTGTTTCAACAGCACAAGGCAAAGAAACCCCTCTTAGGACAATTTTTGAGACATTTATCTGAAACTAATACAAGCAGAGCCCGTACCTGAGAACTTTATTTGCTTTTTCTAGAAAAAAATCCTAGCTTCAGTTTTATAAAAGTTTCCTTTGTGCAACTGCTCCCAAAATGGCGATTTTGTAGCTTCCGCATTTGCAATAATGGTACATTACTATTTCCTTGGCAAAGAATCAAAGGAATAGCCTCCCACTAATTAATTAGCTCCACTTCTCTGAAGATTCTTTCTTATCAACCTCTAAAAGTTTTCAAAGACTCTTTGCTAATATAGAGACATTCCAAACAGAGGGTTTTTTTGCCGAACTGTTTTGGTGTAATACCAGTCTTTTGAAATCTTCCATAAACTCTCTGCAAAAAGGGAGGTGAAAAACTTCTAAGAACAAATAAAGGGGGGACTTAATACTTACTTCTCTCGCAAGCTACACAACGAGCCAGCAGTGTTTGAATAATTGTTGAATAATTGTTTGAAGAAAAGAAATAATGGCATCAAAATCAAAGTCGGGGAGACGTCCTTTTAGGAATAAACCTCACGCACTTGGCACAAAGTTGCAGCTCTCACCCTCTACGCCCCCTACTGGAGACTTGCTAACAAAAGAAATTTTTTTTGAGACTCTTAGAGAATTTAGAGAGGAGATAAAGAAACTTAATGCAGACTTATGTGATAAGCTTGATACTAGGATTGCCAAAACAAAGGACGATATGGTGGGACTTGTAACTGTATTGACAGAATATGTTGCTGGAATGGAAGATAAGCTAGAGGTTCTTGAGGAAGCCAACACTAACTTGACATCCAAAATTGAAGTGATGCAACAAAAAGTTGAAAACGCAGAAAAACAAATTGTTATGATACACTACAAACAGATGGACTTGCATTAAGAGTCAGGGGGCTGCGTGAAGATGAACAGGAGAACTTGAAGCAGATTTTCTCAGAGGCCTTTAATCGTCTGGTGGGAAGACCGGGGATCAACTTTGACTGACAGATCGAAAAAATTTATCGCATTAACTCTTGGGCGGCAAAACAGAGACAACTTCCTCGAGATGTAATTATATATTTTACTACAAGAGAGTCTAGAAACGTGATACTACAAGAGTCTTATAATACCAGGCTACAAATTGGACTTGATTGTCTTGAAAGAAATACCACCCCAAATGCTAAGAGCCAGGAGAGATTATGCTTTTCTAGTGGAAGAACTCAGAAACCGTCAGATACAGTATAGATGGGATGTGCCATTTGGTATTATAATTACATTTGATAAGCAAAAGTATCGTCTCAACTCTGTATGGGAAGCCCGAGATTTCTATCACAAGACCCTGAAGGTGGGACACCCTGAATCATCTGGATCTGGAGAAAGACTATGAGAAGGACAAGATACACAGGAAATCACACAACTACCTGACAGAAAGCACCATTTCTTCCTTCCGGAAGGGCAAGGGACCAGAGAACAAGGACCTAGCCGTACGACTACCAGACGAATGGGAAAACAAGGCAGAATGCAACAACCTCAATAATCATCGGCCATTGATCAAGGAGTTATGTCTGAACTTTTTACGAAGAGAAAGAAAATATTTTACTATCTCAAACAGTTCAAGAACGATATAATTTGTCTGCAAGAAATTCATATTAAATTAACTGATCCAAAATATCTGCTCAACCTTGAACTTGGTCAATATTTTGTGACCTCTGCTACGCAAAAGAAAAATGGTATAGTTGTATACTTAAGAAAAGACATTAAGGCTGAGTGAACTGAAGCAGATCCCCTTGGAAGATATATCGCATTAGACCTAATTCTAGAAGGGAAAAAGACTTGATGGATAACTTTGAATTTTATACAAATCACTAATGATTTATCTTCTAGGGTGAAGAAGACAAAGATTGCGGCGAGGGTTCTCTTGGATCATAGCCTAGTCTGGACGGAATTGGGAAGGGTAGTGCAGGCAAGAAAGTATTGGAGGTTGAATGGGAGTTTATTTTGATATGAAAAGTATATTAATGATCGTAAAAAATTGCTATCTGAATACTTTGTTCTGAATATGAATAAGGGTATATTCAGGGAATTTGTAGGAGATGTAAGTAAAGCATATATGAGAGGAGTACTGATGAATACAATATATATATATATATATATATATATATATATATATATATATATATATATATATATATATATATATATATATATATATATATATATATATATATATATATATATATATATATATATATATTTAAAGTCACAACCCCTGGTATGCCCAAATATGGGAGGAAGGTCACACTTCCACTCTCTGTCTTCGGCTCGTCACAAGAGACCATCCAAACAGAAACCCAATATTTTTTTACTGTTGCCTTTTTTTGTTACATTTGTTATATTTATGCTGATAAATAACTAGTCTCCCTTTATTTATTTATCAGCATAAATATAACATATAGATAGATAGATAGATAGATAGATAGATAGATAGATAGATAGATAGACAGACAGACAGACAGACAGACAGACAGACAGACAGACAGACAGACATAAACAAGGGCAAAAACGATAAGAGTTGGAAGAGGATACCAAAAGAAACATTTGAAATGTATCCAAATTGTGTTATAGAGGAAGGAGGCACAAAGGGGACAAAATTAAGGGTTTAGAAACAGACAGATACTTAGATAAAGAGATAAGGCCCCTAGCTAGAGAAGAGTACAGGCAAAAGCTGAATCAATAAATAACTTCTGGGGAAATCCTGCAGGTAATCAAACAATTAAGATTAGGAACAATGTAAACTGCTTAAAGTTTGTGTAATGGTAAGAAGCTGAGTTCAACGCAGAGATTTTGCTGACTTTTTTTCTTCTCTTTCTTTTTTCTTTTCCCTTTTTCTTTTCCTTTATTATTATTTTTTCCTAACTTTCTTGGTTTTAATACATCTTAGACTGTGTTTGATAAAAAGCTATACTGTGTACGGGCTCTGGGAAGTCGGGAGGGGGGAAGGGAGGTGGGGTCATAGGGGGGAGGGGGGAAATATAGTATGTGCCAGATTTTAAAGTAACATGATTGCACTTGTATACTGTTGCTTTTTTAAATTTTAGTATAAAAATAAGAAGCTGAGTATATTGATAGATAGTAGAAATACACCGAAGGGGGGAGTAGAGGGAAAGAAGAGGGAGGGGTAGAGAGGGTGGGAGAGCGGATCGGAATGAGGGTGAGATGGAAGGAAGGGGGAGAAAGGAGTGATAGAGGGGGAGGGGAAGTAGGAGAGGGGAATGTTGGAAGGGAGAAAGGAAAGTTGGAGGGGGGAGAAAGAAAGGGTGTATGGAGGGTTGAAGTGGTATATTGGTTTTGTATTTTGGGGAGTACAAGGATGGCTGTGTTTATTGCCCAATGTTATATGGCCCCTATCATGCACAGTATATACATGACTGTATGAAATGAAAATGAAAAAATGAAAATAAAACATTTGAATGAGAAACACAGTTATCAGAAACAACCTGCATTAAGAGATGAATATCCCTTAGAGAGATCCTTGTAACGGTCCAAAATTCAATCATGCACATTGCTTAATATGCTTTAACAAGTACTCACTGCAGATCTCCATTTAATAAACAATAACAATACAACCTTTTCTCACAGCAGCTTCCAGTCAGCTGAAGTGATAGATGCTAAAGAACATGTCAGATCTTCTAGTGCATCAGTACTGCCACCTGGTGGTGACGTATAGCACTGGAGGCAATCTTTTTTCATTCTGCACTTGTACATGACTCTTAACTGCTATTACTTGGAGAAAATGTACTGGTGCGCTTGAAACATCAGAGCAGATACTCATTTGATCTCCTCAAAACAAATGGGCTGTTGAGAGCAAAGGATATCTGCTACACTCACCCTTATCACATCCAGGAAAAATGTGTATCTTGACATGATATAAGCAACACTATGTTACAACGCACAAATACATTCCAATCCTAATTTTTTGGGTCAATTATGTTTCTTGTTTTCTAGTACACAGCAGTCTGGCCAATACTCTAAAAAAATAAATATGAATGAGTCTTGGACTGAAAAAGAACAAATAATTCATAAACATTTTCTCAACATGCTTGGGGGTGGGCAATTTTAGGTATTCCTTATAAACAAACAATTTATAAGAACCCAGGTTACATAGACTTTCAGACTTATGCTTTCCCCAACTCAGTAATTTATTTTTAGTTCCTGTGGAATCTGGGTGATGTGTAATTAGATATTGGTTAGGAATGTTTACCCATTGATGTCACTAGTTGTACATCATCACCCGTATTCTGCTTCAAGTTAAGTCTTCCTATTACTGTAATACCAGAAGGTTTCAAAGCCAAAGTCTTTATTTGCTTAACTATAAGCCTTCACAAAAGCAGAAACTTTCTCTTTCTCTTATCACCCCTCCCAGAAAAATGAAATATCCTAGGAAATATTGAAAAGGCAGAATATTTCTCTGGATGTGAAAAGAAAGAAACATGTTTTAAAAGACAGAATAGCTCCCTGTAGCTTCCTGCCCATCCCCACTTTGTCAATGGGCCATTAAGAAGGCCAAGCTAGTCCCTTTACATAATACAGACTTCTCCACTTCAACTCCAGGGGGAATGGGATTAAGGAACTTTACCCAACTCATCACATGGCATCTGAGAACTCAACCAAACCTGGATTCAAAACACAGCCTAGAGAGTTGCCCCTGCATGGCCCATGGGAGTCTGACAACCAATCAGAATACATTTCTTACACAGGAACAGGAAACAGAGAGGTGGGACTGAACAGGTTATAAAAAGCCTAGTAAGCCCCTTCCTCAACCCTTCTCTTCTTCTCCACCAATATTGAAGCATGTGATCACCTTTTCTGTTCAGGGCTCAAGCCATGTGGTCCTGTCCACCAATAAACCATCTTTCCAAGCAGCCTCCATTCTCCAGTGTCTTTTTCCCCACTTGGAGCCAAACCCAGAAGGACATTTCTTTCATCACATCTATTCTGATTAAAACATTACTCAGAATATTTAAAGCATTACACATCTTGGGTGCCAAATTACAAGAAAACTCAAGATGGTATATGGAGAATTTCCTCCAATTTCTTCCTACCACAAAGGTAATTTGGGCTGAGAGACAGTGGCTAATCCAAACTCATCCAGTAAGCTTCCATGGGCGAAGGAGGACTTGAACTTCAGTCTCTCTGGTCCTACTCCAACATCTTAAAACTACATGAAACTAAACTTCCAAAGTTTGTATTTATTTATTTTATTCTATTTATTTATTTATTTTGTCAAGCATGTATTAGATTAGATAAGTATAAACATGATTTTGAATACATGAAATGGATATGAATAAAAGTGAACATTAGGACAGGGATAGTAGACACGTTGGTGCTCTTATGCATGCCCCTTACAGACCTCTTAGGAATGGGGCGAGGTCGACAGTAGACAGTCTTAAGCTGTGCAACTCCAGCTATGTAGTTAACGTGTTTCATTATGTCATGGAATCCTATAAAATTGAATTAATAGCAAAATCAGGGTTAATCAAGATACAAATGCAGTTAGAGAGAATACAATGAATCTGATCTTGGTTTGAAGGTAACAAGTCTACATCTTTTTAAAGTATGTCCCATTAAACTTCATGGAGACTTAACTTCTGAACAGGAAGGGAGGATAGGTTTCTGTTCAGTTGCTAAGGCAATTGAGACACAAAAGAAAAGCAAGAGTAGGAAGGAATGGGAGGGAAATGCTTGGCTTTTGTTTCTAGTGGGATCTGCTTTATACTCATAAAGGTCACCTCACAGATAATGCCAGCCCCCTAAATCAAGAGTGTTCTTTAGTTCATTTAATTAGCTGACATCCAAGTAGTTTTCATTCTTCCTTCTCTGTTCTGATCTAATCTGAAGACATCCATAACCAGAGCAGCTGGGGTTGATTTTTGTTTTCTGTGATATATGATGTGTCTGACATCACCCGTCCAACATTTACCCCATAGCCTGTGGACTTGAAGAAAGATACAGAGAGGCCTCTGGAATGCAAAAACATACCATACCATAAGCAACTCTATCTTAGCCACATAATGACTGTACAAAACTAATCTGCTTCAAAGCATATCCTGCTTTGCCTTCACCTTTCCACTCCTATATCTCTGTCCTCCATTTCTTATCTCCTTTATAATCAAGACAGTCTCGAAAAGATGCTGTCCTGATTATTTGAATGTTGGTTTTATTATATTGATTTTATTATAGGAATTTGCCAATCCCTCTATTGAAGGCAGAGGGATGAAAACCAAATCCCCTTGTTGCCTATTAAAGAGTTTAATTGTTAATTTGCATCTTATCTTAAAACCAAGTTTTTAAAAAGAAAAAAAAATCAAATTTATAATAAACGTCTCCATTGTGTGTGCAGAAATGGGAGAATGAGTTATATAAAAGGATGGAAAGTTCAGCTGTTTGAAGTGACTATTATAATTTTAAAGAGGCATTAAATGAATAAATGCCATTGAAACAGAAAGAATGAAAGAGACAGTTTTGCATATTCTGAAGACACCAGTTACTTGGAAAATTACCACTTTTGTTCTGCTACAAAAAAAAAACACCTCACACTATGTTGTAAGTGGAGTTTAGCTTGAAGGCAAACTTTATCTTTTTTTTTCTTAGTTGAAACTTGCTAAAGATTATTAACAAAACCCACAGCAATTTAATGATCTTTTCAATCAATATGTTTTTTTAGGGCAGCTGGAGGTATTCACAGAAAATCACTGCTGGGGTGGATAGGGCTGGGGGGGAAATGATTTGTTTTGCTGCCACTTAGTTACTGTATGGATTTTTACAGCCCAGATCTGATACCCTAGTAGTTTAATCCTCCCAAAACAGAATCACTGATTCTCCATCGTAGCCAAATATCAATTTGTCAGAAGTCAAATGACCACCTTCTCTGCACCCGCAATAGTTCAACATCAATCCCCCTTCCTGCCTTTGTTTTTTCTCAGCTGGCAGATACTCCTTTGGGAGGGAGGAAATCAATAGTGGTTATTTTATTACTATATTTCAGTTAACTATAAATAATGATTAACATCAATAGAAAACTCACAGCCACAGCCTATTTTCTAGAGATGGGGATCATTAAGAATGAGAATTTTTTCCTCAGACAGATAATTATTCCAGTATAAAATTCAACAAATATCTTGAAAAGGATCTTTTAGTAATATAGAATGGGGAGCTGAGGGAGAAGATGATTCTCCCAAAATTTAATGAAAGCACTACCTACTGTGATCAAGAGGTCATCTTCCTACTGAAGATGCTTCTCCCTGACTCTTGAGAATCATTCTTCAGCTTGTAACATTCCCTTCCTACATATAGGAATTGATGTTTTCATGGCAGGTGGTGGTAGTGTGAGGCTTGGAAGGAAATTCAAGTTCTGCTTGCTTCTTTCAGCATATCTTTCTCTGGTTCCAAACCATAGTTTACAAGATTCTATATCCTGGAAAATTACGAAATCCTACTAAATGCCAGAACAAATACAGGTAGTCCTCACCTTATGACCACAATTGAGCCTAAAATTTCTGTTGCTAAGTGAGCTATTTGTTAGGGTGATTTTGCCCCATTTTACAACAGTTTACAGCTTGTCACAGTTGTTAAGTGAATCACTGCAGTTGTTAAGTTAGTAACATGATTGTTAAGTTTATCTTGTTAAGTCTAAGTGCTACTGCTATCTGTCTTTCCCATTGACTTTGCTTCAGTGGTTGGCTGCTGCATGGTCACACGGGATCCTTAGCTGGATCGCTGGTTGGGCCCGCCCACCCGCCCTTGTGCTATGCTTTCCATATATAAGTAACTTTCTGGCTCATTCCCCCTGCCCACGCTGCCCAGCTGAGTTCAACACCGCCCCTGCTGTACTCAATGGAGCTGCCTGAGTGGATTAGTAGTATGTTTGAAGCTCCGTTTCAGTCCCAAAGGGGCGCATATGAATGAAGCGAGCATGCATGTGTGCATGTGCTCACACGCTCTCAACCAGAAAACCCATTGTGTATGTAAGTGCAGCCCACCTCTGCTTGTCAAGAGGTCACAAAAGGTGATCATATGACCTGGGATACTGCAGCTGTCATAAATATGACAGCATCTGAATTTTGATCATGTGGCCATGAGGATGTTGCAACTGTTGTAAACATGAAAAACAGTCATAAGTCACTTTGTTCACTGCCATTGTGACTTTGAATGGTCCCTAAATAAACTGTGGTAAGTCGAGGACTACCTCTATAGAGTATAGGTATTTTTCTCTCATTTTCACATAGTGTGCAGTTTGGGTTCCTACACATGCAGGTATATCCACACAACACAGGTTTGTTTGGTAACAACTTCACTGTGAATGTCTGTTTCTTAAGCACATTTTAAAAAGCCGGTCCCTTCATTTTATTTTTAGATGTAATGTTGTTTTATATGGGGTGAAAATAGCCCAATATTGGCTTGAGAGCGAAACTGATTGTAGCAGATCCTATCTAGGAAAACCACTGATCAGTCTTTGTGCTTTTAGAAATATTTATTTCACCATCTAAATCCTCAACACAGATGTTGATTTGATCATATGAATTGGTTTATCTATTGAAAGCTCTGCCTAGTTATGCAGAGAGGTAGAACTCATTGAAACCGCATTCTCATGTGTGTTATTGAACATATATATGGATTGCAAGAGTATCGTTTCTGTTCTTTGCTAATTAAAACTGTAAAAGTATGGAAAGTGGACACATATCAAGTAGACCAAGTTTTAAGACATGAGGACAATCCTATATTTCTTGTAGTTTACTGAATCGGGTCAGGCAGAATTGCCCAGAATTGTCTCTTCTGTAGCCAGTTGAACTATTTGGTTAATTATAATTATATAATAACAGAAATAATAATTTCTATGATTTTATGATTCTTCAATGATTCAGTGAAGGGTAAGGAAGCCATCCAATGAACATTTAAATTTACAGGATAGTTTTGCTCAAGATTCACTGGGCTACTCTGACAGTTGCATATGTTTAGAGTACAATTCAAATAAACATATAATTGTGTGTATTTTCCTGCAGAGGGCAGTAGCACATAACACTTAGATGTATCTATTGACCATGTTTTATATTAGCACTCATCAAAATGTAAACATCTACCTAGTTTCTTCCTAAATCACTGCAATGTTCCAAAAATAAATTCTTAAGAAGGAAATGGTAATATTCTGGTCTTCATAACTAATATTGCATTGTTGTAAAATGCCACCCAATTGCCGATGTCCTGAAAAAGAGATTAAAAGAAAAATAATAAAGTTTTTATACTGTTGTGATATCAGCAGCCAAAACGTGGGTATATAAGAAGCTGCTTTACAATATAGTCCATCTAGCTGAGTAATATCTTCCTAATTCTCAGCAGCATCCCAAGCCTTACACTTGCCATTATTTTTACCCTGCTTGCTTCATTGAGCTCTAAAGAGGCTTCCAAAGAGAGTTCTCTGAAGCCTATGATAAAAGAATCAAAGAGGAACTTGTTATCTCCAGTCATTCATTACCCATACTTTCTATCTGTCTCCATCTCCCAGCCTTGAATGGAAGCTTTTATTGCCATAATGGAACTGTGAAAAAGGTCAGATTTAGAAAAAAGAAGTGCTAAAATATCATAAGGAGAGAGAAAGAACAAACTAGGAATTAAATGGAATTTAAAGGCTATGGAGGAGAGTCATAGATTGCTTGGTTTACCCAATCCAAAAAATAAAAGCTAGGAAATAACATAGGTCATAAAGATACCTCAATCAGTGCTGTACGTGCATGTTTGAGTGCAGCTCTTGTCATTTGCAAGACACTCAAGATGCATTTCCATTAACTGCAAACATAGATCATAAGAACTAATGGGGTGTGAGTTGCTAACAACAGATATCCACAAGAGAAAAAATGTGTCCAATCTCACCATGCACTTATAATGCATATGGATAAGTTGAATGGAAATTCATGAAAGTAAATTTTGTGGAAAATCAAATTCGCTGTTGCTTCAGCTATGTAGTTTCCTAATTTATTCTTTCGATTTGGCAGAAAACAGTCAAGAAAGAAGTATAATGTTAATGTCAGTTTTCTGTGCTTCTTTTAGAGGACTATGATATCTGAGCCCGGCTTTCAGGCAAAGGGTGGGAAGTGATGAATGGAAATCAAACAAAGCCAAAGCCAAGATATTATATGTTTCTTCTCTTGGTTTCTTCCCCAAAACAACTGTCTGTTGCTTCAGGGGCTGGAAGAAAGCAGCAGGCAGATGGCTCTTGGTATAATCTCTTTCTGAGTAAAAGCAAGACAAGGTCAGACACACAGGGGGGAAAATGATAAACTCTGCTATTTATTTAACTCCCAAGGGATTTACTTGCTTCTGCTCTCAATGTTGCTAGGCCAGCCTGCAAAAGGTGAGATTTTTTGGGGGGGGGGAGCTGTCCTTGTTTTTTAATTCCTCTAAACTAACTGAAGCAGAATTACAGAAATTTGGATGCCCAAAGGGTTTCAGTCTTCTTTTTTGTTACATTTCTATTCATTAACTTTGAGAGCAAGCAAAAAAGAGTTCCCAAAGACAATCAGAACAGACAAAATGACTTACATAAATAGATATGAGATTGAAATACTGAAGCGAAAGCCTGACGAATCCTGATGAATTAAGCTTTAGTTTGGGTCTCTCTCATTTGCTTTGTGGAAGTACTTTATTGCCAGAACCTCGCCACCAAAGACTTTCTGTCACCCCTGAGTACAAGTGGTATATTGTGGCTGTTGCCCATTCCAGTTATCTTATGGCACTCTAATGAAGCGAGGTATCAACCTTGAATTTTAAGTACTGTATGTACTAAACCACACCTTTGTCCTTCCTGCTGTCACAGAAACCACATTCCAAGCCATCAAATACATACTGACTAATTGCTGGAAGAAACAAAAAATTAGCTCAGTGGTCTGGATTATAAATTGGGCAACAAGACATATGAAAATCAAGAGGCTTATCACAAAGATCTTTTAAGAGGGTATTCAGTCTGTTCAGTCTAGGCCAGTTATTAATTAAAAATGCCTAAGAACGTGGATGTTTGCTTTTATCTCATGTTAGATTTATTTGGAACTTTTAATTTAGTGGTGCCAGTTGTCATAATTTACCACTGAAACAAAACAGAAATACTCATTTCAAAATTCCTCAAACTTCAAAAGATTCAACATTAGAAAAGAAGGTTGTGTTACATTCAATCTTGGATGTCACAAAAATGAAATGTTGTAGTAATTTTAAAGACTCACAGAAGGAGCTTCTCTTTTTAAAACGGGTTTCTGCAAACTGCAACATGTTTTAAACTGAGTGAGAAGAATAATTTTGGTATATATTGTGCATTTAAACAAGTAACAGATCTACTGCAAAATTCCTTTCTGTTTATCTTGAGCCACATAAATATACACAAGAACTAGTTGTCTTCTAAAGTTCATGGTGTATGATGGTAGAAAAAGAGAAGAAATAGTAGAGGGCTCACATAGTATGGGACTTTGATACTAAGAGTGTTGGGAAACTGAAGTGAGAGTTGGTAGGGAAGAACTCCATGAAGTGATAGAAACAATTAGAACTATAAAGTGATTAAACAATGCTAGTTGATTATCTTATCATACAAAGTACGGTAAGCATTGAAGAAAATAGAGAATAATATTTAAGTTAAAAAAAACATAGCCCTCTTTGATACAGTATTTTTTTTTTAAAAAACCACCTCTATTCCATGGAAATTACAGGAAATGAAAAAACTGTACATGTTATATTTTTAAATTCACTTAAGCATCTCAAAACAAATTATATTTCTCCACTAAGTACCTACATACCTAAGTTGACCTAAGTCCATAATAATGTACACTATAATATATTTGCTAGATCATCAGGTGCCACACAACTTCTTTGTATTTTAGTTTTCTTTCTAGAAACAATTCAACCACAGAGTCACAGAGAGCTCAAAAACAAACTATCACACTTTACACAAAAATAACACAAAAGCTACACAATTGACTCACACACAATCTCACACATGATCAGCTGTGACAATCAGCTGTGCCACACAATCCAGAACCTTTTAAAACTTTTAAAAAGCATTTTTTACTACCTATTCTCCCGAACCGGTAGTAAAATAATGGTTTTTAAAAAGTTTAAAAAATGGTTCCAATGATCAGCTGTTTTGCTGATTCCGCCTGATTGTTGGAACCTTTTTTTTACATTTTAAAGCATTTTTTTTTACTACTGGCTCCAGCGAACTGGCCCGAACCACTAGCATTTCACCCCTGGAGTAAACCTAGTCAAAGAATTTGTCCTTATGAATCAACAATCTTACATATTGACAACAAATAACACTCCCATAGAGAGGAACTGGACTACACCAGGACAGTACAGTGTGTTTTTTTTATTATAAATCAAATGTGGTGATTGAACTTAATATGGATATGTGGAAATAATGTAGCACAAGTGTCAATGAGATTTTCAGTCATCTAGGTCATGGTTATCCAAAAGGTGCTTTCCAAAAGGCAACTGACCTTTTTTTTGTTTTTTCCTTGAAGATTTTTTGCTTCTCATCCAAGAAGCTTCTGAAGAACTGAAGCGGTCGACTAAAGCGCGTGTCACTAAAGCGCGGTGACAAAACCGCACCATCAAAACCACGCGACAACAGCGCACCGACAACAGCGCGCCGACAACAGCGCGCCGACAGAAGCGCGCTGTAACATAACCCTAAAAATAACCCTAAACCTAACCCTAAACCTAACTAAACCTAACCCTAAACCTAACCCTAAACCTAACCCTAAACCTAACCCTAAACCTAACCCTAACCCTAACCCTAACCCTAACCCTAACCCTAAACCTAAACCTAAACCTAAACCTAAACCTAAACCTAAACCTAACCCTAAACCTTACCTTAAGTTAAATCGCGCTTCTGTCGACGCGCTGTTGTCGGTGCGCTGTTGTCGGCGCGCTGTTGTCGCGCACTTTTGACATCACGGTTTTAGCGCCGCGGTGTTGTCGGCGCGCTTTTGACTTTCGCGGTTATGTTGTGCCACGAAAAAAACAAAGGAAGTCCATTTGCCTTTTGGAAAAAATCTTTGGGACAATGTACCACAATTGTAGAAAGTACTATAGATACTATTAAAATGGATATTCCCCTGGCCCTTACCTGTAAGATTAGCATTATATAGTCCTGCAGTGCTACAGCTATAGTTATTCAAAAAGCAGAAAATGCAAATAGCACATATTGAATGAGGAAGTAGCTGGCCATCTTAAACCTCTGGTATGTAAACCATGGCAAGGAAAAATGATTGAAACCAGTGACTCACAGTTTAATCACAAATGGAGTTATGAAAGAAAAGAACTGATTAGATTAGTCAGGCAAATTAAGATAAATCATTGGTAGAGGCAGTGAGGGATAAATGCCAAAATATATCAAGCACTGATAAAGAGGATTAAACAAGATTATCATAAAATCCAGTGGCAATAATTAAGTGTTATGTCTACAAAATAATTTTGCATAATTCCATAGTCATAAACTTTAACATAGAAAACAGATATAGCATCAGCAAGAACAATGGCTAAGAGAACAATGACATTCATTAGCTCCTTCTTTGATTCAAAAGGAAGCCAGTTAGTATAACCTGTGCTGAAGACCTTCAAGGGAAATATTTTATAATATTTTATTTATATACTGCTCAGGTTCCTTCTGTGCGAGAGAATGGCAGTTTCAAATTTGAATGAATGGATGGATGGATGGATGGATGAAACAACCTCACAGTTAATAAATGGACCCCCAAAATGGAATCTCATTAAACTAGAAGGATTAGAAGTGGTACATGCATACCAGCATATATGTTGAGATTAGAAGTGGCCCTCCCATCAATTAATATAAGGATAAACACTAATATTATAGGAAATTAGTCCTCGTGTCCTTATTTGGCAAAGCAATGCCATCGTTGAACAATGTAACATGTCACACTCTGTCGAGGGGCTACTTATTTTTAAAAGATTTTAGACAAGATAAATATCAGATATGTAAATCTAAGTTAGCTAAGCATTATTCATTTTTTAAAAGATGGACAAGGCATATTATTTATAATTTCTTACATTCTATTCCCTGAGACAAGCTGTCCTAGAACTTGGTTTTCAAATAATGTCAACACTGTATTTGGATGGAAAATATAAAGGATTACCAATTATACATTGTTTATGTATTTGTAATAATACACAGGCAGAAAATCTGATCCATTACTTATTACATTGAAAATTGTATCAGGAAGCTAGAACTAGATTCATCATGCCTTTGTTAACCCAACTGAAACAGTCTGATGTAGATGAACATGTAACAAAACCAGTTCATTGTTAGCAAATGGCTGTAAAGAATATACGAAAGCAGATTTTGCAGATAGTGCTACTAATATTAGAGGTCATGTAATGAACTTATGTAGATTGTTGCAATTTTATATGATTTTTTTTAAAAAAATCTGTGGTTGAAAATAAATGTATACACACACACACATACACAAAACTTTTTAGAAACTTTATGAAGATAAAGAGGTATCTTGCCTTTGTTCCTCGAAGAATGGCCCGTGAAGAGACACCATACAGTCTTAATAAGGTTGAAGATAAAGGGGGGGGGGATAAAGTCAGATATGAAGCAAGATGTAGTTTCACCTATCCAGACATCAGATTGTCAGCATAATCTTCTTCATGCCTTAAGTTCTGTTGATCATTTATGGGGCTGACTGACTCCTGTGTAAATAAGTATAAAGTTGCAGCCTGCTATTATAACCTAATTTTTCCTAGTGAAAACCTAATTTTTGCCAGAGTTCAGGACCATCTGACATTCTGCAGCAAAATGTGATACCTAGTCTCGTTAATTGCATTAGAGGTGTCTACAGATGTGCTCAAAAGAGAGGAAATGACAAAAGCAATGTTGTGCCATCATGGTGCAAATTCTGACTCCTTTGGGTGTACACTGCAACATCGCACACATCTATAAAAACATAGTTTCCATCACAATAGAGAGACATTACTTTTGTCATTTTGCAAAAGTTTTGGCTTTCACAGATGCCTCTGCACATTGGTAGCATTAGTTCTTTCTATATCTGCAAGCTCTGCATAAGAGAGACAATCCCTAAGGTTATATCTAATTAATTTACATTGCAACAGAGTAATTTAGCCTCCACCTTTAAGTTAATGTGGAGTAATCTATTCACTATATTTGTTCATTTAAAATGTTTATATCACCATAAATCTTTCAGCCAGCTCTGGGCGACTCCCAATCAGAATTAAAAGACATATAAAATTACATCTGATTCTTGGAGAGTTTATAGCATGGAAAGTATTTGTCTATAAAGCCGTCAAGAATCGGACACAAATGAATGGTTAAAACTATAAAATCACATTAAAGCTATAAAATGTGACTTATTAAAACCTTAAAAACAACAAAAACCTGGTGCCAAATCAATTCTAATATGTAATTATCTAGCCGCTTCCCAACGTTTGGGAGAAAAGTCAGGTTTTCAAAGCCTTCTGTAAGGCTAAAAGGATGTAAGCTTGGCAAACTTCAGGGGCAGGGGTGGGTTTCGCGCCCCGTTCCAACCGGTTCGGTTGGAATAGGGCCGGCAGCGTCCTCGTGCATGCGCGCGGTGCACGCATGCGTACTAGCGTCTGTGCAATGCTCCAGCTGCTCCTGGAGGATCGCGCAGGCGCTGTATGCGTCCTGCGCATGCGTGGAAGCGCAGAACTCGTCAAAACCGGGTAAGAAGCGCAGGCGGGCGGCTGGGCCCTTCGCCGTTCCCGGAAGTTACTTACTTCCGGGTTCGCCGACCAACCGGTTTGTAGGGACCGCCACGAACCGGTTGAAACCCACCCCTGTTCAGGGGGCAAATGTTCCGTAGGGCAGGGACTATCATAGAAAAGTCATGCTTCCGAGCTCCCATCAGATGACAATATTTAGGGGAAGGGACTAGAGCAGATCTCCCCTATCCAACCTGATAGGAACGGTACAGTAGATGTTCTTAGGCAAGGGCGATGTCACAAACAGCCTGCCCCTGTGCCATATAGGAATTAAAGGTGATGATCAGCACTCTAAATTGCACCAGGAAAGAAACTGAAACCCAGTACAGCTTGCACAAAAGAGGTGCTACATGGGCAAACCTAGGAGGCCCCATTACTGTGAGCACTGCTGCATTCTGGACCAGTTGAAATTTCTGGATGGTCTCCAAGAGTAGCCTCATGTGAAGCACATTGCAAGAATCCAGACAGGAGGTGACCAAGGCATGAGGGACTATGAGCGAGGTCTCCTGGCCCAGGAAAGAGTGCAATTGATGCACTAAATAAATATGTGCAGAGCCGCACTCCGCACCCAAGCACAGTTGCCACCTACTCCTTCAGCAGGAGCTGTGAGTCCAGGAAGATCCCCAAATTGTGCACCAGCTCATTCTAGGGAAATACCACCCCATCCAGACTCAAGGATGAAGAGTCATCTCTCCTGGTTGGGCCTAAAACTCACAGCCACTCTCTCTATATTTATATATAAATATATAATAAACCCCATACTGATAGATGACCTCCCTAGCAGTTTCATATAGATTTTTTTTTAAGAGTGGTGAAATTTTGAGCTCTGAGGCACCCTCCATTTCAAGGGCCTCGGCTTGACCTCTCCTCTCCTACCAACACTGACTGGAACTGGCTGTGGAAGTAGGACAAGAACCACCATATCATGGTGCCTCCCACACCCAACTCCTGAAGCCAATTCAGCAGAATACCACACAGTCAATGGTATCAAAGGCCTCTCTATCTAAATACATGACTTCTGTTATTCAACCAGTATGTTATACCGCTATTTTTCTATCGTTCAGTAAATGTCAGCTTTTTGTTGTAAAGATAAATAGAAGCTGGATATCAGCTTTAATTTAATTTAAAACATATATTTTCCATTTTTCAAATTAAAATAACAGTTATCTATCTATCACATTTGACTGAAAGCTGAGAACATCTAAATCAGGGGTGTCAAACTCAAGGCCCGGGGGCTGGATACAGCCCGTGGGATGCTTAGATCTGACCCACAGGGCCACCCTGGAAACAGCCCATTTTCTCTGGCAGAGCTCTCGAGTCACCACAGGCACCCCTGACTTGTCAATTGAGTGACTTATAGCTGGCCACCCCCACCCCGCCTCCTGAGGTCAAACAGAATGCTGATGCGGCCCTCAATGAAATCGAGTTTGACACCCCTGATCTAGATTAATTGGTAAAAGCTATTACAAGCCCAGCCATATAGCGAAGGATCATTCTGACCAGATATCCTGTTCCAGAAATGGTGTACTAGTCTAAGTCAAATAAAGATTCCTCATACACAGCACTAACTAACCTGAACATCAAACACTAAATCCTGGTTTCAGGATAGTGCTAAACTAGAAACCCACCTCTTTAGATAGAGTACAATTTTATAAAAGAAAAAAATTATATTTGAATGAACGTTATGCCATAGTTAATTAACCTGATTTAATTTCTGCCCATTAACCCCAATTTAGACATTGATTCAGATGTCTCTAGTCTCAGTTCTTTGTCAAATGAGATTATGAACTGGTCATGAATCAAAAATACATTGCTAGTGAATTCTTGCAGACTAAAATTATGAACATATAGGTATGAGTCAGCCTGAGTAAAAGGTATCCTTAATTTATAGCACAGAACACAATTTGATGATTCACTACTGCTGTTTACTGATGTATTGTTTTTTAGTTAAACATTTAAAATCAGTTTCTGCAAAAAATGTTTGTTCTGGGAAATCAAGGAAAACCAGTGATGTATTTTAAATTTTCTGTCTTTTTAGTTTACCTTATTCATCTAGATCTCCTTAAGAAGTTCAGCTGGTGAATAAAAAGAGGTCAGATGGCAAAATTCCCTGAAAATGACAGATGCCTGGATTAGCATAAATGGTGCTTTGCATTAGAGACACAGCTCTTCAAATTCCTCTTGTAAGCCACTAATATCCATGAAGAAAATAAGGCAAAAACTATGTATGTGCAATGCATCCAGTGTTTTTCCTTCCAATCAGCCATACATAAAATAAATAAAGTTGTGGTTAGCCAGTACTATATTTTATATTGAGATCAAAAGATAGTATCTCTTTATCTCTCACCTTTTAATGTTTGCAATTTAAAATTGCTGTAATACACTCCATGGAAGTCTAAAAAAATATTATGTTATTTATTTGAATAAAGATTTTATTATACACCCTACTCCCTGAAAAAAAATCTCAAGATAATTAGTACAATCTAGAAAATGTTAAAATAAAAAAAGTTCTCAAAATCCCTTAAAAAATAAACTTCACAATAACAAAAGATCCTAAAATTGTATGCCATAAAATTATGCATTTTACCTTTGCTCTTTTGTTGTCTGTTTCTTTCATATCTCAATTCGTGCAAAGGTCATAGATGGAATCTTTAGAGAAAGAACTGGACAATCTACATATATGACCCTTATTCTAGCAGTCTTGGGATATAGTCTGGCTAAGTAGATTTAAAAAGATTTAATTTGTATTTATTACCATATGACATACAGTACATGGATAACAGTAATACAATTGTATAGGAGTATTATGCAGACCATAATACTATGGTCTGCATATAATAGAAATATGTAATCGGTTTTTCAAGGTTTGATGAATTCAATAAATAGTATATTAGTTGCATTGTAAAGTAAAATATTTTAAAACTATTAAATGCTTCTTTTAAAAGTTATTAGGATGTATAGACTGAATAAATTCAGTTCAGCCATGGTAGGTCACTGAGAGACTTTAGATCAGTTTTCAACCCATTATCCTTCACATAGAAGAGCGATGGGGGTGAGCATGGAGGAAGAAACATAATCTGTATTATACAAGGTATAAATAAACTGAGTGGATGTGCGATTTTAATGAATATTGTGAGATCTTAAAATAGAGACCCTTCTTTAAATCCCAGTATGCTGAATAATTTCCAGCCAATGTTTAATGGGCAGGGCTTCTGGGCAATATATTTCAAAGTATGATATAACTAGACTCCAAGGATTGCAAATGATATTTATACTTATATATGTATATCTTGCATCTCTAGACTGCTGATCTCCCACAATGAGGGAAAAAAAATATTGCCTATTTTTGGAAATCTAATATTTATTCGATATGTAGTAGCCCAAATGTTGATGAAAAAGGGCTTCATATTTCTTATTATATGATTGTAATATAATTTTTAATGCAATGTCTGCGATACATCAGTCACTGGAGCCTTGGCTCAGTTTCTTAATGCTGCACCAAATGATTTACAGGACACCTGGGATTTTTGTCCCCTGATTTAGGAATTTTATTACTTGTCATGACTTTGATTCAATTAACTTTACAGATTGTTCTGCTGGTAGTGAAAAACACAGTATATTATTTCCAAATAAACTGCTTATAATCAAAATCTTTTTGAAACCAATTAACTTTAGTGCCATCTTAACCCATACCTTTAACTTTCTGAAGCAAATCTGAGAACCTCCAAATTCATTGTCCCATCTTTGAAATCATAAACCATATTACTTAATATATGTATATATTGATTAATCTCAAAAATTGACTGTATATATCACAGTATATATCTTTAGTGTAAATATTCATTTAGTCAATGGTTTTAAAAAATCATTGCATCTGAATTGTAATTCAGCCATAAACTTGTCCCTTTCCTCTCATACCATATCTCTCACATATTCAGAGAATCTAATTTCTTGAGGATCCCCCTAAAAAGAAAGTGAAGTCTGCAGAGTTACTTACAATACAACAATACAATAGCAGAGTTGGAAGGGACCTTGGAGGTCCTCTAGTCCAACCCCCTGCCTAGGCAGGAAACCCTATACCATTTCAGACAAATGGCTATCCAACATCTTCTTAAAGACTTCCAGTGTTGGGGCATTCACAACTTCTGGAGGCAAGCTGTTCCACTGATTAATTGTTCTAACTGTCAGGAAATTTCTCCTCAGTTCTAAGTTGCTTCTCTCCTTGATTAGTTTCCACCCATTGCTTCTTGTTCTGCCCTCAGGTGCCTTGGAAAATACGGTAGTTTGACTCCCTCTTCTTTGTGGCAACCCCTGAGATATTGGAACACTGCTATCATGTCTCCCCTAGTCCTTCTTTTCATTAAACTAGACATACCCAGTTCCTGCAACCATTCTTCATATGTTTTAGTCTCCAGTCCCCTAATCAACTCTGTTGCTCTTCTCTGCACTCTTTCTAGAGTGTCCACACCTTTTCTACATTGTGGTGACCAAAATTGAATGCAGTATTCCAAGTGTGGCCTTACCAAGGCATTATAAAGTGGTATTAACACTTCACGTGATCTTGATTCTATCCCTCTGTTTATGCAGCCTAGAACTGTATTGGCTTTTTTGGCAGCTGCTGCACACTGCTGGCTCATATTTAAATGGTTGTCCACTAGGACTCCAAGATCCCTTTCACAGTTACTACTGTTGAGCAAGGTACCACCTATACTGTACCTGTGCATTTCGTTTTTGTTGCCTAAATGTAGATCCTTACTCTTTTCACCATTGAATTTCATTTTATTAGATAGTGCCCAATGTTCAAGTTTGTCAAGATCCTTCTGTATCTTAAGCCTGTCTTCTAGAGTGTTGGCTATTCCTGCCAGCTTGGTGTCATCTGCAAATTTGATAAGTTCCCCATTTATTCCCTCATCCAAATCATTGATGAAGATGTTGAAGAGTACTGGGCCTAAAACAGAGCCTTGGGGTACTCCACTGCATACTTCCCTCCATGAAGATGCAGTTCCATTGAGGACTACACATTGAGTGTGGTTGGTGGGCCAGTTACAAATCCATCCGGGGGTGATACTGTCTAACCCACATTCTTCTACTTTATCTAGTAGTAGGTTATAGTCTACCTTATCAAATGCCTTACTGAAGTCCAAGTAAATTATATCGACGGCATTCCTCTGGTCCACTAATTTTGTCACTTTGTCAAAGAATGCAATAAGATTAGTCTGGTGTGATCTGTTTTTGACAAACCCATGTTGTAATTCAAATTATGGACTGAGTATTGTTCATATTATGGAGCAAGTTGGCTCAATGACCAAGTTATTCTGTAAGTGGCTACCTAGTTCAGTGAAAATATGAGTATATGGTTGTCTTTTCACAATAACAAAAGTCTAAAGAAGCACTTACAAATTATATCATGACAAAGGCTTGTCAAATGCTAGCGATGGCTGGAAGTTTTGTTGTACTGTAGTCTCACATTTTGTTTGAAAGTGTTCGTTTTCCTTTGAAACTATGTAATCAAAAATATTAAAATCTAAGAGCCTGGAACATAGTTCCCAACCCTCTCTGTTTAGGTGTTTAAGCTCCTGTGATTTATTTGTCTGAAATAAATATTTTATTCTGGAAAATAGGAAGGAAGGAAGGAAGGAAGGAAGGAAGGAAGGAAGGAAGGAAGGAAGGAAAGAAAGAAAGAAAGAAAGAAAGAAAGAAAGAAAGAAAGAAAGAATATAAAGTAGATCATTCCATACAACAATACGTGTTTTCCGATGGTCTTAGGCAACCCCTGTGAAAGAGTCGTTCGACCCCCAAAGGGGTCCTGACCCACAGGTTGAGAACCACTGGTCTAGAGGACCAGTGCAAAGATGATTCTTTCTCAATGTGAATATATCTTGACATAATACATCTGAAAATAGATTCAAGAATCTCGTGTTTTTGCAGGCATTTGCTTCACCACTGTTCACTTGAGGGGAAAGAGCATTGATATTCTGCTGATTTGACTGAGTGTTACCATGGCAGCAAAATTGGACTACAGAGCAGGATTTTTGACCATCCTTCTCACTTTTGAAACTTTAGTCAAGTGGGTCACATGAGCAGTCTGCCAAAGATCATCAAACATATCGTGCTTGTCATCATTCTTTATATGGCACCTGTGGCATTTGATCACTCAGAACAGAGTAACTGAATTTTGAAAATCCACATTTCTGTGTTTGTTTTGCAATGAATTAATATGGGGATCAATTGTTTCATCTGAATTATAGAAACAAATCTGAACACTCATTGTACTGTTAGATTACATGGTCCCTAAGACATCTTGAAGTATTCCTGAAACTCTGAAGGCACCGTGAAGTTACACTTTTACTTAATGTAAAACAAAAGGCAGCTGTTCTAATATTATCTAGCCAGATAATAAAATTGTAAAAATAATTTTAAAGTACTAGTTATTTTAGAATTTTTTTAGCTTTTACTTCCATGAATTCAAAGATTTGGCACATTGTCAAAAAATAGCACCTGACCCTTGATTAAGATGACCAGATTTTCAGATTGGTAAAGAGGGACACCTTTGACTTGGGGGGGGGGGGGTGTTGATTAAAAATTTTATACGGAGCAACAAAAATTTTCATACAACGCAAAAATAGTATTGTATTATTTTTTTTATTTCAACATAACTACAATTTACAAATATAAATTGTAACTGTTGCCAAACATCAAAATTTTGATCATGTGACCATGAGGATGCTGCAATGGTCGCTAAGTGTGAAAATGGTCGCTAAGTGTGAAAAATGGTCATCAGTCACTTTTTTCAATGCCATTGTAACTTTGGTCACTATACCACCTTTCTGGCCACAGTTCTTAAGTGAATAACTGCAGCTGATAAATCAGTAACATAAGTGAATCTGGTTTCTCCATTTGACTTTGTCAAAAGGTGATTATATGACCCCAGGACACTGAAACCATCATAAATACGAATCTGTTGCCAAACATCAAAATTTTGATCGCGTGACCATGAGGATGCTGCAACGGTCGCTAAGTGTGAAAATGGTCGCTAAGTGTGAAAATGGTCATCAGTCACTTTTTTCAATGCCATTGTAACTTTGGTCACTAAGCCCATTATACCACCTTTCTTGCCACAGTTCTTAAGTGAATAACTGCAGCTGGTATTTTGTATTTTGGATAGAATCTTTTTTTAAATAGCCTAAGACAATTTAAAAAAAGAATCCACACAGAATAAATTGAAGTAAAACATTTCAAATTATTCTTTCTGTGCACAATATATTTCAAAGTATTGTGCATAGAATTTTAAACATGGTTTCACTTCAATTTATTTTGGATAGAATCTTTTTTTAAATAGTCTAAGGCAATTTTAAAAAAGAATCCACACAGAATTTTAAAAAATCCTATGCACAATAAATAAAATATTATTTTAAAATACATTAAAAAAATAAAAGAAAAAAACCCCAGCTCACTTACCAGCAGGCTTGCACTCCAAGTGTACCCAGAGTGATGTAGATGTTAATACAAAGAACTGAGCAAATTGAAATGGTGAAATTAGTCGGAAATATTTTTCAAAGAAACTTTGCCACCATTTTTTCTACACTTCCAACCTCTGTGCCCCTCCCCTCCGGAAAATCCAGGAAGTAACACTCCCGGCCTCTTTAGCCAAGTGTTTCCTGCAGCTCTATGGTACTTGGTCATTTTTTCTTATATAGTGAGGTAAAAGGGGGGCGGGGGGTCCGTTTTGTTGCTTTAACATTTTAATATCTTCAATGAAAGTACTGAGACAGAGAGAGAGAGAGGTTAGACAGGGTGTCTTTTGTCTTGCCCCGGTTAGGATTTCTTAAGCAAATCCACTGGGCTTTCAACATGAAGCCACAAAATTGGGACTTTTTAAAAACGGCCTGGGACATGGGACAAATTGTTATAAAGCGTGACCGTCCCGCTGAAATTGGGACGTCTGGTCACCTTACCCTTGATAAATGCACAGGCTGTTTCAGTCAGGAATTAAGTATAGTTCTAGCATTCAAAATGAACATATATATATTAAAGAAATATCCCTCTAAAATATTCCAATATATCAGAGGGAATAATGAATTACACAAGGACTGTGTCTGAGGGAAATGTTATTGAAAATATTGCCCATAATGGCTGTGAATATCATCCTAATATCATCCTAACACTTAACAGATAACAGAGTTATAGACTAGACCATCTAGTCTAACCCCCGTCCAAGCAGGGGACCCTACACTATTTCTGACAGATGGCAGTCCAGTATCTTCTTGAAAGTTTCCAGTGATGAAGATCCCACAACTTTTGAAGGCAAGCTGTTCCATTGGTTGATTGTTCTCACTATCAGAAAATTTCTCATTTCTAGACTGAATCTTTCCTGGATCAGTTTCCATCCATTGGTCTTTGTTTCTGATTATTTAATTGCAGAATGAAGAGCATAAAACATCTTCCAAATCTTGAAGCAATCTTATCATTATTAGATTGATATCATCCAGGATTATCTTTCATGCTAGAATTTTTTCTAGAGATATTTATTTAAATCTTGGAACTGTATGTTTTTGCTAATGTAGCTCAAAGTCAATAATTGAATCAAGTCCAATTTACTTCAAGAATCAAATTGTGGAATTAAGAAATAAAACTGTTAGGATATTGCTAGCTTTAAGTATAGAAGCTATATTTTGTCATGGTCAAATTAAGAGCCAGCATTTTGTTAGGTTTTGAAAATTCTCAAACTGCACCTTCACAATTAGCCAGATCTATCTATCTATCTATCTATCTATCTATCTATCTATCTATCTATCTATCTATCTATCTATCTATCTATCTATCTATCTATCTATCTATCTATCATCTTTCTTTCTTTTCCTTTCTTCCTTTCTTTCTTTTCCTTTCTTCCTTTCTTCCTTTCTTCTCTCCTCCCTCCCTGCTCCCTTCCTTTCTGCCTACCACCCTATCTGCCTGCCTGCCTGCCTGCCTGCCTGCCTGTCTGCCTGCCTGCTTGCCAGTGTCTCGAGAGATATACCATTTAATTGCCCTTCACTTTGTTTTTTATTTTTGGCCTTATATTAGGAGGTCACAGCTAAGCCTGAAAAGCAAGTAAGAGCTTGAAGGGATTATTGGCTCAGTTGCGATTATATGTATTAAATTTCCTTACGAGTTCATAGAATGTGGAATAGAATTGCATTAATGAAATATGACTAGATTTTTATAGTTCTACGGTGTAAGTTTTCTTTTGTAATTTTACAGAGAGAGATCCTTCCAGATATCAATATTGGGTAGCATATAGGTAATGTAAATATGTCAGTAAATTAAAAGATCTTGGACATGACATTATGGTATAGAACAGTGTGTCTCGACCTTGGCAATGTTAAGCTTGATTTCTACTTCCAACATTCCTCAGCCATCATGCTGGCTGGGAAATTCTGGGAGTAGAAATCCACACAGCTTAATATTGTCAAGGTTGAGAAACATGGGTATATGATCTATTAGGCTTCCCTGATACAATTTCTCTGTTTACCCTGAGTAACATTAAAGATACAAAATCTGTGTAGCTTTTGGTTTCTTAATTTTGTCCAGTTTTGTGGGCCTTGTCAGAAATATTGAAAAGGAGGGTTTTGGTTTTCTAATATAAATGTCATAAACATGCTGACTCATATATATATATATTCATTTATTTCTGCTCCATGTTTGTTTTTAGCTACACCCAGGATTAATGAAGCAGTCATTATAACTTACAAAGAAAGGAGATTTACTTATAGGGATTACATTTGAGGGATAGGCAAAGGTCTAGTTAAGTACATCCTATCAGAAAGAGAAGCCAGGATCATATGCTTGGCTGGAAGAGAAGAAAGGCAGAAGGAAGCTACCTCAGATTAGCCTTCTGTTATGAAAGAACAGCAGAGTGATAAACAAAGACTTGACACAGAATTCCTGTTTACCCCTTACCCTTGTGATCAAGAAATGCTTAAGATTCGGTGCCATTCAATTTGGATGTCAACAGTACTGAATCTCAGAGTACTCCTAATCTATGAAACTGATCCTCCAGACAAATACAACTCTATCCAGAACAGAATATATTCCATCTTGGATCTATATAATGCTCTGTTTTATCTGGATTGAGTCTCAATAGTCCATTTCCATTCCATTGTTGCATGGGACACAGCAGCCATGTGCTTCTAGACAAAGAAAACAAGTATTCTCCTGATGTTAAAAGACGTATTCTCCTGATGAAAGCTGTCTGTCTCCAATTTTGTACAGTTTGATAAGCCCTAGTCACCTCAAGGCTGGATTACTGCAACGCGCTCTACATGGGGCTACCCTTGAAAAGTGTTCAGAGACTGCAACTAGTCCAGAATGCAGCCGCGCGAGCGATATTGGGTGTACCTAGGTACACCCACGTCACACCGATCCTCCGTGAGCTGCACTGGCTACCTATTGGTCTCTGGATGCAATTCAAGGTGTTGGTTATTACCTTTAAAGCCCTACATGGCTTAGGGCCAGCATACCTCCGAGACCGCCTACTGCCACATTCCTCCCAACAGCTGGTGAGATCCCACAGGGTGGGCCTCCTTCAGATGCCGTCAGCCAGACAATGATGGCTGGCGGCTCCCCGGAGGAGAGCCTTCTCTATGGCTGCTCCGACCCTTTGGAACGAGCTACCCCCAGAAATCCAGACCTTGCCAACTCTCATGGCCTTCAGACAAGCTGTGAAAACCTGGTTATTCCGGCAGGCCTGGGGCTGTTGACCTCATTGTTGAGGTCCAGCCCCGATCGTAACGAATGTAAATGTGTTGTTTTTAACATGTTTTTATTGTCATTTTTAAATTATTATTCTTTCTTCGATGTAAGCCGCCCGGAGTCCTCCGGGATTTGGCGGCCTATAAATCGATTTAATAAATAAATAAATAAATAAATAAATAAATAAATAAATAAATATTGTGGGCAGTTCCTAGAAAATTAGGGCTCAGGGCAGAAGATAATTTAGCTATTGGTATTACATTGAAAAGGCCCCACCTATTTAAAAAGAATAGAAAAAAGCAAATGAGCTGCAATGTAGTACAGGACTTACTTTGGGAGGAATTTTACCAAAGTGAAGGCTGAAAGATTGCTGTTGCCAGGTACCACCAACTTCAATATCCAGGAAGAAAAGAGCATTTTTAAAGCAATGCTTTAATTAAATTTGACATAGACTTAACACACAGTGTGGCATTACCAGCCAACAGGCAGGTATGTTCTGACTAAGCAACAGACAGTGAACAATAAAGAGCTGCCTGCTGAGTTTGACTGCTTGCATTTTCTTTCCCTGCTTGAATTTGAAGATGTGGTTGATTCATTCCCGGCACCGCCTGCTGCTTTTGTCCTCAAATAAGGGAACCGCCTGGTCATATCCCTCCCTGGGTATTCATTCAGAACCTCCAACATAGAATCAACATTCAAGAATCAGACAAGTGACAAAACCTTTCACTAGACTATAATTATCCTCAGCTCAAATAAAAACTCTGAATCTAGTTCAGCAGGCAGGGCTTTCTGGCTAGGACGTGTCAAGGAGTTTTGCCTTTTGGGAGTAGTGTTGGGAGAGGCTATTTGCTACAGCAGATTTGAATTAGAGGAGAGAACATGGCTTTCTTTGCCTCTTTGGAACAAAACATCTGCTGATCCATAACTGAAACTATACAAAAATTCACATCCAGCTTATATTTTGCTCTAGCGGTCTGTAGTTTTAAAGCGAAAAGGCCAGACTAGTAGAAGAAATATCCTAAAAGGTCAAGGACATTCTTCCTAAATAACAATACTTCAGTTCTTAAATGGGTTTATGGGAGTCTGCTCTCCCTTCAGTAGGGAGAAATTAGACTAATACCAGAAGTACGGCAAGAAAAAAAATGCCAAGGACCATCAAAAAGAGCATCCCAAATGCTCCTCTTACAAGAATCATTTGTGAGGTCAGAATAGTCCTGTCACTGCTGAATTAAATGGAATAATTGGACTAACACAGATCCTCTAGAACAGTGGTCTCCAACCTTGGCAACTTTAAGACCTGTGGAGTTCAATTTCCAGAGTTCCTCAGCCAGCTTGCTGGCTGAGGAACTCTGGGAGTTGAAGTCCACAGGTCTTAAAATTGCCAAGGTTGGAGACCACTGCTCTAGAAAACAAAAGATCCTTTAAGGTTTGTGAGTTTATGAAAGAACTCTAACACTCAAAACTCTAAAACACCCCCCCCTTCATAACAATTACTTTCCCTTCTGAAAAACTATCAGAATACGGTGGACTCTTCTATCCAATGGTGGCTAAGAGTCCTGACTTGCTTTATTAAAAGTCCACTGGATTCAAATAAACTGCTCATTTCCAGTTTTGTGTTGGTTATTAAAGGGGAGGGTTTATTATTGGTGGCAGAATGTACAATATATAATCCTGATGCTAGTTAATAATACTAATTGTTAGGTGATGTACAAATCTCTGTGCTCTGAAATCCTATTGTATTGGATGCTTATGGATTCCATGTCAGCTTTCATATTCAGAAAAAAGCCAAGAGAGAGAGAAGAGGAAAGGAGGGAAGAGAAAAAAGAGAAAATGGAGTGGCTAGGGAGAAAGGTTTAGGTTTAGGTTTAATTTATTTGTATGCCGCCCTTTTCCCTAAGGGACTCAGGGCGGCTCACAACTCAAAAAGGGAGGGAAAATACAAACAGAATTACAAAAACATAAAAACCATACATAGTTAAAAGCACAACAATCATACCATTCGAAGTGGGGCAGCAAGTCTTTAGCCCCAGGCCTGTCGGAACAGCCAGGTTTTGAGGGCTATGCGGAAGGCCTGAAGGGTGGTGAGGGTACGAATCTCCATGGGGAGTTCGTTCCAGAGGGCCGGAGCAGCCACAGAGAAGGCTCTCCTCCGGGTAGTCGCCAGTCGACATTGGCTGGCTGATGGAATTCGGAGGAGGCCTAATCTATGGGATCTTATTGGTCTAATGGAGGTAATTGGCAGTAGGCGGTCTCTCAAGTACCCAGGTCCAATACCATGAAGGGCTTTGTAGGTGATGACTAGCACCTTGAAGCGTACCCGGATATCAACAGGCAGCCAGTGCAGCTCGCGGAGGATAGGTGTTACGTGGGTGAACCGAGGCGCACCCACAATCACTCGCGCGGCTGCATTCTGGTAAAAGGATAGAAAGGATAGAAAATGAAATTACATGTGTGTGCAGACCAGTTAAGATTTCTGGTCTGGAAGTGAGGGGAAAAATAGGTCCATGGGCAGCTTGCCCGGAAGAATGGAAGTCCCAAAAACAGGACATCTATATCAAAGACCCAACACAGTAAGGAAGGGTTCACCAGCTGTTGGCAAAACCCTAGTCTCTCTGAAAGAACTGGATAGAAGACCTTGAGAGAGATTCTGTCTCCAGTGAAAAAGCAGTAGGTGTTTGGCTGTGCAGGTCCAGGAGAGTCAAGCTGTGCTGAGCACACTACAGTAAAAAAAATCTAGCCCATTCCTTACTTTTCATTCTCTCTTAATAAGCTCCCAGGGGAGGAGGAATCAGGAGAGCTAGAGGAGGGTAGCTCTGGGAGGAAAAAGTAAGAGGAAATCTGACACCAGGTGAATACCAGAATTGCACTGCACAAATCTATTATACACACTTTTTGTTAAGTAGCTTCATGTAAAGAGTTAAAAAGCCTCCTCTCTCTTTTTTTCTGTGTCAATTGCCAAACCAAAGTACATTCTGGTTGAAAAAAACAACCTCATCGCCATGTGATATCTTGCAAAAAGTTCAATACTATTGAAGTCTTTTATTGCTGCTACTTTATGGTATTTGTCTTGTATTTCTAACAGAAACAGCTAAACGCAAAAGAAGCTAAAATTGTTCAGGAAAAAGCTGTGGATGTTAAAGACGTGATGACAACTAAATTAAGAGAGGTAATAGCCAAACTTCTTCAGTGCACTGTTCAGAGAGTCCAAGCGTGGGTTAACACAGCCTATCTGCCCTTGGACTGAGTGATGTTTTTCTGTTGACCACGCCTCCCTTTGCCTCTGCATGCTCAGTTTGAAAACTCAGTCCACCCGTTGGGGCTGTTTTGGGAGTGCTCCAGTTCAAGAGCAGATAGGCTGGAGTTTTTTCCCAAATTCTTGGACCACCTTTAGTCATCTTCCTATTTGGAGAATTGTGCAGGTTTGAATTGAAGCTGAGAGGTCACCCGGGCCAGCCCTGTCACCGCTTGTCGCAAGCTCTCCAGGGTGTGCGAGCTGCTTGTGCAGCGGCCGCTGGCGAGCGGTGGGGGTGATGGGAGGCCGTCCAGGCACCAGATCCAGGCTCCCATCCCCAACCGCCATTAAGAGAGGCTTTGCGGGCCTTTCGCCGCTAGCTGGGACGGTTTCCAATCTGCCCGGCAACAGCGGCGACCGTTATCCGCTTCGCGCGCTTTTCCCTGAGGCAGCCGAAAATTGGCGGGAGGAGGCTGCACACGCACTCTTTTGCCACACTCTTTAAAGTATATAGTTAGTCTGCAGATATACATAGATACCTTGTGTCAGTCTTGCAAAGAAGTCCAGATGGATGCACACCAAAAAATACTAGATCTAAGTTTATTGTAAGGTTAACAGAATCTTGCAAGTCTCCAAGTTCCTCCATCTCCACTTTTACAATCTCTTCTGAGACATTTGCTATGGCCACATTTCTTCTGAGGACTCAGTTGCTACTTACAGTTGTGTACAGTAGTTTGCAATTCTTCTTCCTGTCTCGCAAGCTTATTCCCTCATATTACACGTTGACACAAAACAGACTTGCGTTGCCACTTCTAAGAAGCATCAAGGCATGTGAAGTTGGGGGGGGGGGACTTTGATTGTGCAAGCACAGCTACTATCTTAATTTTTTTTTATTCCCCTCTGGAAACACCTCAAGGATGAGAAACAAGGTGAACCAATAGTGTTTCCTTCCTGTTCCCTACAATAAAAATGTTGTTACTAAAATTTCACAGTCATGAATATTTTTGCTTATGCTTTCTCTGATCAACTAAACTTCCTACAGGATGTAGCTGAGAGAAACTCCACTGATCTTATCTCCACCTTTTAGTATTATTATTACCATTATTATGAGTTCTGCTCCCAACCTATTCCCCTCTCTTTAAGCTTCTATGTGATGAAGCCTAGGAAGAGTGACTAATTCTTTGAGCTCCCATTGTAAATTTATTCAAGTTATTGCATTACATAATTGAAGAAAATGTTCAGTTCTTGTCTTCCTTCTACGCTTCTACAGGCTATGATGACAGCCTTGTAAATATGCTAGTCTTTCAACTTAATTAATACGTCAGTAAAAAACTGCTTGGCTACAGAGAGACAAACAAAGCAATTTTCCTAAAATCTATGAAAGATTTTTAAAATTTCAATAAAGCTCCTTTATGGGAGGTCTAGTGTGTTAAACAACAATACTTGTAATTAGTTTTTTCTTTTATTGCTTCAAAGCTGGAATTGGAAAAGTATTGCCGCAATATGAAGCTGAAATAGTAGCAATAGCAATAGCAGTTAGACTTATATACCGCTTCATAGGGCTTTCAGCCCTCTCTAAGCAGTTTACAGAGTCAGCATATCGCCCCCCACAGTCTGGGTCCTCATTTCACCCATCTCGGAAGGATGGAAGGCTGAGTCAACCTTGAGCCGGTGAGATTAGAACCGCTGAACTGCAGATAACAGTCAGCTGAAGTGGCCTGCAGTACTGCACCCTAACCACTGCACCACCTCGGCTCTGAAAGAGCAAATCAGAGCCTTACAGGAAGCTCTGAAACGTAAATGAGTATGTTGTTGTTGTTGTTGTTATTATTATTATTACTATATATTTTTATTCATTAAACATGAAACTCATTCAAGTGAACATTTAAAGATGTGTCACAATTACCATTGTCTGCTACTAATGGTTGATATGGGTTGTTGCCAAAGTCTTAGGTATCAACCAAGAACCTTCTTAAAATATATGATGTTCTTTGTAGCGCAGTTTTTTGCAGTTCCGCTGGTATTATTGCAGGAAGCTGCAATTTCTTGATGTGTTTTGTAAAATTCTTGAACATGGTACCAAGTGCCCCAATGACAATGGGTATCACTGTTGCATGTTTCACCCATAGCCGTGTAGTTTCGATGGCCAAGTCGTGATATTTTGTGATTTTTTTCTAGTTCTTTTTCTTTGACTCTGGCATCTCCTGGTACAGCGATATCAATAAATTGTATGCTTTGGCCAACAACCGTGATATCTGGTGTGTTGTGTTCCAAATGATGATCCGTCTGTATTCGAAAACCCCACAAGATCTTTACCTTCTCATTTTCAATAACTTATTCCACTCTGTGCTCCCATGACTTTTTGGATACAGGTAAATTGTATTTTTTACGTAATGACCAGTGGATTAATTTAGCAACTTGATTGTGTCTAGCTTTGTACTCAGTTTGTGCAATTTTGCTGCATTCAAATATGAAATGTGAAACAGTTTCGCCTTTGTTGTTGCAAAGTCGGCAATTTGGATTGTCAGTGGATTTTAGTATCTTCGCTTTGCAGTGCTTGTTCTTGAGCAGCCAGTATTAAACCTTCCATTTCTTTCTTGATGGTTCCCATCTTAAGCCATGTCCAGTTGTCATCACATTTTCCTTCAATGTTTTTCAAGTGCTGTACGTGCAAAGCTTTGGTTTTCCATCTATTTAATCTGTCATCCAGCTGTTTTTCCTTGTATTCTGCCTTTGTTTCTGTTGTTTTTATACTGTTCTCCATTTTCACAGCCTGCAGCAACTTTTCTGTACTTTGGCTCACATAATCATTCAAACTTTGTTTTTCTTCTTCCACAGTTTGATGGATTTGAAATAGCCCTCTGCCCCCTATTTTTCTTGGCAGGTACAACCTGTCGATGTCACTTCGGGGATGTAAAGCATGGTACATATTCAAAAGTGTGTGCATTTTCCGGTCCAAGTTTTCCATTTCATCCAAAGTCCAGTTGATGATTCCAGCTGAGTAGCATTTTACTGGAACTGCCCATGCATTAATGGCTTTAATTATGTTTCCAGCATTCAGCTTTGATTTTAATATTTTGTGGACCTTCCTGATATACTCCTTTTGCATTGATTCTTTGACTTTTCCATTCCAGATTTTATCTGCTTCCAATATGCCTAGGTATTTGTAACCGTCATCCTTTGCTAATGCTTTCACTATGCTTTCATTTCCCAGTTCTATTCCTTCTTTTTTTTTTCCATTTTTCTTCACTGCATGGATAATATAGCACATCTTTCAAGTCCAAAGTTCATTTTGATGTCACTGCTGAACAGTTGAACTGTGTTGAGTATTGATTAGAGTTCAGTGGGGCTTTTCGCATACATTTTAAAGTCATCCATGTACATGGTTTATCTTGCCATGTTGGCTTGAGATTTGGTATCCTAGTTTTGTTTTTTGTAGGATTATTGTCAGTGGAATTAATGCAATGTTGAACAGCAGTGATGAAAGTGAGTCCCCCTGGAAGATTCCTCATCTGATGTTGACTTCACCAATGTTCTCCTCATTTGCTATTAGAACTGTTTTCCATCCAATAACAATAAAAACTGTTATTGATGTCACAGGCCAAGGCTAAAAGAAAAAAAAGTGTCCCCTTTTAGCTAATAAAAGAAGGGGAAATGGGCACCTTAAGGAGGAAAGGGTATCGTAATTCCAGCAACAGGTCATCTGTCCTTATTTAGACCATTTTTACCACTTTACAATCCTCAAAACACAGAATTGCCTGTTGAAGATGGGATTTTAAAGATGTGTGATAAAAGGGATGATAGCTAGGCACACCCAAAACAGAAATTGAGGCTAAGAGAAAGTCAGGGCAACTAGATCTGAACTCCAAATTTGAAGAATCAGGAGCTGTCAGCAAAGTGGAAGAGTTTTCTCTTTCTCAGGAGTGCCCTCTTGTGGTGTCTAGAGTTTTGTGGCCAAGATTTGATAGATCTAGAGAAAATACGGTATCTGTGCAGGGAATTGGGCCAGTCTTTGAACACATTTAAAATAAAATCTAAAAATAAATCTAAATACATTCTAATTACTTACTTCCACTAAATCAGAGTGCATAGTTTTTAATTTATGGAACTCTGCAACACTCACATTCCACACTTTGTGACAAGATATTTTCTTCTCCTTCTCTTTCTCTTGCAAGAGAAATATCTTATTAGAATGGAAGGAGATGACATTATAATCAATTGGATACGTATGTTCTACTTTAACAGAAACTCTGAAATTTTCCTTGCTAGCTCCATTAGAGGAGGTTAAATGCATATGCAAAGTTCGCAGCATTTGAAGAAGAAAATACTAATACATATATTGCTGATAACAAGATTTGGTAGAATAGAAGTGAAGCTGTCTAAAATATTAGGGAAAATACAGTATATAGATTATCTAGAACAGCTCAAATAATAGATAGATTTTCCCCCTTGTGACATTAATACCTATATTGGAAAAGAGTGATGTGAACCACGTCTCCTGGAAAGAACCTGTAATCATATGTAATGGATGCCAGACAGTGGTGGGTTGCAAGCGGTACGCCCCGGTGCAGGTGTACTAGTGCCTGCCCGGAGCACCGGGTACCATTCCGGTACAGTGCTCCTGAGGACCCACCTGCCCACCCATCATCCTTACCTGTCTTTAAACTCTTCGCCGCTTATGCGCACGCACACGACATGTACAGCACCTGTGCAATGCTCCACCAAGCAGCTGGAGCGTCGTGGAGGCATCGCTGGAGGGTAAGATGCATGCGCGTGCTACGTGCGCTGTGTCCATTCATGTGGAGGACATCAGGCCCCGTTGCAATCGTACCGGTTTCAACAGGATCAGGAACCCACCACTGATGCCAGACATATATGCTATTACATTCCTCCCAGAGGTCAAATTTAAAGTATGTTTTATTGTGTGTTTTGCTATTTGCTTATTGCTAGGGTTTATATGACATACAATTAATATGTAGCCATTTCCTTATTTGGTTATAATAAAAGGGTAAAAGTAAAGATTTCCCCTTTCTAGTCATGTCCCACTCTAGGAGGGGTGCTCATCTCTGCTTCTTAGCTGAGGGAGCCAGCATTGTCCAAAGACATTTCTATGGTTATGTGAGTATACACCGAGGTGCACAGAACGCTTTTACCTTTCCATTGAAGTGGTACCTATTTATCTACTCACATTTGCATGCATTCGAACTGCTAGGTTGTCTGGTGCTGGGGTAAGTAACAGGAGCTTAACCCGTCACACAGTGTTCAGGTCTTGAACTGGGGCTTCAGCTTTAACTGCTAAGCCATCATGCCCCCTTTTGGACTATAATAAGCAAATAAGCAAAGGTAATAAGCAAAAGGTAATAACCATAAAATATGGTTTACTAATTGTAGGGGCAGCTTACCTCTAAATTTTCTTTTTCTAGTATGCCCATTAACTTGATTTTTTTCGTCAATGCCTCTAACTATTTACATTAGAGTAAAACCAAGGTAGAAGTGGATTATTCCTGTAATTTGAGGAAGATTATGAGGTTTATGAGAGAGAGAGAGAGAGAGAGAGAGGGAGAGAGAGAGAGAGAGAGAGAGAGAGAGAGAGAGAGAGAGAGAGAGAGAGAGAGAGAGAGAGAGAGAGAGAGAGAGAGAGAGAGAGAGAGAAAATGAGAGAATCACACACTCTTCTCTCTCCCCCCTCCCTCCCCACCCTCCTTGTGCAACTCTGGAGCTTTTCAGGGTTTGAAGCTAGACTGTTTTCCCATACATAAGAACCCTGCTTCCTACTTTCCTGTCATAGTGCATGAGATTGTAATCTTTCTAGTGTAGTGTTTTTCAATCTGAGAAACTTTAAGATATGTGGACTTCAACACCCTATGGGAATTATAGGTGTTGAAGTCCATGTGTCTTAAAATAGCCAAGGTTGAGATACTCTGCTCTAATTAGAAAAGTATCTTCCAATTAACATCCATTATAGTCCAACTGCATTCTGAAATGAGATCTTCCACGGAAGCTATGTGTTATGTTTTACTAAATAAATAAAAACGTTTTAAGACCAAAGATATTTGTGAACTTGTACAAACATCTGTATTTTCTCAATTCTTTTGCAAGAGTTTCAATGTTTATTTGCAAGTTACCTTATCCTGTGCTACTAAGTAAAGATCGTTTATTGGTTTCTTCTGTTCACTAATTTAGATTCTTCTTTGGGAAACATCTTCTGCTGTGTTACAGCAAGGGTGGCCTGCAGACATCTCTCACCACAGAGTCTTCAGAAGCATTACAAACAGAAGCCAGCAAACTCTTCAAAGAATTAAAGAAACAGTATGATTGTCTAAATATACTATTCAAACATCAGAAAGAGGATAGGTGTCAAGGAAGTATCAAGAATAAAGCCAGAATAAAACCTGCATAATTGTTATTGTATTTCTTTTCTGTTTTGTAATCCAGAATAATATTATTTAAACAAAATAAAATAAATGAGACCTACGTGAGTATGTATGCTGTTTGAAGCAGCTTTCCAGAATCTTCAATATCTCTTTTAATTCATTCAGATTCACCCTCTAAATACATCTTTTCCATGAAGCCTTTGGCACAACTCTCTAGTTCCCATAGTTCACCTACCGTGTTTCCTGAAAATAAGACCCAACAGGAAAATAAGTCCTAGCATGATTTTTCAGGATGCTCGTAATATAAGCCCTACCCCCAAAATAAGCCTCAGTTAAGATCATCAGTCAGATGGCGCATTTAGTACTGTATTTCCCCCAAAATAAGACCTAACTGGAAAATAAGTGAATCTCTAATGAGTCTTTTGGAGCAAAAATTAATATAATACCCAGTTTTATTTTCAGGGAAACAGGATATAGCCATTCCCAAACTAGATTTGCTGGTTGCACAGATGAAAAGAGAATCTATCAACTGAAGGATATAGTAGAAGGCGCCTTATTGAAACTTGATCTAGAATCCAGCCCATGCATGAGCAACTGAAACAACTACAATCTGCCAATTTGGACAAAAAATATTTGATCAGTTTATCTAATTATTACCTCATCTAATTATTTTTGTTTCTGTTTTCCTCTTGCTCCTTTTTTTTCTTCCCTTGGGAAAATGGCTATTTTCTTAATAGGTTTAAAGCACTTTGTGTCCTGATGTTAGTTTTTGTTTGCATCTAATGTTGACTTTCTCAGTTCATGTGCTTCTCCTTATTCCTCTCCGTGTTTCAGTCAGCTGTTCATCAATGTCACAATGGAAGCTCCCTGTATTGATTACCATGTGACACTAACAGTATTACAGGTCTGCCTTATCCCTAATGAATTGCAGAATGAAATCAATTGCCAGCTAATTAAAAAAACCAATTGAGAGGCTTGGAATCACACAGTCACCCACTCTGACTGTTGTGCCCAGCAACAGAAAGTAGCTTTTACATGCTGATGGTTCTGTATCAGAGTTAAAGACCTACCAGATGGCAACTTCTTCAGATGACACATTTCAGTACTCTAATGACAAGAGAATAGATTCTGACTGGGCTGGTCCTCTCAAGATAATGAAAGCATAATCTCGCTTGGTTAACTGAAAAGAATTTGTACAAGCAATTCCTGAACAGGAACTTTAGGAGTTCTAACCTGATCAGTTGTCCATTAGTTTCATGCCCCTTTTAGGTTGCTAAGGTTTTCCAAAAAGTAGCATGTTTTGCCATAGTTTTGGTTTTGTTGATGCTGAAGAAGCTGTTGGAGGATTCAACAGTCCTGAATAATTTTTGTTCAGTCTCCAACTTCCCTTCTTAGTGAAAATTGTTGAAGTAATCAGGATGCAGCTTTAGAGTCCTGGAGGAAACTGATTGTTTTGATTCATTTTAGTCAGGTTTCAAACAAAGACACAGCATTTGGATGGTACTGGTTACACTTTTGGATAACTTTTGGCAGAGCTGAGATGTGATTATGGGTATGTGTGTGCAACCGTTCTTCTTGATCTCTGATTTTGATACCTTCCAAAGTGTTATCACTTTGGAGTTCTTGTGAGCCTTAAATTTGAGTGGCATGGTGTTTCTCCTCTTTTTCTCCAAATCTAATCAGAAGTTAGTGGGAGATTGAGTTGGACGCCTTTGGTATATAGGAAGCTACAAACCTCAATGTTCTTTCCCAAATATAAAAGACTGGGTTAAGGTATCTCCAGTATGCTGATAAACACCCAGTTGTGTATCTGAATCCTGACTTAACCAAGTGATGCTGCGAAATGGTCACCAAGTGGCCTCCATGTGATCGTGGAGGTGCTGAAGTTGAAGGATAGCTGGAACTTCAAGAACTGATCATAATCACCATTCATTCAGCACTATTGTACCTTTGAACCAAATGTGCGGTCACCAAATGTGTGGTCATTAACCATACCAAGGATTCCTTGTATTTGACAGGCCCACATAGGATTACACTTCTCAGAGCTGCTGCACTACTGGGAAATCTTTATGGACTTTCAACTCCTGTTGAACAGGTGGCAGTTGTAGCCAAGGCAGCCCTTGCAGAGATTCATCTTGTAGGCCAACTTTAACTTTTCTGAAACAGGAGACACTTTGGGTAGTCATGCTTTGGTCATCCAGATATAGAATATTGTTATGTGTTGCATATGGGACTGCTGTTGAAGGCCATTTGGAAGCTCGGGCAGTTATGGACAACCCTTGGTTTGCCACATATCACCTCTGATTTAGGAACTGCACCAGTTACCAATAGGCTTCTGGGTGCAATTCAAGGTGCTAGTTACCATCTTTAAAGCTCTTCTGGGTCTGATTATTTGAGAGCTATCTTCCGTGGCATCCTGTTTGATCTGACAGTCAATAAGTTCAAAGACTCATGGATAAAATAGTATAATCTTATAAGATCCAGGAACCTGCCCTCTATGCCACCGTTAATGCCCTTTGGAACAGTATTTCCCCCAAGATCGGTATTTCCCTGCCCTGTCCTTATTTTACAATGACCTGATTTCCTCCACCCCCCCACCAGAACCAGTATGTTCAAGCAAAAGAATGAAAGCCAAGCCTGCAATGCAGTGTACCCTTGAGGGTATGAGTTACTTACTTCAAATAAATACACATGACATCCAGTTGGACAGGATATACCTCGACAGTTTTATATTCATTTAAGCTATGTGCAAAGGATATACATATGAATCAATTACACATCTTGTGGACCAACGTCAGGAAACAATAGGTCAAGGCCACAAGAAGCTAAATATTTGGATAACGACAGTAAGAATCCAAGACTAGTGATAAGAGCAGCTGAGCAACACAAGTTAGATAGGTTTGTGGAATGTTTTCTTTCGTAAGTTTTAAGGAAAGCAGGATGTTAGATGTAAAAGATGCTTAAATCTTAGCTCGTGTTCTACTGTAGACCTGTGTATTACTCAGATATTTGAGTGTGTGTTTGTGCGTGCACAAGCGCACACCCACAAACACACAGAAGCTGAAATATATCTCACTGAAATATACAGTATCATTCCCACTGATGTATTTTAATGCATATGACAAAATAAAAATTGAATTTCATAAAATGCTTTGGGGATTTAGCAAAATTATGAACAAATCTAGATATATTGTAAATGACAGTATATGACATTTACCAACCAGATAATCCTTTGGCTTCCACCGTATAATTGTATTTTCTTTTCAGTCACAAGTACATTCTTTGTAATATTATAATCACTGATTAATTTTCCACGTGCCCACTATTGCCATTAATCACTTCTAAATAAAATAATTTGACTTTTTGGTTATTTAGCTACTGAGATTAGCTTTGTACCAAAAAAAAAGTCATAGTGATAGTTATTTTCAGGTATCCTATTTTAGATAAGAGAATGGCTAGTAAATAAATATATTTAAATATATATTTTGCCTTAAATATCCTTTTTGCCTTCCTTACCAGTTAATGTTAATTCTGACCAACTAATTGTTTCCAAGAGGCAACTGGACTTTCTGTTTTTTCTTTAAAGACGTTTTGCTTCTCATCCAAAAAGCTTCTTCAGAAGCTTCTTGGATGAGAAGCAAAATGTCTTCAAAGAAAAAAACAGAAAGTCCAGTTGCCTCTTGATGAAAAAGCAAGAGGCAACTGGACTTTCTGATTTTTCTTTTTCTTTGGGGCTTGTAATTGGAGCTTTGTTTCTCAGCTTTTGATGTAAAAATGCACTTTAGGTGTAGATGTCTGGGCAGATGAAGCTATTGTTTAAGAAGCAGGTGTCTAATTTTCCAGGTTTTTTTGTTTTTTTTTGTAAAATCAAAGTGCATCCTCATGAAAAATCACTTTGCTTGTGAATTCCATAAATACAAATTATCTTAGCTAGCAACCAGAAACTACATCTACCATTATCCACTAATACAGTGGTTCCCAAACTTGGCAACTTTAAGACTTGTAGACTTCAATTCCCAGAATTCTCCAGCCAGCTCAGCAGAATTCTGGGAATTGAAGTCCACAAGTCTTAAAGTTGCCAAGTTTGGGAACCGCTGCACTAATACATACATACATACATACATACATACATACATACATACATACATACATACGAACAAAATTAAGTCTGTAAAAGGAATACTATTGCCGATAGCATATAACTCAACATTATCAGAAAACAGATTCTAGTCTTCCATGGAACTTTATTTAGGAAGGGGGAAAAAACTTTACTTTCATCTTATTTCTGCTGAACTTTCCTTGTAGATTTCCAGTCATTTAGACAGGGTTAATTTTTGACAGGAAAAAGTTATCATTGAGCTTCTTACATCATGAGGTTGACCGAAGAAAATTTGGAACCTGGATTAGTAATTTTGTTCTGTGACATTTCTTCACAGCTGCACGTTCAATCCTTTCTCAAAAAGCCACTAGCAGTTTTCAGTTCCTCGGTGGATTTGAATCTAGTCTTACCTAGTTGTCAATCAAGTTAGGGACGTTGACATGGTTGCTTTGGAAAAGCTTCACCTAATAACTTGGGGAAAAGTTGTATTATTGTGGTTCTTCTGTCTTGATAAAAAGTTTCACATTAAAAGATGGTATCAAGATTTTTTCCTCTGCTCCAGGATTTCTTGGCAACTTTTGTATATGTCTACAAGGCAGTCTAGACGTGGCATGGAGCTCTATAAATAAAAATAATATTTTATGTGAATTTGCAGCTGAAACTGTATAAAAATGATACAGAATCACTATAAAATATGAATTCTTGGATTTTACAGGACAATCACAACAACCAATTGAACACATTTATAAACTTTCCCAAATTGGGAATTCCTTAATAAATCAACCTTCCTTCCTAGAGAAAGCTCCAAATGCACAACTCAATTTTAGTTCTCTGTACAAAATTGATTTACCAGTGTAGTCTACAGCTCATGATTCCACGGCAACGGTTCTTATTTCATGTTTAACTCCAATGCTTGCATACTGAACACTGTATAAATTCCACTGACTTTAGATATACTGAGGATTTACTCCATATATATCTATCACTTGCTTTTCTAAGTTAACAAAAAAATAATAATTATAGTTTTTGTTCCCAAACTGCAAGTTCCTGATCTCAAGGGTAGTCTACCTGCAGATAGAATGGGAAGAAATAAATAGAGGGAAAATTTTTTTGAAGGCCTGAATTCATCAGGTCCAACTGAATTATTCTTATTCAGGCTAGAATTCCATCTTTCTCAGTACAAGAAATATTATAACATATTGCTAAAGAATATATAATATATAATAATATTTGCTGTTGCTGAGTTATGTAACAATTAAAAAAGAAATTAATGTATCAATTATTTTTAATCTACTCAGTAATTTTCTACGCTCTGCTCGCTAGCTATTTTTTTTTTACTTCTGAAAGATCTTTTAACAGAATAAAGTCCATTTGGAAACTTTGTTTGCAGAGAGATACAGAATATCTAGAAGTTTCATAGAAAAAGGTTAATTTAGTACACTCCGTGATTATAGAAGTGTTTATAGGCTCAGTGAGGTGGTAAATTGTATTCTTTAGAGTTGATATAACTGAGAAAAACAAGAACTTAAATGCATCAAAGGGTGACAAAGGTTACTACTCCACCTACCTGTGCAAAATTAACTATCTAAAAAGTTCAGCAGTCAGTCCATGCTCAGCTGAGCACATCACTGCTATATCTAAAGGCATAGTTATTGCAAGTCAGTAAGTTTCAAAGATACACATATTCTTTAACATGGGATTGAGAAAAAGATCACGTAAAACGCTGTTCTCTAATGTAAAAATATTTTAAATATTTTTACAATTTCTATGTATTTTCCACAGAAGAAATACTGAAAAGAAACAAATGGCTTCCAAGAAGCGTTTCCGCAAGAAAAGCATATGGTATGATAGGTCTTAACATCCTCAGCAATACACTTTGTACCTACCTGAAATAGTGGCACTACTTCAGAAACAGCATGAGGTTCAATAGGATCTTGGAGAAGGATGCACAAGTAGTAGATAACTTTTTGCTAAAATTAATAGTGTATAGATAAGATAGTAAAAAATATAATTATCACAGCTATAAAATCTGCTCTTAAAATAACAATCCTTCAGAAGAGATTGCTATCCACACTACGTTCTATGGACATAAAAATATACAGGTAAATAATATTTATGTCAGTGGGATTCTTTAGAACAGCATTCAAATAGGAGTAGAGAAGCTTATAACTAAGAATAGACAACACAGAAATCTCCCTTTTTAAAAAGTTCCTTCAGTATCAGCTTTTTTTAAATAAACACCTTCTCATTTCATGTATCACCTCAAGTTTTCATTATTGACTATGGCTGGGTTCAAATATGTATTATACAATATAAATATTATATATTAGTATATACTAATATATGTACTAAACTATGATATGGTTTGCCAGATTGTGGTTTAACTTCCTGCAAGAAACAACATATTGTTAAAGAAGAGATTATTTACACCATTGTGGCTTTGCATGATACTGGGTCTCTGTATATTGCATTCTCACTCATTTTCTGATTGTTAAAACTGTTCCAAAGGTATAGTGATTTTTAAACAGAAAGCAACTTGCAATCAGTTATTTTTTAGAAGAAAGCAAACAAGTCTATTGCTCATATCGGTAGTACATATCTGCTAATTATATCTAAAATTTAACTAGTTCTCATGACTGGGCCATTTCTGGAATCATCCCAATCCTATTAAGTTCAATAGGTGGAGTGTCCTTCAGAGTTCTCCCATTTCAAAATTAATAAGCAATGAAACAGTATTTTACAATGTAGAACAAGCACATGCATCACTTCTTTTCCTCAGATTCTTTTCACTAGGAATATGAAATATTCAAGTTTTTCTTTCTTTCTGAGATATCTCTTGTTAATACAATTGTTAATAAAATTTCTTTGTAGTGTAGGAAAAGGATTTCCTTACCATATAAATGGCTTCGTTGATGACCACATCTTTGACCTGGTTCATCTCTATAAATGTTGTGCTTTCTTTCCCTGATGCATAGGACGAGGTCATCTGTATTCCAAGCGAGTCAATTATCAGCAGAGACTCCTGGTCAATTTTCACAAAGTGCAGGTATACAAGTAGGCCAATCAATGTGATAAATATAGAAGCAGAGAGCACCATAGTGTTCTGTAATAGAAAACAAGTTCTCAAATGGACGAAAACAAAAGTCATTTTGTATTCTACATAATTATACCGTAATACTATGAAACACTTTCAAAGGAAAAGCTGCTTATTACCATTAAAATCTATATGAGCAGCTCATGAACTATATTAAAGAGTACAAAATGAAATTATGCAGACACAATAAATAGTTGCCTAAGCACAGTTGTACATCTGTTGTATATTTGTGTTTCATAAAACAGATATTACTTGTTCTTATATCAGAGGTAAAAATAGAACATCAAACTAAAAATATACATTTCTGGCAAAATAAGAACATGCTTATTTTTAAAACAGAGGTACAAGAGTAGAGTTGAAGACATGACACTGATAATTACATATAGTGCAGATAGAAGGTCCCAAACATCTTTGAATTGTTTTGATTTACAATAGTTGTTTTTCCTGGAAGGCTCTTAATATGTTTTTTTAACCAGTACTAAAATCATATGCAGCTTCATTTAGAAAGAGAACCATATTAATTTCACAAGACATGATGGATTTTATATTGACCTGCAGGTCTAGTTAAGAAACTGTAGATAAACAAATTTTAAGATATTTGAATTAATGCTTAAAGACCCTCTTGGGAAAAAGGTGGTTCATGAACAATTTATCTCATTGCAGATAAAGAGATCGTTGAGATAGGTGAGATGAGCAGAAGGTGATGCGGCACTAGAAGAAATGTTTTAAAATACAAGGAAATAAATGTGAAAAAGAGTTGTGTTTTTTCCTCACTTTTGGGAACTTTATTTCAACCAAATGTGCTTTTTGAAGAGGCAAACTGGACTTACTTGTTTTTTCATCCAAAAAGCTTCTTCAGCTCTAAGGAAACTTCTTAGATGAGAAGCGAAACGTCTTCAAAGAAAAACCAGAAAGTCCAGTTGCCTCTTCAAAAGAACACGTTTGGGACAACCATGACCTGGATGGCTGAGAATCTTCAGAGACATTTTGTTCAACCATTGCTCAACTGAAAGTCTTACAGAGCCACCAGACTTCACCCTATATCATGTGTAACCAAAAGAGAAATGTTGATTGTGGATGATGGAAGATGAATTCTAGTGATTCTGAAGAGCATGTAGAGCAGTGTTTCTCAACCTTGGCAGCTTGAAGATGGGTGAACTTTAACTCCCAGAATCCCCCTGCCAGGCTAACTGGTGGGAGAATTCTGGGAGTTGAAGTCCACTGATCTTCAAGGTGCCGAGGTTGAGAAACACTGATGTAGAGGGAGAAAGCCTCAACTGTCTTGTTGCCAAAAGACAAATGGCATTGAAAATCAGTGACTGGGGACCAAGGCAAGCAGGAGGGATGGGGACAGACCACATGTCAACAATGGCCTCATGTCCCATTTCTAAATTGGAGGGAAGCTGGGTAGTAGCTACTATGAGGCTGGACTAGAATGGGTCAAAGACAAAGCTGTGTGTTAATATCCTGACAAACTCTATGGAGATTCTCAGTCATCCAGGTCATGGCTGTCCCAAAGGTGCTTTTTCAAGAGTCAATGGGACTTTCTTGTTTTTCTTTGAAGACATTATACTTCTGATACAAGCAGCTTATTCAGCTCTGACTGGATGGTGGAGAATACAGCACCAGCGTACCACAATATAGAAGCTACTATAGAAACTATTAAAATGAATCCCAAAGGTGCTTTTTCCAAGAGGCAACTGGACTTTCTGGGTTTTCTTTGGAGACCTTTCGCTTCTCATCCAAGAAGCTTCTTCGGCTCTTGAGAAAAGAACCTTTGGGACATCCTGCCAAAGGGTTAGAAGGACCACACACATAAGGTGGCCTGGTGATAAACGTAGTACACCAGCTTGACAATAACCACTTAATTCAATGGTCAGTCTTTCTCTACCTTGACAACTTGTGTAGCCCAATGCTGGCTACAAAATTCTGGGAGTGTAAGGCCACACCATTTAAAGCAGAGGTCTTCAAACTTGGCAACTTTTAAGACTTGTGAAATTCAACTCCCAGCTATGCTGGCTGGAGAATTCTGGGAATTGAAGTCCACAAGTCTTAAAGTTGCTAAGTTTGGGAACCCCTGATTTAAAGAGAAACCCTACAAGACACTAAGAGCCCATCAGCAATCTGAAAGGGGATGGAGGATTGTGGGGCTGCCTGTTCCCGCTGAATTCTTGGGGAGTGGGGTTCCCACATAATGGCGGGCCATTAACTGCCCCTTCGCTCCCCGAGACTGAGCGAACTTCCGGTTTCAGGACCGCCTTGAAGACGAGCGGCGACCCGACGGCTACCTGGCTGACGACGAAGAGCCCATAAGCCACGAGCCAGACGCAGCACGTGACGGCACTCAGAGAGCCCAACTGCAGCCGCGGGGAGCGCACCTGCAGCTCCCGACAGGAGGCGCTGTGGTGGAGGGGCCGCAGCTTAATAGGAGCCCCGGAGACCGACAGGTATTCCCGCTCTTCCGCCATGTCGGAGTCGGGGAGCGAGGCGAAGGCGGTTCGCAGATGCGCAGAGCGGCTCTTTTTCTACGCTCCATCCTCTCTAGCCGGCTGTCGCTCGATGGTAGTTCCGCCTCTCCCAGCTAGGAGCTGTCTGTTGTGCTGGAAAGGTTGGAGAGACGGCGGGGAGGGCTTTCCTTGACTGCTTCAACCTCCCTCCCTTTACACAACCGGGACCGGAGCGTAGGAAGTGACAGCCCACCGCCCCCCAAAGAAAGATCTCCGATTCATTAGGTCCTCCTGGTCTTCTCTTTCTCGGGCAGCGTTGTGCTTGCTGTTCTTGATTCTCAGTTCCGAGAAATCGAGATGATCCGGCTTGGATGGATTTTCTTTTAAATTCCGATTGGTTCCTTGTCCTGTGGTTTGCATAGATCCACAAAAAAAAAAGAACCTTGTAAAAATTATCCCTACATTGACGTTGGAGAAATTGATGTCTTTGAATTTGGGGGAAAAAATGAGGAAAAATTTACAGAAATGAAAAAAACCTCCTCTTGATGCCAAGAATGATATTATTTATTTAAAAGAAGTGGGGAAACACAGCATCATGTGATTCCCAGTGGGGATTGTAATACAATTTATACAATGTATAATTTCATCTCATAGAATACTTTTTAAAAAAGGATTTGCTTACAATAACTGATATTTTACTCACATGGCAGTTTCCTCAATACATTTTATTCATAATTACAAAGCTTACTTAATTGTACAGTTTAATTGTAATCAATCAATTGATTAATTGTACAGTTATAGTGTATTTTCATAAATGTGTCACATATCACACATATTTATTTCATTTATGTTATGCTTGTTTTAATTTCTTTTAAAAGCAGACTGGCACCAAATACTAATCTCTGAAGCAGGTACAATTGAAAACAATAAAACTGTATTAATTTTTAAATATTTTTTTACTGATGTGGGAACTAAATCATTTGGAACTGAGCATTAGCAAATATGATTGCAAAACAGTCCTGTGTTTTTCCATAATCTGGACAGTAACTTTCCATAAAGTGTAGAATCTCCTCAGAATCTGTGGTGGAAACTCGTCAGTACTTGTTCTGTTGTGGCTCAGACAAGTTAAATTTAATGCAGTCCAATCCTACCTTTCCCGTGCCAGATTTTATTCAACATGACTTTGGGCTAACTGGAAATTCTGAAAGTCTTCATTTTAGTACTGTTCTGATTGGAAGAGGTTGATATAAGGGTCTACAAAACAAGATTTCATCAAAATCACATGCGCTGGCTAAATTCAGCATTCTGAACTCAAGGCTTAATTATATCTTATAGACATAATTAATTGCATTTCTGGTTAACAATAAAATAGCCAGGCTATCTCTTAAGTGAGGAACATCAGAAAGACTAACCCAATGTTAAACACTGTGGAAGGAAGGAAGCAAGTCTGTTGTTTTATACACATGTGCCTAGTTGTGAGTAAGATCCAATGAGCACAGTGAGATTTATCTTTAAATAGGCATTTATAGCTTGATGCTGTTAATTCTACTAACAACTATTTGAGAACTATTGGAATGCTGGAAGCTAACAGTTCCACGCTGTATCCCATGACTCAAAGTATCCTGAATTTTAGCCTGTTAGAGAATTGGCAAGACCAGATTCTATTCAGCCTGTGCCTACCAAAATGGAGCTAGATATTCACCAGCACTTCATAACCTGATCTACATCAGTAACTTCTTTTCATCCTTACTTTTCTTAGAAAAACAACCATGAAGCATCTTTCTGGAAAGATGGCAATGCTTTTAGATTGCAAAAGATTAAAACAGATAGTTCGACTCTGGTCAGCTCTGAGTTATTTCCAGAAATGGCAGTAGACACAGGAAATACGTGTGAGATGTAACCAGCTGACAGCTGACTTCTGTGGAAATGGTGTATGTCCAATAATCCACTCTTAGATGTCTTGGGCTGCAAATGTGGCAAAGGGAACAAGTGGAACTCATGTGACTCCTCATTGAGGAGTCATCCAACATGTTGGGTAAGGCTAAGCCCTGAGTAAGAGGGGTCGCCCTTAAGATAAGCTTTTATTATTTCCTGTAGAGGCTGAAATAACCCGTCAGTGTGACATCGTTTCCCAACACTAAAATCTTACACCTCATAGATAAAAAGAAGAACTGAAAATGATGAAATTATGTTTGCGTGAGTCTCATCTGTACAGACGCTCATTTGTCTGAGCGGAGAATTCAGTATATGTTATCTTGAATAATTACAACCAACCAACCAACCAACCAACCAACCAACCAACCAACCAACCAACCAACCCTGTATCTTTAAATCTTCCACGAGAGCCACTAAAATAAATTGCTCTGAATTCAAAGGAAATTGTCCCCTCATCCCTTCTAGTCCAGTACATGTACTTCATTGATCTGTGAGCCCAACTTTCCTTTAAAAAAAAAAAGGAGATATCTAACCTGGTTTTAGGAATGTTGTTGGGGGGAGGTAGGGTTATGGAGCTTTTAGATTGTGTTGTTTCTCTTTGCCATATAATATATATGGGTGTATGCATAATTTTGTATTTATTTATTTATTTTGTCATGTTTACATAGTGTATATTGGAGGTGGTGACACTTTGAGAGCTGTATGCAATGAAAATTCATTACATGTTTGACGATTAGTGTACATTCAAAGTGACATTAAAGTTATTCTTAAATTCTAAGTCTAAGGATGAAAGGGAGCGAAAACCTGAATTCAGATTTTTAACCAAGAAACAGGTAACACGGCTACTCCTCACCTTAAAATAATTTGATTCCACAAGAAGAAGAAAAAAAGAAAACCACCCAGGTAGAAATGTCTTTGGGGGGTTGGGTGGGGGCAAAATTCCGGAACGACCTGTGAAAGCCAGAGGGAGGTCAAGAAGGAATGCAGAAGCCAGGAGGTCTCCAAGCAGCTTTGGTCACGTTCGCTCGCGTCTTCCGAGGGGCTCGGAGGCACGCCCGCGGCCAGCTCTACGCCGATTGGCTCGTAAGTGGGCCGAGGGCCAAGGGGCGGGGCCAAAGGCGCAGAGGCTCGACAAATCTGCTGGTTATAAAGCTTCGGGCTCAAGCGGGCGCCGGCGCCGGCGCGGTAACAAAGCTGCTACTTGAGCGAAGCTCTCCTTCCCAGACCTCTCGCCGCGATGGCTGTTCGTAGCAGTTTCTCTCGGCTCCTCCAGCAAGCGGGCTCCCCTCTGCGGGTCCCTCGGAAGCTCTCTCATTCGGTGGCCATCATTGGGGCCCCCTTCTCCCGGGGCCAGGTAGGTGGGCGTCGCGGGCAGGGGATAGTCCAGACCACCGTTTTGTCCGTCCGGGAATGCGAGAGGGAGACTGCAGGGGTGGGGGAGAGAGAAGAGGGGAGAGGCGTCCTTTGGCCCTTTCCCCCCGGGAAGGGGGCGCGGCGGGGCTTGTGGACCTCCGCCTTCCCCAGCCAGCAGCCTAACAAAAGGAAGGGAACTTGATGCCGCGTGCTGGGCTGGGGCAAAGGGATGCTCCGAAGATGAATGATCTATTTATCGTTCGTGTCCGATCCAGTCGATCCGCGATGATGCTCCCTAAGCAGGAGCAAGGCTACTGCATCACGCGGTCGTGCCGCAAAGTCTGCAGTAATGAGGAGGGGAAACGGGGCGGCGGTGGGTGTCGGAAGGCAGGAAGGAAAGGTTGGGATGGAGCTTTCTAGAGAATTTGGCTGGCTGGCGAGGAAGAGGGGTGGCGGCGACAGAGGATGCTCCTGGGAACTGGAAATTTCCAAGCGGCCTCGTGGGCTCATTGATGTCACTTCCCACGGCTGTCGCTTGTAATCACGGCGGGGATCCCTTTTTTGTCTTGCAGAAAAAAAGAGGAGTGGATCACGGTCCTGAAGCGGTGCGGAATGCGGGACTGGTTGGAAAGCTCTCCAGCATGGGTAAATGGGAAGGGGGGGATGGGAGCCCCTATCTTTCAGGAAGGGATCTGAATTCTCTGTTTCTGGTCCTGCCCAACTTCCCCCACCCAGACGTTCACATGCTATGATTCACTATGAGTCTACCTTCTGAAACATTAAGGTTGTTGCTCAACCTGGTGTCTTCCAGATAGTTTTGTGCCTATTGTTCTATGTTCTAATTGTTCTAATGTTGCCCAGCCCTCATCCAGTTTAAGGAAAGGAAAAATGTATGTTTGAACAATTATACTATATTACACTCAATCCACAGCCCATATCTTATGAATTCCCTGGCTCATTGAGGTGAAGATAGGAAACCATAGAAAGGCTTAGTCCAACACACTTGAAAGATATCATAGTGGAGATTGACTTATGAGATCCTACTCATTTTCAAGGCATAGATAAGGAGATCATCAAGCAAAAGGGAATAGATTGAAACAGACTTCAGTAAGTGATCGAATAATTTGAAACAGATTTAAATAATTCCAAAATATACTGTGCTATTCAGTCTTTTTTAAAACCACAAAGATTTCAAACTAAATCTTTCTAATCTCCAAGTTAAATATGAACTTAGTACTTGCCTCTTTTTGAAACCATCAGATTACCACAAAGATAACTAACACACACAGAGGTTTTTAAAAAATCCGTTATCTTGAATTAAAGCACAAGTCACACATTTACACTAGCTGATATGTACTGGATCATCCAGAGTTTAGCTTTGTGGCAGTCACTAAAAATTATTAGTAGTTACAACATTCCAGAGATTCTCGAAGGAAAACTGCATTTCAGAGTTTAATAATACTTCAGTGTAAAAAGTTAATATCATTTTGTGAGGATGATGCAATACATGTCCATTATTAATTAAGAAGTTTCATCAAACATTTCAACTCCTAATTTCTTTTATTAGAGGGGCTGTTAAGTGCCAGAGGATAAAAAAAATGTTTATTCAAAAGTAGTGAAATAGGAAATTTTTCAAAAGTAGGAAAGATGAGTAAACTTTATCTGATGTTAAAATTGTAAAAATGCCCTGAACTGTAAAGTTTGATGAAACCTTGACGTTGAAAACTGAGTCATAATTATTGAGTAATAAAAATAAGGAAGTAATCTAAGAAGTATCTGTAGGAAAAAAACATATAAAGTATATGGAAGGAAGAAATACATAATATTTAGTTGAAAAATGAAACTTTTTTTTAAAGTAAACTAAGTTAAGGACTACATTAACAGTCTTAATGCCACTCGCCATATGCAGCATCCCCTACTTACAGTGTCTTGATAATTTGGACACATTTTGATTACAAGCTCAATCTTCATAATGAAAAGGAATAATTAAGTGCTCTAAAAATGTTTAAAAGTAGTAAGGCTGAAGATTTAAATGAAATAACTGAAATTTTAATGTGGTTTTCTTGTGGAGGTGCTGTGTGATTTGTCTATGTGAGAAAGCTACTGCTCTGACTGATAATTGAAACAGTGCTGTTATTGTTCCTCTGTATAAAGGAAAAGTTAGCAAGAGTGAATACAAAAACTACAGAATTTCTTTGTTGTTAAAGGTGCCTGGGAAGGTGTTTGAATTTTGAAAGTCTCTAAGAGATGATAGTCTGAGAAATGCAATGTAGTCCAAGCCTTTGTTTTAAAGCAAGCCATGAAGAAATAGATGCATACGAAAAATAAACATTATTATGCTTTGTAGATTTAAGGAAAACATAATAAAGCAAACAAACTTGAAATATACAATATAGAGTTGAAATTGGCTGATGCATATACGTGCACGTACATCTATTCATAGAAGTAAAATGCATGAAGATGAAAGATGCTTAGTGAAAGAGTTGGCACTGGACAAGGAAAAAGGGTTTGTAATGACTTCATGGATAGAAGAATTTATGGATAAACAGATAGAATGCTTGTAGTGATTGTATGGGTGTGTTATTTGAGAATTTGAATGTGGAGTAGGTGCAAATTATTTTGGTTGAGAATATCAAAATGATTTTCAGCATATGTTAAATGATGCAACAAGGAAACTGAATTAATGCATTGTATCAATGTAGTTGGGCTTGACAGGAAATATAGAGCAATACACAAATTGTGAGAAGATGTGTAACTTGATAGTATATTTAATAAAGATAGGAGAATTAATGAAAAAAAGTAATGATGGTACAAATGCTGGTAGGAGGTAACACATGTTCGGTGGTGAAAAATAAATGTTTCTTCAAAGAAGGGGAAACTGCAGTGTATAATAAAGTACTTTTGTCCACTTCATTATTCCAGAGAGTTGGTATCAGTGGTGGGTTCCGGATTCCATTGCAATTGGTATGGTTGCAATGGGGCCCAGCATCCTCCACATGAATGCGTGCGGTGCATGTGCACATGTGCGCAGCGCACATGCGCCTTACCATCCAGCAACGCCTCCGTGATGCTCCAGCTGCTCGGCGGACCGTCATGCAGGTGCTATACGTGCCATGCGCATGTGCAGAAGCGCCAAAGGGTTTAAAGTCAGGTAAGGAGCGCAGGCAGGCCCTCCAGAGCACCATACCAGAACGGTACCTGGTGCTCCAGGCAGGCTCCGGTATGCCTGTACTGGGGCGTACTGCCTGCAACCCACTACTGGTTGGTATGCCTTATAAATAGGATACTTCAGGTGCATTTGTGGAACAAGAAAAAGTAGTGTTGACAAGTAATGGGTGTTGAATAAATGTAAAGTGAATACAATAAGTGACCAATATGAAAAATATGGTTTATTGATATGGAAGGAAGGAACAGGAGTTGACTTGCTCTTGAACTATGTGAAAGAATAGTGGTTGAGAGGAAGAGAAGACTAAAGAAATCATGGTTCGATGGAACTGGTTAGATCACAAAGAGAGAGCTAACAAACCTAAAAAAGAGGCAACACATACAGTGGACGTGAGGATGGTAGGCAAGAGTATAAAGATATGCAGAAACGTAGATCATGCACACTTCATACTGGATCATTACATTGCCCTATACATGTGACACTGTGACCCGACAAAAGCGCACCGACAAAACCGTGGCGTGAAAACCGCAACGTCATCAACGCGCCGACAACAGCGTGCCGACAGAAGCGTGATTTAAGTTAAAGTAAGGGTTAGGGTCAGGTTTAGGGTTAGGTTTAGAGCGCGCTTCTGTCGGTGCACTGTTGGTGCGCTTCAGCGCTCATTTGTCGGCGTGGTTTAGAACTCGCGGTTTTGTCGGGCACGCTTTTGTTGGGCGCCCTTTTGTCGGTGAACCATGTGACACTACAATTAGCATCTGTATAGCAACCTTCCTAAGTGCATGTGTGGGACCAAGATTTCCTCAGTAGCTGGATCTTTAGGAAGTCTAGGAATTGGTTCAACACATCTGAAGGGCACCGTAATGTAGAAGATTGTTACTTTAAATCAGTGGTTCCCAAACTTGGCAACTTTAAGACTTGTGGACTTCAACTCCCAGAATCCTCCAGCTAGCTCTTCTGGCTGGAGAACTCTGGGAGTTGAAGTCCACAAGTCTTAAAGTGGCCAAGTTTGGGAACCACTGCTTTAAATAAATAGCCTGAAATCAAGCACACCTTGCTGCAGTATCTGTGATGACAAGGTAACCATCGATCTAATGTCTCCATGGAAATCTTTTTTCTGTCCCAACTGACTTTAATTCCTTAAAATCCTTGCTTTTTTTCAGTAGTTAGAGCAGTGCAAAACACCAATCGCTCTGCTATGTTTATTCGTGTTAATGTCTCTCTGAACGCCACATAAGTGTTCTTAGTAAATAAAATACAGAATGTTTGCAGCTCAGTGCTTTAGGTGATGGTTGTGTCCCATAAAAAGAGAAAAGGGTAGGTTGAAGTTTGTTAGTTTAAAACATTTGTATAGCCACCCCTCTTAAAACAACACTGGGTTGTTTTAATGCTTACAACCAGCAAGTATTAATAAGCATATTAAGTTAAGTGGATGGGGGTAATGCACCTATCTTCTGGCAAATGAAGTGCCATGATTGGCAATAGCTATCAGAGCAGTTTGTGAGAGTGCTCTCATATTTTCACAATTTCAAGTGTTTCTTTGCCCAAAAAGTTTCTACTTCTATGCCATAAGATTCACTTACAGTACCAGAACTCTTTGGGAATTATTCATAGGAAAACAATAGCAATTCTAAATTCCGTCATATTCTGTCACCAAACAAAGTTAATCTATACAACTCTGCTTTCTTCTCCATTCTGCTCTTTCCTAGGTTGTCAGGTATATGATTTTGGAGACTTAAGTTTCACCCCGGTGCCCAATGATGAACTGTACAATAACCTGGTCAAGTACCCACGCTCTGTAGGATTAGCTAGCCAACTTCTGGCTGACGCTGTGAATGGAGCTGTGACAGCTGGACATAGCTGCATAACCATTGGAGGTGATCATAGGTGAGTTAGGAAAAGTGAAACTACCATATGACTTTTATATAAAGACCATTGATGTACATGTTTTATATTTACACCCATTAAATGCTTGCTTGAAAGTAACTCATATGAATAGTATAAAAAGAGGTGTTGAGCCCTAAAAATATTTTGGTTATAGCAGTTGGTGAAATTCCACAAATGGAATCTGGCAACACTAGATCTGAGAATGATTTGGGGGACTAGATGACGTATCCATTTAAAGTTATACTGTAGGACCTACAGTAATGGTAGGTAGGTAATGGATATACTACTATTGTACTAAACAAAAGGTGCTCAGGTTATTTAAAAAAAAAAACCTCTTTTACAATTAGAGAGAAACACACATCTGCTTCCATTACCATAATCTCAGCGAGCCTAGAATAACCTTCCTATTTCAATCTAATCGTAACATTATTTGAGGAAGCCTATATTACCATAATGCCTCTAAAATTCCAGCTGTTGGAGAACAGTGGGCTATGGTTATCATGCTTAGCCTGAGGATCTGGTTGACACTTTAAAAAAAAGATTTTCCATCTGATACATATTGTGGACACTTTGGACTATTGACTGTAAAACATGTACATAGCATTTTACCATCAATGAGGACTCAAATTGTTGGGAGCAATATGCTGACACTGTAAACCGCTTAGAAAGGGCTGTAAATCACTGTGAAGCTGTATATAAGTCTAAGTGCTATTGCTATCTCGGCTATCTAAATGGTGCTGATTAAGCCGATGTAGACAATGCAATAGCGTAAAGTTATATACTGATTTCACATTTATCCCTTTAACCTCTCAGTGGCAAGGCATTGTGGGCAGTGCCTTGCATATCAATGCATGTATGCATGACATGCATTGACATGAATTTAAGCGCTGTTATACATTTGATTTCCAAAGTGATTTGGTTACCCACACTTATCAGATATCCTAATTCCACTTTCCCCAATTTAGACAAGGCTGATATAAATCTGAACTGTTTTCCCTTACAGTTTAGCACTTGGTTCCATCAGTGGACACGCAAGGCAGTATCCACATCTCTGTGTGATCTGGGTTGATGCCCATGCTGATATTAACACTCCACTCACAAGCCAATCAAGAAATCTCCATGGACAGCCGGTTTCATTTCTTTTAAGAGAACTTCAGGATAAGGTAAGTTGGGATTGCACGGTGATGTAACAAGGAATGGCACTTATTGAGCTTTCAGTACTTTTTTTTTTTAATTGGAAGTAAATGTTAGTTCAGAGGTAACATCATATTTCTCCTAGTTACTAGTTTGTAGGGGCATATGTCCTGAATATCCAAGAGTGGCTTTTCTTTGGGGTATATTATTGGGGGCATAATTCATAAATATGCAAGCACCTCTATATTGAGTTACTCAACATGATTTGAGATTGGGTGGCTATGGGTTTATCATATGGCAGTTATGGATAACCTTTTCCGGACCGAGTATCCAAAGCACACGTGTGCCCGAACCCCCCAAATGCCATGCATGGTGTGGCTCCTGTGCATGCATCCCATCTATGTGTGTGCACCCCTCACATGCCCCCACCCCCACACCACTGTTCCCGCACGGGTGCGCAGCCGCGCACCTTGCAAGAAAACCCCGCGCAGCAGTTTCTATCTGCCGCGCAGAGATTTCTGTAAAGGAAACGTGTGGAAGTCCTTTGCAGGCGGCTACAACTGGATCCGGCAATGCTGTTGCCTGTTGGAGGAGGAGGAGGCGAACCAGCCTGCCACCGCCGGCCACCGCCAGCCCCGCCGCTCTTCCTGCCCCCTTCCCAGCCCCACAGTCCAGCGGTTGCAGCAGAAACAGCCCCGGGTCTCCGCTGCCGCTCCCTGCATTTTCTGGATGGGGATCCCTTGGAGAGGGGATTCCTTCCTGCGAGACCCCGTCCAGAAAATGCGGAGAGCGGCAGCGGAGACCCGGGGCTGTTTCTGCTGCGACCGCTGGACTGTGGGGCTGGGAAGGGGGCGGGAAGAGCGGTGGGGCTGGCGGTGGCCGGCGGTGGCCGGCTGGTTCGCCTCCTCCTCCAACAGCATTGCCGGATTTCTGCCCAACGCTGCGGGGGCGCCAGCGGGAGCTTTGGTGGCTTCATCTCAGCCGCAGTGCTGGGCAGCAAATGTGTTGGTGCTGTTGGAGGAGGAGGAGGTGGCAGCAATAGCACCCGAGGACAGGACAAGAAGCAATGGAAACTTGTCAGAAGGAGACTCAAGCTGGAAATAAGGAGAAATCTGACAGTAAGAACAATTAAAATCAATGGAATCTTAATTCAATTGCTACAGGTTTTCAAAAGACTGGATGGCCATTTGTCTCAAATGATATAAAGACTCCTGCCTTGGACAAGGGGCTGGACTAGAAGACCTCCAGTATCCCTTCTGATTCTATGATTTTAAAAACCACAAGCTTTTTACAGCTTGCCTGCAACTTTACCAAATTTAATTCAGCCATTTCCTTTTGTTATTAAATGGGTATTGCTAGTTCAATGCACATGCACTCCACTTTTAAGATGCTGAAAAAATCCCCATGACCTGCAACAAAATTCATTCTTCCACTCTTATCTTGCCCTAACTTCTGATAGGTTCCTGAAATATAGATCTATAAAATTTAGTGAAAATATTTCTATCTATTTTAATACAGACTTGTAAAACAGATTGGGACAAATGACATGAGTGCTCTGGGATAATAGCAGGTTTACTCTATTTGGATTTTCAGATAAAAGGTATCTTTTGTGCTAAGTTCTAACAATGTAGTTCTCTAATGTAACTATGAAACAGTCCAAATATATAATTCCCCTCAGGGAGGAATTCTGGGAGTTGAAGTCCACAAGTCTTAAAGCTGTCACGTTTGAAGACCCCTGGGTTTTTTTTCCCCTAAAGGGTTAGGGGTGCAAGGGTCTTGTAACAACAGCTTTAAGACTTGCGTGCTTCAAATGCCACTTTCTGAGCCAACATTTTGGTTGCTAAGCAGGAGCATTGTTAAGTGATACTGATATTATATAACACTTTTAATTAAGCGGGTACCTTGAATAAACATAACTTTGAGTTTCAAATAATACTGATTTTGTTGTTGTCTTAGGTGACATCTGTGAAAAAAATTCAGGTGCTCAGGCATGAAAATATGCCGCTCAAACACTATACTTTTCTGCTCACACTGAAAAAAAATTAGAGGGAACATTGCCCCACACATGCAGCCTTCCTGCACGTGCCTTGCCCCCTGAGCGTGTACAAGTGGCCATACACATGCACCCCATCCCACAAATGCCCCCATGCATGTGTGGCTAGGACACGAAGACCAGCTGACTGGTGGGAGGCACGGGTTCATGTGCAGTGGAGCTGAACTGGGGCGATAGCTCATGTGTCCACAGAGAGGGCACTGTGTGCCACCTCTGGCATAGATTCGCCATCACGGCTATATGGCAATTCTATCATACAATCCTTTCAGAATAACACATATGTGCTTACATAGTCCTCATTTAGTGACTGCCTCATTTAGCAACCATTTGAAGTTATAATGATGGCAAATCAAATTTGCAACCATTCCTCACATTTATGACCTTTGCAGGATTGTATATGTAAAGCAAAAGTAAGCTGAAGTAAGAAAGATCATACGCAGGGTCACATTTTTTACTTAGTGACCACTTCGCTTAACAGACCCAATTGTAGTTACTAAAGGATTGCTTGTATTTTCTACCTGTTAGGAATAGTCTGTTATTTGATGAATTGTAGCTGAAAGTTAATGGCTGTATATGCTGGTATTCCTGCAGTTTTCCTTCTAAAGGAGTGATCATCCATGGATTTATTTTCTATATCTCCCCTACCCCCAGTAATTTAAGAAGCACTTGTTTGATCACACCCATTTGAAAAGTACTACAGACTCAAGATATGGGGGAGAATTCGTTAGCTAGATTTACTTCCTGCTTTCAGCAGCTCAACATGGTTATCATTCTTATCCAAACTGAGAAAGTTAAAATAGCATTGTAGCTACTCTTATTGCATCTAACTGTTGGAAAGTTATACAATCAGCTAAATCTTAATTGCCCTTAGGGCAGGGATAAAAGTAACTTGGCTTCATCTTTTTTTTTTAAATGCTCATTAACCCTAGTCAGCTTGGCAATGGACTCAAAAGAGGTTTATTGAACAGCGCGCACTCAGTAATCTGAAAGGGTACAGCGCGATCTGATGTTTTCATCAAGATAATGAAATTTCCAATTGTTTTGTATAGGAGTGCAATGACGTATAGGAAAGAGGCATCTTTTGCAGTGCAACACTGCTTTCCACCCCCACATTCCTTTTTTCACCTCCACGTGGAGCCCTCTGGCCATCAATGTAGTTCATAATACAGGTAGTCCTCGACCTATAACAGTTCATTTACTTTGAAGTTACAACGGCACTGAAAAAAGTGACTTACAACCAATTTTCACATGTATGACCATTGCAGCATCCCCAAGGTCACATGATCAAAATTCAGATGCTTGGTAACTGACTCAGACGGTTGCAGTGTCCCGGGGTCATGTGATCCACCTTTTGTGACCCTCTGACAAGCAAAGTCAAGGAGGAAACCATCATGTTATTAACTTAATAATTGCCGTGATTCACTTAATAACTGTGTCAAGAAAGGTTGTAAAATGGGGCAAAAATCACTTAACTGTCTCGCTTAGCAACAGAAATTTGGGGTTCGATTGTGATCGTAAGTTGAGGACTACCTCGCCTATTTCAATATTAGAATGTTTTCAACAGCCTGTGTTTTGGAGTCCAGCAAATTTTATGAACGAGATCAAGTTCTTTTATTGGGATTGTTGATATCCGTTTGGCCTGGGCTGGAGAGAAAAAAAAAGGGGGGGAAATGTGGTATCTTTAATCTATTACAAGTTACCGGTATTTTTGTGGAAGAGAAAATGTTATGACTGCAGCAATATCAACTAAAACAAGTCCTCTATAACAAGATATTGGAGGTTGGGGCAGGAGGGAGTCTATACTAAAATCATGTTGAGTTGGCACGGTCATGGCACTCGAATATTTCCTGGACCAGTTTTTGAAGGACCATGTTTTCCCCTTATTTTGAAGGTGCCAGTGCTTCCTGGATTTTCCTGGCTAAAGCCCTGTCTTTCACAATCAGACATTGTATATATTGGCCTGAGAGATGTTGATCCTGCTGAACAGTAAGTACATGATAGCTAGTTTAAATGAATACTTATTCCCTTTCTCCCAATTTGTGGCAAGAACATTGCTATAGTCTAGAGTGACTGCAAGGGTATTTAACTTTAACCTTTCTCTCAAAACAGTTATATTCTGAAGAATTATGGCATTCAGTATTTTTCGATGAGACATATTGATGAGCTTGGAATCCAGAAAGTGATGGAAAAAACGTTCGACCATCTTTTGGGAAGGTAATATGTTTTGAAGAACATTTGTTAGGCAATTAAATAAGCAAAAAACCTGATCATTAGTAACCATTAGCCATAACCTACCGATTACTAGGATAAGTGACCTATTGCAGGACAACTGTAAACACAAGTATTATCATCTTTTGTCAGAGGGCCAAGACCAATCCATCTGAGTTTCGACATTGATGCCTTTGACCCATCACTGGCTCCAGCAACAGGGACAACGGTCTTAGGTGGATTAACATATCGTGAAGGCATGTTCATTTCTGAGGAAATACACAACACAGGTAAAAACCACTTACGCATTTTTTTAAAAAAATGTGGGTTAAGGTAACAAGAATCACAAAAATTTTAATTATATGCTTGCAGGATATCTGTACTACAAAAATATTCAGAAATGTTTAAATCAAAATGTTAACAAAATAAATCTAATAGAAGCTTGGATTCTTTTATTCTCTCTCTCTCTCAATAATTCATGAGGCATCCTGGACTGAAGACGACAATAGCAGTGTTTTTCGAGCTTTCAGATGGCACCTAATTTAGTTTTCCTAGTTAATAAAACAAAACAAAAATTACAGGCTGTGCTGCCGAATTTTAGCATTAAGCTATATGGAAATGTAACTTCGATAAGACAGCGTTCCCAGTTCATCCCCCAGTTGTTATCATTACTCCATTTTTTATTTGTGTATTTATATTACACTTCTCCAACCTTCTTGACTCAGTTTAAAATTATCAGGGAGTTTTAAAGACATATATCATATTTTAAATATTTAACCATTCATCTGCTCCTGGCAACAACAAAACATAGAAAAAGGAAATAAAACTATTGGAAATTTCTATTGCTCTGGATAAAAGGAGGGTTGAAGTACGATGCAACATGTAAGATCTGCTATTTGGCTGAAGAGATTTTTTTTTTAAACACTGCAAATTTCTGTCTCTTGCTAAATAACTCACTGCCTTCACTTTCTCAGGCCTGCTTTCAGCTATGGACCTTGTAGAAGTAAATCCATTCCTTGGAGCTTCACAGGAAGAAGTGAAAGCAACAGCTGGTTTGGCAGTAGATGTGATCGCTACAAGCTTTGGGCAGACGAGAGAAGGAGCACACATTGTTTTTGAAAATCTACCAACACCTAGTTCGCCGGATGAATCAGAAAATGAAGAGCAAGTTCGGCTTTAGGATCTCCCAAGTGGCAGCAGATGCCACACAAAGGGCATTATGTATAGTTCTGCTGATCTACTAAACAAGTGGACAGAACAAAATGAAGTGTACTACATTCTGAAGTCTTCACTCAGCTTTGGAGATTTTTTTTTTCAGTTGGGAAGTCAAACTGTGCCACAAATTAATCAATATCTTCAATATAAATGACTATCGTATTATATTGCAGATGTAGTTCAGTTTGTCTTTTCTCCAGCCACATCTCCTCTCAGTAGCACTGCACCATTCTCAGAAGGACACGTCAAGACTGACAAGCCAGCACTACATTTTAAACGTAGTAAAATACAATCCATCTTTTCAATCTGTAGTCAAACAAGCTATTGCCAAGGAATGTCCATATAGTGGATTGAAGACAGCAAAGGAGAAAAGCTGCATCTCTTCAAGCCTTAGTGAAGAACTTGTAGTAGACAAGACCTCCCAAGATGATTACCTCCAGGATGATGATGACAGAGAGTAACAATTTATTTGTCATAAGCCTAGAAAAAAAGAGACATGACCTTTGTTGGTTTTTTTAAACTGCAAGTCATTCCCTTTTATGGAGTTATGGTGACCACAGAGACCATCCAATTTCATTTTAGGTAAAGCAAACCCTTTGCATGTTTATTCAAAGGAAGATCCCTTTATGTACTGCGGATTGTAAAGATAATCCTAGGTAAATAGGTACAGAGTTACAGCCACTGTGGAGAAAATTAATCATGGAGAAGTACAGTATTAACTATTTTTATTTAAAACAACATGGTTCCTGAGATTCCTTATAAAACATCAAAATACTCTTGCTAGGAATTATAGACCCTCACTGGAGAAAGTATAAAAGAATAGAGGCAGAATTATACTTCATTCCTAACTGAAGAGGTAAAACTGTAATAATTCCAGTTTTTGGCAAATGGCACGAAGAACTGAAAACCTGATGATAATTAATGGCTTGAATATTGTTTTTAGTACTTCCCTTTTGTATAGCCAGTTCTTTCAATAAATAATAAACCTTACTGAATGGAAGCCCTTGAGTATTTTTTCCCCTGCTAGTGTGCTAAAAACTGCTGCTGTGGATGTGCATGTGGACATGAGGGAACTACAGAAGAATCCTTTGAGGTCTGACTGCTCAGACCTCTCTCTATGGGGCCTTAGTCTCTGAAAGTGGCCAATATTTGTAACCAGGCCTCTTGGAGAGCTTTAAAGAACAATCCAGCTAGTCACTTGACAAGATGTAGAAATTAGACCTTTCACAGCATTTTATATAGTACAGGCAATCCTCTACTTAATGACTACAATTGAGCCCCAAATTTATGTTGTTAAATGAGACACTTGTTAAATGAGTTTTGCCCCATTTTATGACTTGCCTTGCCATAGTTGTTACGTGAATCACTCCAGTTATTAGCGTGGTTGTTAAGTGAATCTGATTTCCCCACCGACTTTGCTTGTCAGAAGGTTACAAAAGGTGATCACCTGACCCCAACCGTCATAAATATGAGTCAGTTGCCAAATGCCTGAATTTTGATCACGTGAACAGGGGCGGGTGCTGCAAAGGTCCTAAGTATGAAAAACTGTCATTAAGTCCCCCTTTTCAATATTCTTGTAATTTTGAACGGTCACTAAATGAATGTAAGCTATGGACTATCTGTACTTATATAGCTTATTTTCTTTTGTTTCTTCCATTCTGAGAGGTGAGAGGCATCTTAAATTTAAGGCATATCCTATTTTACTATTTTCTTCTTCCAAGGGGAGGGGGAGAGGGAAATCAACCTACAGTATCCACTTAAAAGAATATTATAGTTAGAGAAATATTTGTGTTCATGATAGGATTTTTATCTATCATATTCCTTTAGCTATCTGGCAATCACTTCCTGTATGTGCCGCATATGAAAGGAGGAACTTGCAAAAAAGCCTGTTCCTTCTCTCTCTGTAGCAAAAGCTAAATTACCAGATCTGAGCTGCAAAAATCCAGATGACCCCTAGATGGAAACAAAGAGGTACATTCTTGCTGCTTTCTGCTCATTGTCCAGTGGTTTGCAGTCTAGACATGGTAGCCACAGCAAAGCTTGGATTTGTTTAGCATCCAACTCACTAATGCTCCCTCACTGTTGGACTTCATATTTAATGCACCAATGTCTAAAGGTGCACCAGCCATACAAATTATAAATTACTCACTCACTCACTCACTCACTCACTCACTCACTCACTCACTCACTCACTCCTAACTACATAGACCTACAAATTGCTGAGCTTGACCCCTGAACATTGCCATCTTTCCCACATCTATATATATAAAAAAAGCCATTCTTTCATAGGGACATCGAAGGCAGGCCAAGCCTCTACTGAATGAATGAGCTTCACAAAAATCCCAAACATACGAAACATTCTGATTCAGGGCACATTTTAAAGCATCATTTCACCAACCTTCTTGACATGGAACGTAGGATCTTCCGACTTCTGCTTAAATTTTCATTTGTGTTTACTAACTGTAAAGAAGAAGGAAAACACAATGAACTCCCCCCTGCTTGGTAAGGGATTAGGGTGCCACTTTTGAAAGTTCAGAAGCATTATATGTTAAGCAGAATGTTGAAATTAGAACAAGCCAAACTTAGAGAAGGATATTTGGCCTCTGCTTTAAATAAGATAATGACTGGAACATATCCAGTCAGCTCAACACAGAACGACCATAACATTCTGTAATAATAATTTTAAGAAGTATGACACACCCCAACTTATGTATTTCATTATTTTTTCTTTTATGCTAATAATCTGAATTATGTTTCTGATAACAAGACCAAACAACACACTATCCAAGGTAAAATCTTGGTCTTTTCCTGAAGGAGGAAAATATTGATAGTGAATCACAAAGATATCAGATAACCAAGCAGCAGCATTTTGGGATTGGTTAAGATTCCATCTTCTGTGTCAGAGCAGAGACCATGACTAAGTTTCATTATTGGACATTAACTATGTATTTATCTATCTAGTTTCTGAGATTTCAGCAGTATATTAAAAGAGAAATCTTATCTTTAAAATAAATTAAAACATATCTAAGGAAAATCAAACCCAATCTCAAAAAAACAGTATTTGATTCTTTAGAAAAAGTAGACCCATTTTATTGCCAGAAGAAAAAATATTCTTTAACTATATTGTTACATTAAATAGTTGTCTAAGCTAAATATTGCTATTTCATTGCAGTCTCCCCTCAGCATTATCCCCATCATGAGAGAGAAAAGCCCCACAGAAAAGTGATACAGGAAGAGAGAATTGCTAGGAGAGTGCAAATATATATTTTTTCATAAAATCAGAGAAACCTATCTGTTGATAGGAGAAGAAAAACAGATAGTTCTGTTCCAGTGGCATTTTGAAAACTTACTCTGCCTTTGGTGCGTTCCAGCTGTTCACGCTGCCCACCTAGTTCTTCAATGATGTCACTACCAATTTGATCAGTTTCTGCGGCAATTTGGTGTGTCCGATCCAAGCTCTGAGTAGCTCGATTCAAGCTTTCTGTTCCCTGAAGCAGTAACACCCTCTGAGACTGCATCTGAGTCTAAGAGACAATTAAGACCTATTTAAAAAGGCAGAAGGGATATTTTACCTTTCAGTATGTTCTTCCCTGAGAGTGGAGTTTTAACTCATGCTAGCAATGTAAAAGAATAAGAGAAGTTTCCTATTGATGAGAGAAACAGCCTATTTTTTTGAGAAAATATTGGCAAAGACACCGAGGTGATTCCATTCCCTGTCCAAATTATCTCTGATGACACCTAAATTTTTAGTTTGATTCTGCAATCAAAAAATGTCCCCTATACGACAGCAGAAACTATGCATATAGGTTATTCCCACACACACACACAAACACACTGATTCAAGCAAATGCTATCAACATTTTCTTAGAGTATTTACAATCAGTTTCCCCCTCTTTCAATATAGATCATTCAGCTATTTTCTTAGGGCAGTGGCCCCCAACCTTTTGGGCACCAGGGACTGGTTCCAAGGAGAAGTTTTTCTGCGGACAAGAGAGAGCGTGGTTTTGTGTGCTTCTTGCATCCCACCAATGGGGCTTCGCTTGTTTATGTGGCCCAGTTTGGCATGCCACAAACCAGTGCCTGTCCACGGATTAGGGTTGGGGACCCATGTCTTAGGGGACATTGATTCAGACAGATATTAATAGTGTGGTGGACCTAGACACTATACAGTTTAAATGGCATCAACCTAGTAATTCGAATAGTGATGAATTGTATAAACGCTTGCAGTAATAGTCAAATGGCACAGAGCGTATTAAAAATGAAATTTTTGTCAATGTACTACATATTTGACTTAGTAATCTTCAATATGTGTGACTACTTCATTAGACATGCCAAAACCTAGTGTGCTTACTACTCGCTTCCCTTGAAAGGGAAAAAGAAAATGTTTATGTAATAATTTCAGTAGAATTTTTGAAAAATACCTAAATTAAAGGCTTTAAAAAAACAACAACAACAAGACTGCTTGTACTGGATCAGAAACAGGGAAAATGCTGGTCCTCCAGCTTGTGCCTTTGGTCAGTCACTTTCTCCACTCAATGTACCTTACAGGTTTGTTATTATGGGGAAAATAAGGGGGATTCTAAGACATCTTAAGTTGTACAAAATAAAATCAGGACACAAATCAAATCAATCATTTACAAATTAAAATACACCCGTTTAGCGATAATCAGCATATGAAAGACGCATCTATTCTACACGCTCACGAGCAGCACTTAACAGAGAAATAGCTTAATAAGCATTGCAATGTTTATATTATTTATAGACTGCTGCATTTTATATATTACAAGACTTAAACAGCTGTCATAAATACATGCTAGTTGCCAAGAGTCTGAATTTTGATCATGAAACCATAAGGATGCTCCTATGATCCTAAGTGTGAAAAATGAATGTGAGCCACTTTTTCAGTGTCATTGTAAATAGTCCCTAAATAAATGGTTTTAAGTCGAGGACTACTTGTATTATCAATGATCTCTCAAATTTGGAAATGAGAACTTGGTTCTGTTTTCTCTTAATTTGCTAAATACTCCAATGAGCTTAAAAAGACCTTTACTATTTGCAGAATTTTATAAGCAGCAAAAATCCCTGAAATCCAGGAATAGCAATAGCATTTAGGCTTATATACCACTTCACAGTGCTTTACCAGCCCTCTCTAAGCGGTTTAGAGTCAGCATATTGCCCCCAACAATCTGGATACTCATTTTACGGAGGGATTTTTACTACTGCATTTACTATTCAACCAAGCCCTCTTATTCTTTCTTTTCTTTATGTCCCCTCATTTTTTCCAAGAAGAGTCTAAGCTTGCTTCCAATCTACCGAGGCATTAAGGGCAGATAAACTTGTGTGTTTTAATAATTTTGTATTTTCTAATTGTTTCCCAAGTCAATTTGTCTCTTCTCCTATAACTCTTAAGTTTTCACCATGAGCTCAGGCACCAGAATATAAATAAGATAAACATTGCAATACTTATTAAGCTATTTCTCTATCCAGTGCTGCTATGTACCCCTTCCTAAATAAAAAACCTCAAGTATGTTGACATCAGAACAAACTCTAAAATAATTGTATATCTAGTACTTACTCTCTGCTCATTTTCCTTAGAGAAGATACCAAACTTTGAATTCCCCCGGGCACTCGGAGCTACTCCCAAATCCGTACTTTTCATTTTCCTATGAAATGTGCTAAGGTCTCCTTTGTAAGTTCTAATTTTAATCATCATTTGATTGCGGAAGGACACGGGGGCATATTTTAGTTCTTCTTCCATTTCCTTTAACTAGAATAAGTTTTAAAAGTAAACATTTATCAAAATCCTTGTTACATTTGTATTTGAAACATGAAATCAAGACTGAAAATTATTAATTTACCAGAAACATCACATCACGACCTAATTAAAAAAAACTACCCAAATTTCTTATGAATCATATTTCACTAAAATATAAAATACAATATATATAGTAATTCACTTCATTTCTAAAATATGTATCCTATGTTTTTATTTTAGAAAAGTTACCCTTTGCCTGACCAAAACTGAGCTTATTTAGAAATAGCATTCTGCCAATTTAAATACATTTCATGCAATGACAATAAAAGCCAAAAATGGAGAAAATGTTTTAAGTATTTTCATGTTACTTATACAAAGCAGTGAAGAAAATATGCTTCACAAAAGGTTATAAAAGGTTAATAAAACATATATCTGCTTCAAATGTAAAAAGCTACAGTGTGTAGTGTGTAGGAAACCACCAAATACCTCGGGCAAAAGGCTAGATTTCAACCATTTCCCTATCTTCTTCCCTATCCTTTTATGAAAAAAATTAACTACTTTGAAGTGGGCACAGCTAAACACAGTGTTGTTACCATTCTGATAACAAAAACAAAGACCAGACTCAAAAGAATATTTCACATTGCTCCATAGCAAACTTCATTGTAAATAAATACAATGCAATCGTCTGTAATGCAATTATCTTTGTAGTGTTTTAAAGATAAATAGTTATCTTTAAGTCCAATTAAAAAAAAAATTAATATTCTAGATGAATTTAAAACTTTTTTTTTAACAGAAAGCAGATTAATTTGTTCAAATGGGTATTGCAAATGCTGGCTTTGGCTTGTCTGAACAAATCATGAAATGGGAAGGAGAGAAAAGAAAAAGTTTTTAAAACAAATTATTTCAATCAAGCGTTTTTCAGTCTTGGCAACCCAAGTTGAAGTCCCCATGCTAGTTGGGGAATTTTGGAAGTTGAAGTCCACACCTTAAAATTGCCAAGGTTGAGAAACACAATATTAAGCACTTTATTAAGGTCCACTGTGTTTAAATCACTCAGATTAGTTTCATATACACTAGGACAGTGATGGCAAACCTTTTTTCCCTCTGGTGCCAAAAGCGTGCACATGCGCTATAGTGCGTGTGTGCCCACACCCATAATTTAACACCCCCCCACGCCCCTGCATATGCGACCCACTGCATACCCCTGCGAATGTGCGCACGACCCCCCCCCCCGCGCCATATTTTGGGCCTAGCAGGCCGCCCTGAAGCCTCTGGAGGCTGGAAACAGCCCATTTCCCAACTTTTTGTAGGCCCGTTTTTTCACAAGCCCAGTACTTACTTGGCATTGTGTGGAGACTCCTTGGAAGGGAAGGGCAGCATAGGTGGGCCAACCATAAATCATCTTGCCAGTGCATGCATGCGTGCTGAAGCAAGCTAGGGCAATGGCTCATATGCCCACAAACGTGGCTTCGCGTGCCACAGGTTCGCCATCATGGCACTAGGATCAATGGTGGGTTTCAATTTTTTTTACCTACCAGTTTGCTCATGCACACGACACTTCTGCGCATGCACAGAAGGGTCCGGGTGGGTGTGCGGAGCCCCACACCACTGCCACTACCGGTTCATCCAATCTGAGCTGAACCAGGAGCAAACCCAGGGTTCTAAAGCTTTTTAAAGAATCGTTCATATTCTTACCGTTTCATTTGCTTCTTTTAGTTTTTCATCAAACTCTCGGATTAACTTTTTTTTCTCCTCTACAAGATAAATTTTTAAAAACATAAATTTTCACCAAAGGACAAAATATTAGCAGTACAAAAAGAATTCATACACTACCATGTTTCCCCGAAAATAAGACAGGGTCTTATTTTCTTTTGACACCCCCCCAAATGTTGCTTAGGACTTATTATCAGGGGGGCTTATTGGTTTGGGGTTGCCAGGTGGCTGTTCTCTTGCGAGCGGGATGCCTGAAGAGCCAGGCACAGCCTCAGGGGCAAACCGCTGTGTTGTGCTGTCGCAGCAGCGCAACAAAGCTGCTATGAGGTGACCATGCTCACGAACAGCCACCCAACAACCCCCCTTTCTAGCCAGGTAGAGCACCACTTACCAACCCAGTAATATCTCAAAGCACTAAGCTCATGGTGCTCTGCCCGGCTGGAAAGGGAGTGCCTGTTCTGCCCCAGCTTGCGTGCTTCCCAGCCTCACCATGCCCTGGTCCAGCTCTTCCTGCAGGGCCAGGGCATCACCACCACAGCGCTGTTGCCGAGTTCTGAGCACAACTGGCTTCCAAACTCCGGAGATCCACTGCTGAGTCTTCTGGCAGCGGCCACTTTGGAACTACGCTCTATTGTTGTGGGCCATCTGCAGGAACACTCTCTGTCCCACCCGAGTCTTCCAACAGCCAGCTCACAACCATAGAGCATAGTCCCAGAGCATCCACTGCCAGAAGACTCAGCAGTGGATCTCCGGAGTTTGGAATCCTATTATGCTTGGAGCATGGCGGTGGCAGCAACAGCATGGGTGCCCTGGCCCTGCAGGGAGAGCTGGGCCAGGGCATGGTGAGGCTGGGAGGCACGCAAGCTGGGGGCAGAACAGGCACTTGTGCAACCTCTCTTTCCAGCTGGGCAGAGCGCCACGCGGTTTAGCGCCTTTGGGATATTACTGGATTGGTGAGTGGCACTGTGCCTCGCTGGAAAGGGGGGTTGCCAGGCGGATGCTCGTGAGAGCAGCTGCCCGGCAAACCCACCCCCTGCTCCAGCTGGGCACAGCATCACTCACCAATCTAGCGGTATCCCAAAGGTGGCAAGCCTTTGCTCCTTTTCATCCCCAGCTCCTGTGGCTTGGTGCTATCAGGCTATCGCTAGGTTGGTGAGTGGCGCTCCGCCTGGCTGGAGGGTGTGTGTGTCCAGAGAGCTTATTATTGGGGGAGGGTGTATATTTTTAGCCCACAGGAAAAACATGGCATGGCCTTATTATCAGGATATGTCGTAGTTTCAGGGAAACATAGTAGATATATTATTTATACCTTTGTTGTGCTTGCTCAAGGTTTATATTAATATTCGAAGCATTTTCCACCTCTGAAAGTGGCAACTGTGCTGTCACTTTCAATAATTAGAGGTAGATTGTCATATATATATATATATACACACACACACACACACACACACACACACACACGGAGTTGCTCACTTTTTAGTGGATCTCTGACTAAATGCCTTTATGAACTAAGATTTTTTGGTGTTGATCTCTAGGCCAATGTCTCTGGAAATAAGCTCTCAAGCAGGCATAACAAAATTATAAAGAAAAACCTTCTACCACTCATACATAGTGTACATATGTACATACACATATATGTATACGTACATTTGTATGTCAAGGCTCCGACTAATGAACCCAAGAAGCTGATATTGTCAAGAAATTAAAAAACAGACCACTTATTTTAAATAATAACCTGTTTTTCCTATCATTTTTATTCAAATACATTCATGTGTCTCCAGAATTGTCATCTCTAGTTAAGCAGATCCCATACAAAATGACTGTTTTTGTACCTTATTAGATAATGGGCTACATTCAAAGATATTGCTCTGCTGAGGGAACAATATAGGCCCCAAAGCAATGATTTTTTCTTCTTCATACATATCCTGAATCTGTTCTGGAGGGTACATGCAAGGTGATACCTATTATATTAACCTGATTGGTTCATATAACTTTGTAAGCAATCCACAGATTTAGTTCATTGACACTATTCATGTCCTTTTATTGTCAGCTTTACTTTAAATACTTTACACAGCACTCTTCCTACCCAACTAAATTGCCTGCTAAATAAAGGATCCTAAAAAAAACCCATGTATCACTTAACCCTACCCTTATCATGTACTCCAATCAGGACTAAATAAATTATTTTTAAATGTTGTTTTGAATTATTTTCAGAACAGATAAGTTTGGCAATACCTCCCCTCATCTCCCAAATTCCCAGAGATTCATGTAGCTTTTGTCTTTATGACATTTAGGATATTGATTTTATTTTTTATATGTATGGTGGCCAGAGTCATTAGGAAATCAGGCAGCCTCAAAATTGGATAAATAAGCACATAATACGTATGTAGCAGCTGCCAAAAAATAAAAGCAGAAGTCTTCCTAGGCTGCATTAATCAAAGTATTGGGAAAGGTCAAGAGAAGTTAAGATTCCTCTCTGCTTTGCACTCCATTTTAGAAAGCACACTGATAAATTTAAGGTGTCCAGAGAACAGAGACCAAGGTGATAAAGGACCTGAAAGGAAAAATAGTTGGCGGTGTTGGCCTGGAGAAGACTCTGGGATGATATGCTAGCTGTTTTCAAGTATCTGCAAGGTTGTCATGTAAAAGTCGAGGCAGACTTGGTGAATATCATTAAGGCATTACAAGGCATTAAAATTCATTGGGGCATTGAATATTGGATCATTGGGGCAAATAAGAAATGATCAATGATGGAACAATTTACCCGAGGAGGTGCAGGAGTTTCCTTCACTAGAGGTGTTTAAGCTGAGACTGGATGGACATGTATCTAGGATACTCAGCTTGTAGATTTATGTATTGCACAAGGGTGAATTTCAAGTCTTACATTGTGTGAGGTTACAAGAGTACAGGTAGTCCTCGACTTAGGACCACAATTGAGTCCAGAATTTTGTTGCTAAGTGAGAAATGTGAGTTTTGCCCCAGTTTATAACTTTTGTTGCCACATTTGCTAAGTAAATCACTGCAGTTGTTAAATTAGTAATACGACTGTTAAGAGAATCTGGCATCCCCATTGACTTTACCAGAAGGTCGCAAAAGATGATCACACGACCCCAGGACACTACTTATATCTCTTGTGTAACTCTACACTATTTGTCTTTATTAAAACATGACAACCAGCTCTCCCCCTCTCTTTCTCACACACACAATTACAAGAGATGTGAAGACTGTAATTCAATGCTGCACAATGCAATTTGTTCCATGTAAACAAGTCAGCAAGTAAACAGGTTAGAAAGCAACTGCGGGAAGGGGGGATCAAAGGCGAAGAAAGAAGCCTAGCCCTGAATACGTGTGTTTTTTCTTTTAACCTGAATAAACTCTCTCTATATGGTGAAAATGCAAAGCTCTTTTGTCCTCCCCCAAGGGAAAGGGAGAACTTGCCACAGCCAATTCGCAGTGGGCACCCTGGCGCAGGACAACTCGCCACGGCCAAGACAACTCGTTGCGAGACAATTTAACAATTCTATTTAATTATTTAAAATAAATAAAAAATATTTTAATTTTTGCCATTCACATTTCATTCTGTCCCTCCTTTTGCATGCTTTCTTTAAATGATTCTGTTCCACCATTGTTCTTTGATATTAGTGTAACTCTTGTCCTGCAGTTGAGCTGTCCTGTGGCGAATTGTCATAGACCCCCCCCCCCCGAATCCTCAGCCTCCCGCTCTGGTATCTGGAGGGGCACCGTTTGGTTTCCGTTTTACCGGCACCCGATAACCCTCGAGCTCCCCCTCGTCACCTCGGGCAGCGATCTCCTCCCTTGCTTGGGAACCTCCGCGGCATGGCCCGGAGAGGCCCGGAGCCAACCCGGGGAGAAGCTCCCTTCCACAGCCACCCCCGCAAGACTGGAGCGCTGCTTTCCTACGTACCAACCGCCAGGTTCCCGCGCAGCCTCTCCGGGGCGCTTTGCAACTCCCCATGGAGGCCGCGAAAAATCTCGTGCAGCCGCTCCAGATGCTCCGAGGAGCCGATGCTGCGGTCCGCCATCCCGAGGAAGTCAGGAGACAACAGCTTCCTCCCCACCCCCCCACCCCCGATCCGACGCCGCCCCGGGATAACTACCGCCTGGAAACCATCCTCCACCGGCACTTCCGGGATAAGGGGCGGAGCTTAGGCCACACCCTCATCCTCCGTCCCTAGCAGATCGTCCCGCCAGAGTGACTAAAGCAGTCCCTGGAAATAGTGCTGTCAATCGCAACAGCGCCACCATCGTTGCGGCGGAGAAACAGCCACCTCTCTGAGGCGCGGGGAGGGGAGGGGGAGACAATGTTTGTGTTTGTTATTCACACGAGGATATCAGCTGAATAGAATAGATGCAAACCCCTTCCATATTGATGTCAGAAGGAACCTAGCTGTAAGGAGACAAAGTTAGGCTGCCACAAAGAAGAGGGGGTGGGGTGGGGGTGTCAATTTATTTTCCAAAGCACCAGAGGGCAGGACAAGAAACAATGGATGGAAACTAATCAAGGAGAGAAGCAAACTGGAATTAAGGAGAAACTTCCTAACAGTGAGGACAATTAACCAATGGAACAGCTTGCCCTCAGATGGTGTGGGTGCTTCATCACTGGAGGTTTTTAAGACTAGGCTGGACAGTCACTTGTCTGGAATGATATATGATCTCCTGTTTGAGCAGGGAACTGGACTAGAAGATCTCCAAGATCCCTTTCGGCTCTATTCTGATTCTGATTTATTGCTCAAATCTCCTCTGATCAATAGGAGGCAAAACTCTATAAAGAACATGGAAGTGGTTTGCATTTGTTCTCCTATTCAGCTGCTACCCTTGTCCAACCTTCTTTCACTTTTCAAGGTTAGTCATGGATCAGAGAGGTCAACTGGAATGACACAATAAATCTATTGTGCTCATTTAACTGAAAGTAAAGGTAGTCTTCGAGTTACGACCACAATTGAGCCCCAAATTTGTGTTGCTAAATGAAACATGTTGTGAGTTTTGCCCCATTTTGCAACTTTCGTTGCCATGGTTGTTAAGTGAATTGTTGCATTTGTTAAGTTAGTTACATGGTTAAGTGGATCTGGCTTGCCCATTGACTTTGCTTGTCGGAAGGTCGCAAAAGCTAATCACATGACTCCAAAACACTGCAACCATCATATAGATGAACCAGTTGCCAAGCATCTGAATTTCAATCACGTGAGCATGGGGATGCTGCAACAGTTGTGTGAAAAATGATCATAAGTCACTTTTTCAGGGCCGTTGTAACTTTGAACAGTCACTAAATGAATTGTTGAGGACTACCTGTACCAGTGGATCCCATTAAATACTGTGTGGATATTTTTTAAGTAGATAATACATTTATATTCCAACTAAAATATGGTTGGTAGTGAAATGGGTTTTTTGGGGGGGCTAAAGCATAACTGTCATGCATGCTGTCGCCCCAGTCAGATGACTGTGGTACTTCTTTTGTGAGCTTCTGTTACCCTGCAAGCAACAAAACAAGCTCACGAAAGAAAAAGATCTTACCCCTTGTCAGGCTCTCGCTGTTGCGATGCCCTGCCTCCCGCCAGCCAGCTGGTCTTCAGGTCCCTGCTGCACATGCACACACACGTCCCCTCATGTCCGCACGCACCTTTCAGTTTGGGCATGCACATGCACGCAGTTTGGGCACTCAGTGTCTAAAAGGTCACTGTCCTATAATATCTTTAGCATGTAACAAGTTTCCCTCATTATAAAACTGAGGGGTGTTTTTTATAAATATGGTAATTAAGCAAAAGCACAAAAGTTTATCACTGGACTGAATCCATGTGCACAGAGTCAGATACATTCCTCTCTTATCTTTGCTAGTGTGCAAGCAGAAATTTACGAACCTTCTCTTTCTGGTTTTTCAGGATTTGGCTATGGGTACTGCTTAATGGTAGGTTTCCATTTTTTTTTTTTTACTACTGGTTCACTCGTGGGTACATGCATGCGCAGAAGCATCCGGACGGGTGGGCAGAGCCTCCTGACACCACCGCCACTACCCACCTTTATACTGTCACTAATGTCCTGTTATTTAAAATGCTTATTTCATTTATGTTGCCAACATACCATTGTGTGATTATTATCATTTATTAGATTTAATGCAACCACCAACTACAATCAACTCTGGGTGGCTTGCAAAATACAGTTAATAATTAAATCAATTAAGAAAATAACACGAAACAGGACAAACCAGACCCAAAAACAACATTAAAAACAAGCAGAACAGGACTTATTCCCTCAGCCCAAGCAAAGCCTGGTTTTAAAGGGCTTTTTCGAGCCCCAGGAGGGAAGGTAACAACCATACCTGGGAGCAGGGATACTCTTCTAGAGGGTCATGGCCATGGCAGAGATGGTGCACTTGACAATATACAATATTTGGGCTCATTTCATCTCAAGTGCATAAACTTCTTTAAAAATCACAATGACTTATTTCTGAACTAATCTCTAGAAAAAAAATCATCTATAAACCCGATTTTATTTATTATCATTATTATTACTTATACTTTATATTTCTTAACCGTCCATCCTTCTTGGACACATTTTGTATTTTGCTAAGCAAAGTGAACAGACATGTTTTCAACATAAATCTAATTTGCTGAATGCCAGGCTTCCACAATTGGAACCAGAACTTCAGTCACTTAAGTGATGCGGTCATTGAGTCATGCCAGATTTTACCATCTTTTTTTTTGCCATTGTTAGGTGAATTTGGATTCTTCCACTGACCTGTTGTTGGAAGCTTTCTGGGAAGGTCATAAATGCTGATCCCCTGATCCTGGGACACTGGAATTATCATAAATACATGCCACTTCCCAAGTGCCTGAATTTTTTTATGACTGTAGGAACACTACAGCAGTTGTGAGGACCAGACATAGGTCACCTTTTTCAGTGGCATAACTTTAAATGGTCATTAAATGAATGGTCATACATCAAGGACTACCTGCATGGTATATATCCAGAAAAGGAGAAAGATCTTGTATGTGAGCATACTCTTCTCATATTTCCCATATTTCGTTTTCACTAAAGTTGTTATGATTTTCTTTGTTTCTTTCAATTGTATCTGTTCATTGTCCCTGTTGGTTACATTCCCTTCAATGTTTTCTCTATATACATACTGTATTTTACATTATCTTTTCTCATCCTCATTTTGGGAAGTAATCATACTCTGATATACATTTTTTTCATGCCAGGTTCTCTTTCACTTGATCATTTCACTTTAGCATCCTTCTTCATACTTTCCATTTCCTGGTCACCAGATGAGATCCATAGACATTGACTTCTACCACCCATCATGATGCAGGCCAGGTGACACTTTTGCATAACCCTTTTTAGTAAGTTAAATATACAGTAGTGTAGGCTAGGTTGCCAGTCTAAATCATACATATACCATGTTGCATTCCCTGAAATAATAAGGGCAATAGTAGTCAGTTTTGACCTGTATGAGACATGCACAAAGTCCAATTTTACCAAAATTGTTGCTCATGGTATACCTCCTATGCAAGCTAAGATCGCTAATATAGAGACTACTTTCAAGGATATCCTGGGGGTAGGGGTGGGCGGGGAAGGGAGGGAGTGTAGATGTCTTTTTTTAAAAAAAATGCATTATACCAGGAATTCATATTAAAAAGAGTTGGGGCTTTGATTACTTGTTCACAGGAGCCATCTTGACTTGTTTTGATATCTCTTGCCCCCTTCCCTGATGGAGTCTCCTGATTCTCTTGCAAACCAGTATATAGTTCTCTCATTATCCCATCAACGAAAGTTACTTGTAGAGTCAAGGAAAACAAAACATTAGACAGTACTGTGCATACAATCCTTGTTGTGACTTAGAAGACCCACAAAGATGCTGAATTTCACATCGCATAAAGCGAATAGCACTTACTCCCCCCCCCCTCCAATAGAAAGGAAGAGGCTACATATCCTGGAAACCCGAAAAAACGCTGGTCTTTTGCATCGCACTTTCCATTTTGTATTTCAGATCGGCTCGTGGACCACACGGCCTCCTACAGCTCCAACCTTAAACCTTCTCAGGCAACGCCAGATGTAAGGGCAGACCTGCTCCTGCCCAAACCGGAACGTAGACGGCACATTATTACATTTCAGATAATGACATTTCTCCAGGGACAACGTTTTGTATGGGGGGGGGAGAAGAGAGAGAGAGAGAGAAATTGAGCATCCTTTCCAGCCCCGCAACCTGCAGCGGCTGAAGCCATTTCACCGGATATCCAGGCTGGTTCGCCGCCTCTTCAGTGCCCGCAGCGCCTCCCCTCCGAGAGACCTCAGAAGTAGCGCCTTTATTAGCCTCGCGAGGCCGCGCCTTCTTTTTGACGGAGCGATTCCACCCTCGCAAGAAGCAAAGCGAACGGATCAGACAAGTCGGCGACGATGCTGGGGTTTCTGGGGTCCGTGTTGCCGCTCTTGGCCTTGGTCCCTCTTTCAGTATTTGTGCTAGTGCCGTATGTCAGGTTTGTAGTGGGGTTGATTTGACTTAACTCTTGTGGCCTGGAAAACTCTCGCCAGTGCAATTTCAAAAAGGAGAAAAAAGCTGATTTTTTTTTTTAAAAAAATCTTTAAATCGGTGAACTCTATAATATAATGTCCTATATTAGCGCTCTCTCGATTTCTGGTGAATTGGGCTTTTCCCTGTTGTATGTGCGGAGTATCCTCACCCCCACCCCCTCTGTGAGTGTGTGGATGTTATATGCATAAGAAGCTAACTTGGATTGCTATGACAAATCGCATTGCATTGCGAGTACTTCAACAAGGGACTGGATTTTAAAACCTCACCCATTTAAATGACGGTTACATTTACAGGAAGTATGTTGGAGGAAGGGTGTGCAAGTCTGCAGCGCAATTGAATGGGAAAGTTGTAGTGATCACTGGAGCCAACACTGGTATAGGGAAGGAAACAGCGCGAGACCTTGCAAGAAGAGGCAAGTTATTCATTTGTGTTTATCCCTTATATCCCCCAGAAATTGTAATAAAAGGAATTCAAGATGGGCAGGGAACTTTGGCTTTCACAGCAGAATCTAAGTTCATCATTAGTAGAATGTAATACAATTTTAGGAGATTCAGATTTTGCAAAAAAAATCTCTTTTTAAATACATTGTAATATAAAGTGGCAGTAATCCTGCATAAGATGAAAATTCTTATGCAACACAAGTCAACCTTCATGCTTGCATTCTTGTCTCTAGCAGTCAAAGTCAATTAAGGTAGTTACATTGATTAGCTAAGGCTGCTGCAGCTTACAAGGTTTTTATTGACACATACTGTGAGATTCCTCAAAATGTACAGGCTGTCCTGTTCACTTTGCATCACACTATCTCTTTTTAGCATGCAAGAATGTAGTTTAGCTCATGATAAAATTAAGCCACTTTTTGTTCACTCAGTACATTATACCATGAACTGAAATAAACAGGCTGAACTTGCACAAAACTCAGCTAAGATTTAAACACATTGTATGAACACAAGTCAGGTCTCCACAATAGTGTTCCCCTTTTATGAAATAGACTTATTTCCATTAACGTCCTGCTGCTGATTTTGACATCAAGTGAACTGTACAATTCAAAGCAGGTAGTTCTTCTGTTAACAACAACAGTTGAGACTCAAATTTCCATCTCTCAACAATGCAGTTGTAAAATATGATGTCATGTGACTGCGTTGCTTAGTGGCAGCAGTCCAGGTATTTCCAGTGGCATTGAATTCCACACTGTCATTAAACAAGAATGGGTTGTGGTTCTATTTGCAACCTCCTGCTGGTTTCCCCATTGACTTGTTTGTAGGACACCACTAAAGAAGGTCACAAATAGTGACCACACAACCTTGGGATGCTGCGATGGCTGGAGCTCCTTCAGCACCACTGCAAGTTTCAGTGATTGTTGAATGAGTGGTTATTAACCAAGAACCACCTGTAATTCTGACCTAGTTTACCATTTACAATTGGTACTATAACTTGAGCTAGCTAGATAAGTGCTGATCTCCATTCATGAAGATGAGGTAAATGGAAGTAGTTGTGTTTTTTATTTTCTTCTTAGCCTTTGTTTATTGTGTGTTATAGCTATACTGTTCTTCCCAACGAATGCATCAAAAGCTCTATATTTAAATAGTGAACTTATTATGGGTATGTACATTGTATTTATCTGGAATTGCATTATCTGTACATAAGAAGAAATCTTTGTCTTGGTTGGAGATCTCAGCATTTCCACATCTGATACCAGGGGGCTGCTTGCAATACTTATGTATGTATATATGGAGCATATGGCACACAGTGTCAGGGAAATCTACACATGCTAGACACAATGCAATCCTGACAGCCTATATTGGTAGTTCATTCTGTTGGGCGCCTATGTGCCTATTCTTGGTGCACTGCAAGGGACTATAGGAAGTTATCACCCAGCCCTCTCCCAGAAAAATGAAATATCCTAGGAAATATTGAAAAGGCAGAATATTTCTCTGGATATGAAAAGGGAGAAACATTTTAAAGACAGAATAGCTCCCTGCAGCTTCCTGCCCCCACCCACTTTGTCAATGGGCCATTAAGAAAGCCAAGCCAGTCCCTTTACATAATAAAGAGTTCTCTCCTTCAGCTCCAGGGGGATGGGATTAAGGCATGATAATATTGGTCCTTTACCCAACTCACCACATGGCATCTGAGAACTCAACCAACCTGGATTCAAAATGCAGCCTAGAGAGTTGCCCCTGCATGGTCCCAGAACCCGCTCTGCTGGGATGCCTGCCATTGTCCCAGGGCAGATCTCCATGGCGTTTCTTTCGTGAGCGTCTGTTTCCCTGTAAACGACAAAACAGAAGCTCACAAAAAAAAAAGATCTTACTTCTTGCCATGCTGCTGGTGTTGGGATGCCCCGCCTCCCGCTGGCCAGCTGTCCGCGCACTTACATGTTCCCACGTGCACACATGTTGGTGCATGCATGTGCACATGTCAGCATGTATGCATGTTCGTGCGCACGCACACACCTTTCAGTTTGGGCATACGCATGCACAGTTTGGGCACTTGGTGTCTAAAAGTTTAGCCATCACGATATAAGTTAAGGTTAGGAAATACAGACCTCTTTGTTTTAAGTCTTGCAAACTCTTGAATCTTACTCTTATTTTTCCCACTTCAAGTAAGTCTATTGATTGATGTTTGCCAGTCTGGCAAGCATTTTTATGAGATTATAATTTGTGCCATTTGGAATAGGGAGTTTATCTTGAGTGATTAATTTATTGGTATTACAACATAGAATCATAGGGCTGGAAGGGACCTTGAAGTCTTCTAGTCCTGCTCAAGACAGAAGACGTTATATCATTTTGGTCAAATGGTTGTCCAGTCTGTTTTTGCAAATCTTCAGTGTTGGAACACCCACAATTCTGGGAATCAAGCTACTCCATTGATTAATTGTTCTCAGAACATTTCTCCTTACTTCTAGGTTGGATCTTTCTTTGTCCTGCTTTGTAGTGCTCTGGAGAATAAATTAATCTCATCTTCTCTGGGATAGCCTTTCAAGAACAGGAAGTTTTCATGCCCCCCTAATTCTTCGCTTTGATAGGTTAGATATACCTTACTACCAGTGATGTGCAGTGAGGTTTATGGTTGGTGAGCCACTGACACAGTGGTGGGTTTCACATTTTTTTAGACTTCTGGACTTCAACTCCCAGAATTCCACATCCAGGCATGCTCAGTTCCGATTTAAAGCGACACCATTTGTTTTTCTCCTTTGCGAAAGAAGTTTCCTTCTTTCATTTTCTTTTTCTTCTTCTTTCCCCTCCTTCCTCCCTCTCTCCCTCCCTCTCCCCCTCTCTCAAACACACACGCACACACATACACGGAAGTTGGATTGCACTATCTCTCCTACCCCCTTTCCTCTCTCACTCACTCTCTCTCAAACACCCCCCCCCACACACACACTGGATTGGATATCTTTTCCAATGTCTGGAAAGCAGCTCCTCTGCCATCCCTCCCATTCCCCTGCTATCTTCCCCAAATACCTCCCCCATTGCAAATGCAGCCTGTTGTCTGGGTGGGAAATGGCTGGAACGCAATAAAGCCCACCCACTCATCTCCTACTGGCAGGCTGGGGTGAGAGGAGAGGCAGAGAAGCTGGAGGAGAGCCTTCCAAAAGAAAGAGGCTGGAGGAAAGTGTGTGTGCTACAACATGGCTCTTTGCCTGGCTTCCTGCTTCTTCAGTGCTTGCTTGGGCTCTCCCTCCTCAAGTGTAGTTTGATTTCAGGCGGAGCCATGTTGCCTTTTCAAACTTGTAAACAGTGAAGCTGGGCTGGATTTTTATATAGTTTTATCCAGCTGTGTGAGTCTGTGTGAGAAATGGATGAGGGCCTGGGGAGGAAGTCATTACACTTGGGGAGGGAGAGCACCAGCGAGGAGACCACAGGAGGAGGCAGGAAGCCAGGCAAAGAGCCATGTTGTAGCACACACACTTTCCCCCAGCCTCTTTCTTTTGGAAGGCTTGGATCGGCTCCCCTCCAGCTTCTCTGCCTCTCCTCTCACTCTCCTCTACCCTACTTTACTCTACACTACTCTACTCTACTCACACGACCTTGATGTTATCCCTCTATTGATCCAGCCCAGAACTGCATTGGCTTTTTTGGCAGCTCCTAACCAAAAATGTTGGTGATTTTTTCCATTTAACCAATATTTATGTCTTTCCACAAATTATTGCAATTGTTTTGAATTATATCCTTGATTTAGCCTGTCAAGAAAAGTCCCAAGGTTTTTAAAAATTATTATTTTTTCACCCTCAGTCTTTTTTTTCTTAAAGTCGTATTCTTCAAGGATTATGTCTATTGTTATCTTTATTTTTGCATTAATTTTGTTTCTGGAAAATTGTCCCCAAATGGCAATTTGGATAGTAACCCTCTATGCATGTAACTTCTTGTGCTATTTTTAGTATTTTAATGGTTGCAGGTGCCAGAGTCATCCTTGCTTGCAGAGATATGGCAAAAGCAGAAAAGGCAGCCCATGAAATCCGGATCCAGACGGGAAACCAAGAGGTTACAGCAAAAAAACTAGACTTGGCAGACACCAAATCTATCAGAGAATTTGCCAGTAATTTCTTGAAAGGTATGTCTCAGGCACATTGTTTTCTGTGTGACCTTGGGCAAAATGATACCTGATTATATTTGCCTAAAAATCCAGTAGACATGATAAAATTCAGGCATGCTTTTTATTTATTATGTATTTATTAAATGCATATATGCTGCCCATCTCGCTATCCAGAGCAACTCTGGGTGGTTTAAAGACAGAAATATAAAAACAATTCTAAATACCAAAACAGGTTAAAAACAGTTTTGGTTTTTGAAAACAACATTAACATGTCTACAGAGTCTAAAATTAGACCTCTGCCGGCATAACAATACTTCAACTAGTAGGATTGCCAAAGCAACCCTAAAGGAAGTACTGTACTGAATGAAACAGAAGAGGAGTTGCTGCTTCCGGTCCTGCTTTCTGGAGTGATTTTGTAGGACCAAATTTTACCTTGCCAAAATGTTCATGGGAAAATCTGAAAGAAATTGAACTGTGACTATGTTTCCATGACTCCAGTTCCAGTATTTTTGATCTTGGGATTCTTTATTCATATGACCTACGTGGAGGTTTTTTTCTTGCAGAGGAGAAAGAACTCAACATACTCATCAACAATGCAGGGGTTATGATGTGCCCCTATTCAAAGACAGCTGATGGTTTTGAGACGCATTTTGGAGTCAACCATCTTGGTAAGGTTGCTGAATTTCATCTCTTTGATCATTTTTTCTCTTAGAAAGATTTATTTAAGCCTTTCCCCCCCACCCCCTTTTGTCTTAAAGTGCTATGAGAAGTTAGAGTTTTGGGCCGCACATAAAGATTGGAAAGATTTGTGTGCTTCTGCATGTGGACGCGTGCAGGGAGGATAAACAAGAAAACAAGTGTTGCGATGTTGCAATGCTAGGTCTGCCTCTTTTATATAACAATTGCAATGTTGCACCCACATATGTAAAAGACTGAGCTTACATTGCAATATTCCTTTTATCTTTATGAAATGGTTGAACTCTGCAGAGGCTTTTCACAAGATTGTACTTGTTATATAGAGGAACAGATTTTCCTTAAGGCTCTGTGAGCCCTGATTGAGATAAGAGTTATTGCTTCTCATTTATTTAAATTAATGGTAATCACATTATCCTAATTATTCTCAAGGAAATTACTATTTTTCTTGATGACACTGTGATTTTTTTTAATTTTCAAAACAAACACAACACATAAAATCTTCCTTTTTTACATACTGTAGAAAGTGTATCAGTTGGTTACAAAAAACTTCCACAGTCATCAAGCATAATTCATATTAACTCAAGTATTTTAACTCAGATATTTAAACATGTTACCATCATCATACCTCCATTTTCATTTGACTATAGTTGTTTAAACATCCTTCATCATAAAATATACCAAGGTTTAATACATAACCACATACTGGCATTACATTTACTATTTCTAAAATCCTCCAATGACACTAAATCCTTATATCCTATTCTAGCTAAACATCCATAATATTTAATAACAAAGTTTTCTATCCTTCTTTCCAAATCACTGTTTACAATTTACATCTCATTTCCTTATATTGTATAAGGAAATGCGATGTTATATATATGTATGTATGTATGTATGTATATGTGTGTGTGTGTGTGTGTGTGTGTGTGTATATATATATATATATATATATATATATATATATATATATATATACATACATACATACATACATACATACATACACATATACATATACATACATACATACATACATACATACATACATATATATATATATATATATATATATATGTTATTATCATTATCCCTCCTTTATTGGACTATATCCTACATCATATCATTTTCCCCCTAGTAATCAAGATTTAACTGAATCTAACTTAATTCTTTTTTTTATTATTATTAACCTTTATATATAATCCAAAAGGGTTTCTAATCTTCCTTTCATGGGTGCCATTCAATATTCATATCCAGTTATTACTTATCATAACACTACACATTGTATACATTATTATCATTATCAATTATTTATTTAACTGTATCTATTATCACTAAGTTTCACTAAGTTTAGCTAGTTTTAAGTTATACTCTTCCATCTACCAACCTGGCATGATCTGTTTTTGACAAACCGATGTTGGCTTTTGGCTATTACTTTGTTTGCTTCTAGGTGCTCGCTAATTCATTGCTTGATTATTTTTTCCAGAATCTTTCCTGGTATTTTTTTTTTTTCGTTTTCAATAACATTTATTTTTGCATTGCAATCTTTTAAGACCTATTGTTTGCAATTTTTACATGCTAAACAACTCTTCCAGTCAAATAGGAAAGCCCATTTTAAAACCAAAAGCAGAATACATACCCTTATTCATGCAAGTTTACAAGATAATAGCCCAATAAAAGATATTATCATTTTCCCATTACAACACTGAATGTTTATAATAGAATGTTGAAAGAGTTTAATCCTACCACAAACCTCACCCTCCTCCCTCACTATTATTTCAACATTTGGCATTTGGATCTTGCAACTTCAGTACAACCTCCTCCACATTTATATGCAGATTCTCCAAAACAGAGATTGTGGCTTCTCCTTTATCTTCCAGAAGAATTCCGAGATCTTTCCTGGTATTGAGGTCAGGCTGATAGGTCTGTAGTTTCCTGGATCTATTTTTTTTCCTTTTTTCAAGATGGGAACCACAACAGCTCTTTTTCAGTCCTCTGGTATTCCAGGATCTCTGAAAGATATAATTCAGTGGTTCTGAGATCTCGTTTGCCAGAACCCTGAGGTGTAATCCATCCGGTCCTGGTGATTTGAACTCATCTAGAGTAGACAGGTGCTCACTTACCGTTTTCTTCCCTATTTCAATTTGTGTTCCTAATCTGATTTTTGTGGTGCTGTTTTTGATAGGTTGGACTGTTTTATCCCTTTGTGTAAAGACAGATGCAAAACATGAGTTAAATAGTGCTGCTTTCTCCCTGTTGCTTGCCACCTTCTTGCCACTTTTTCCTAGCAAAGGACCAGTTGTTTCCGCTTTTTTGTTATTTTTTATTTTTGTGGCAAGCCTTTCTCCATTGTGAACCTTAGTTTTCCTCACTTCATCTTTACATGCTGTGGCTATTTGCTGATATTCTGCCTTAGTTATATCCCTCCCTTTCCACTTTTTATACTTATCTTTTTTGTCTTTGAATTTGTCAGAGAGTTCTTTATGCAGCCATGCTGGTTTCTTTGGGGAGCTGTTATTTTTCTTCTTAAATTTGAATTTGAATTTGAATTTATTAAAATTTATAGGCCGCCCTTTTCCCTGAGGGGACTCAGGGCGGCTTACAATCACAAGGGAGGGAAGTGCAACATCAAAAACAAAACAAAATGTGAACAAAGAAAAAAAATAGTGAAACACAACTTTCGTTCAACAATCAAACACTCGGGCGGGTGAATTAGGAACCTATCCCCAGGCCTGCTGGGAGAGCCAGATCTTGAGGGCTGCGCGGAAGGTCTGGACGGTGGTGAGGGTACGGATCTCAGCGGGGAGATCGTTCCACAGGGTCGGAGCTGCAACAGAAAAGGCTCTCCTCTGTGTGGTCGCCAGTCGGCATTGACTGGCAGATGGGATTCGGAGGAGGCCCAGTCTGTGCGATCGAATTGGTCGAAGGGAGGTAATCGGCAGGAGGCGGTCTCTCAAGTACCCAGATCCACTACCATGGAGTGCTTTAAAGGTGGTCATCAGTACCCTGAAGCGCACCCGGAGACCAACAGGTAGCCAGTGCAGCTCGCGGAGGACAGGTGTAACGTGGGCGAACCGCGGTGCGCCCACTATCACTCGCGCGGCTGCATTCTGGACTAACTGTAGTCGCCGGATGCACTTCAAGGGCAACCCCATGTAGAGCCCATTGCAGTATTCCAGCCTAGAGATCACAAGGGCTCGAGTGACTGTTGTGAGAGCCTCCCGGTCTAGGTAGGGCCGCAACTGGCGGACCAGGCGAACCTGGGCAAATGCCCCCCTGGTCACAGCTGACAGCTGGTGGTCAAAAGTCAGCTGTGGGTCCAGGAGGACTCCTAAGTTCTTCATTGGTATTGTGCTACACTGGGCTTTTATAATCTCATTTTTCAAAATTTCCCAAGACTCTTGAGTTGTTTTCTCCTTGAGGATTCTCATCCATGGAATTTTTCCCAAGCTCTCTCTAAGTTTATTGAAATTAGCTCTCTTAAAGTCCAAGACTCTAGTTTCACTTTGTTCTACTACTTGTGTTTGCATAATGTTGAATTCCAATATTGCATGGTCTCTTGCCCCCAGGGTTCCTGTGGTTTCAACACCTTCTATCATTTCCTCTCTGTTAGTGAGAATTAAGTCCAATATAGCTGATCCCCTTGTTCCCTTCTCTACTTTTTGGGAAACAAAGTTGTCTGCTAGGTTTGTTAGGAACCTGTTGGATCTTCCACTTGGTGCAGAGTTTGTTTCCCAGTTGATGTCAGGGTAGTTAAAATCCCCCACTACTATTGTGGTGTGCTTCCTACATATCTTAGTTAGCTGTATAGCAAAAAGTTCATCTACTTCCTCTGCTTGGTTGGGTGGCCTGTAGTATAGACTTTTGGCAATGTCATTTCCCTCACAACCTTTAATATTGACCCAAATGCATTCAAGATAGTTCTCATCATCGTTGTGCTCTATTTCTGTAGAGAGGTAATTATTTCTTATATACAGTGCAACTCCACCTCCTCTTTTATTTGGTCTATTTCTTTTAAATAATTTAAATCCTTCTAGCTGTATGTTCCATTTGTCGGTTTCATCCCACAAGTTTCTGTAATGGCAACAATATCATATCTGCCCTCTTTTACTTGAATTTCTAATTCACCCTGTTTATTCCTCATACTCTGTGCATTTGTGTATAGACATCTGAGTCTATTTTGATTGACCCTGTGTTTACTGTCTACATAACTTGTGTTATGCCTGACTGCCCCTATTTTCTTACCACTTGTATGATTCATGCACATGGTATGGCAGTGTTTTTCAACCTTTTTTGTGCAAAGGCACACTTTTTTTCATGAAAAAAATCACGAGGCACACCACCATTAGAAAATGTTAAAAAATTTAACTCTGTGCCTATATTGACTATATATAAAGTGTTTTTCCCACGGCACACCTTACACTATGTCACGGCACACTAGTGTGCCACGGCACAGTGGTTGAAAAACACTGTGGTATGGCACTCACTATTAAATGCTTGGTTTTGCTTGACAGCGGGAGTAATAATCTTACCCACACAAACATCTGTGTTACATGCACTGATAACTCTATGAATTTTAAATTGGTGGAGACAGAAATGCTCTGTATCAATTAATTCTCTTTCCTTGCTGTTCAGTTTAAATGTTTATCCAGAAAATCTATGAATTTAATGCCAAGTAACTCAGTCCCTTTCTTGGATGGGTGCAAACCATCTCTTTTGTACAGTTTTTCATTGGACCAGCTGCAGACATCATGACTAATAAAACCAAAGCCTTCCCTTTTACACCACTGCTTTAGCCACACATTAAACTCTGCTACACACTGGCCCTTCCCTTTTTGTTCCTTATATACTGGTAAAACCTCTGAAAAGATAAGCCTACAACGTTGTTGTGACTCAGCAGAAACCTCCTGTGAGTTGTTTTGGGATGCTCACAGGAGGTGTTAACGAGCAGCTGTGGCTCGTTAGGATCTCTCCTCCTATGGATAAAAATGACTGATGGTGCCATGCCTGAGTTGCAGAAGTCAACGTTCCGTTCCATTCCATTCCGTTCCTATTCTAGTCAAGGTTCCCCGTTTGTGTTCATGATTCAGAGAAACCAACTTGGAGAAGTTTGCTGTAAGAGTTTGTTTTTGCATTTGCTGTTTAACTTTTTGCCGGAGAATTTATCTGTGTTTATTTTGGGCTCGCAGCCAGCAAAAGCCGGGACTGATAACAATATTTCCTTTGAAGTTCTGTTTGGCTGTAGTTTTTGAACGGGCAAGGTGGGGGTCAGAACACAACCTATACTACTAAGTTCATACCTCAAGCTCTGGAAATCATTCTTCACAGAAAGTACATCTTTTTGGGACAGATCATTTGAGCCAAGATGTATAATAGCATCAACATCACAGTCTTGCATTCTTGACTATCTTAACAATACATCTCTTGTCTCTGCTGGCAGTAGCAACTGGCAGACACCTGACCTCTTTTAAAACCTTCATATCCTTTCCTAAATTTACATCCTTTATGATTGAATCACCAACCAAAAGGTGACTTCTCTTTTTGCATACCTTGCTCTTCTTGTACGACTGATGTGTGATACCTGGTTCCCCATTACGTCTTTCCGAAGTAAGTTCTTCATTTTGGGCCATGATCCCCTGCTTTTCTGAGTCATCGTTATCACAACTACCTTGACCTGTCTCTTTAGGGTCAGCAAGGGTGCTATATCTGTTGTGCTGGGTCACAGCAAAAGCTTTGTGTTTATGGTTCACAGCTCTCACCCTGCCAGATCCCACGGTTGTCCAAACTGCTCTTCTCCTGCAGGATCTTTGTGGTAGGGGGGGCTGATAGTGTGGCATCTCCATAGAGTGGAATGGCCGTATTGGACACCTAATTTCTGTTTGGAGAGCACAGATTAGAGATTCTAGCTAGGTAATCTGTCTATGTAGACTAGTAATTTGTTTACAAAGGGGACAGTATCCAAATTTGAAAGGAGTACTGCCTAAGACAGGTGCAAGACAACTATTACATTGAACTAAACCGGACATTTTGAAATAAATAAAATCACAATTTCAAGCGCACTAATCCAGAATGTATTATTACTATTTTGGTTTATGGACATAACGGCGCACGGGCCACTACCTTAGTCCTCTTTGTCTATCTGCTTCCCCCCTTCCAGCCAGCAGCTCCAATCACCAGCCACAGGAAAGTTCAAATGAACTTTTAAATATATTTGAATTCAACCAGGGTTTAAAACACAAAATTGTTGAAAGCTGTCTACATATTTTAAACAGTTCTGTGAAAGAAAGTCTCTTTTTTTCAGATTTTCTAAATTCTTGCTTTTCTTTCATGTTGAATGCTGTTGGAGTTTCATATGCATCTTAATTGATATATAAAGATGAACTAGCAAAAATATTGCCGGCTTTTCCTATTTGATTCATTTATTTCATAAACAGAATTTTCCAATGTGCAATTTGCTAGTCTGAAAATGTAATCAACCTAAATCTCAGTTCAGCTGTAGGGAGGCTCTGTTGATTGGGGCCTGCCTTATATAAAACTCACAAACTTTGGCTTTCCTGATCAGTCCATCAGATTTTGTTTACCTTGGCTTTTAATTATCCATTTTATTCCCATTATTGGTCGTGTTTTGAACTATTATTAACCTGCTCAGAGTCACCATGGTGAGATGAGCAGCCATATAAATTGAATTAAATAAATCACAGGGAAGTTCTTACCATAGAGATTCTTAAAGGCATAGTGTATCCTGCTCAAAAGGCCTCTGTTTAAAAAAAACATGATGTCTATCAGTCTGGCAAAGCTTACAAATTCATTTCTAAATGTTGAGGGTTCCACTAGTCTACCAGGACTCTTGAAATGGAGAAGATTTGGGGAAACCATGAATCTTCTGAACATTAAAAACCATTTGCATGAAGGACAATGTCGTGTAAAAGTTATTTCAAGAGCATAGTATAGTCATCCAAGAAGTCACCAAAAATGACATCACTTGCTTTGGCTGAAGTCAGTTCTCACAATTCCTTTATCAGAAAAGCTCTGAGCAGAAATGGGATTCATGAGAGAGTAGAAGCATAAAAGTCATGGGTCATTAGGAAGAACATTAATGGCTATCTCAAAAATCACCTGAATAGCAATAGCAATAGCAGTAGACTTATATACCGCTTCATAGGGCTTTCAGCCCTCTCTAAGCGGTTTACAGAGAGTCAGCATATTGCCCCCAACAATCTGGGTCCTCATTTTACCCACCTCGGAAGGATGGAAGGCTGAGTCAACCTTGAGCCGGTGAGATTTGAACCGCTGAACTGCTGATCTAGCAGTAGCCTGCAGTGCTGCATTTAACCACTGCGCCATCTACTCTCCAGATATCTGTAGGATTGTTCTATATGTCAAGAATGGAACACATGACATACTGTATAGAACAATTGGTATACCAGAACAAATGCTGCATTCACAATAAAGACTTCATACCAACTGTCAAGCATGGGGGCAGGTGGAAATGCTTTCCTATTCCAGATCTGGATGACTTGTCACTATTAAAGAAAGCTATGAGAGACTATCAGATCATTTGTCCATCAGCTGAAGTGCAGGCGGGTCACACAGGAATCTGCAAGCAGCAATTGCAAATATGTGCACAGGTTTACAAGGATATGAAAGAAAAATATATTTACTTCTTTGGAATGGCCAAGTCAAAGCCTAGATCTAAATTGTAGAAAAATGTTATGATAGGACCCAAAATATCAAGTTAATGGTAGAAATTATTTAAATGTGAGTTCGGCCAGTTACTGAATCTAAGGGACAATTACTTTTTCATATCTATCAGGTTTAGGAGTTTACGACATATACAAATATTCAGAGTATCTGAAAGGCAATGAATCAGGGGTGAAATTTCACTGGTTTGAACTGGCTCAGGTGAACAGGTAGGGACGATTTGAAGTGGTTCGCCAAACTGGTAAAAACCACTCTGGGTGGCCCTGCCCATACCAGTCCGGTCTCTGCTTACTTCTTCTAGCTGCTTGCCGGCCACCCCTTCTGGCCACTTGCCATTTGCTGCTTCCGGCCATTCGCTCCACCCACCCACCCCTGCCCTATCTCGTCCTACCCCGCCCTACCTTGCCAGTCTCTTTGCCTTACCAAAGGTAAGCAATGTATGCCGCCCGCTTGCCCTTTGCCTTGGGTTGGGGCCCTGGGCCCATGAACAGCTGTTCCCCGAGGCCCCAGAGTCGAGAACTGCATCGACCAGGTCGGGGAATGCACCATTCTTCAGCTTCAGCCTTGCCCCAGAGCCACCGCCCACTCTGCTCACCTCGCTCACCTATCTTCATGCCTTGGGAGTGAGGGAGGATGAAGCTCGGCCGCCTTTTGCACTTAGAAACCTCCAGCTGCCAGCAGTCATTTTTGGCTGCCTTCTGAGCAGCTCCGCTGTGACGCCATCCCTCTATCTGCTGCCATTCTCCTGGCCAGGTCAGGCTGCGAGGGGCACCAGCAGGCAATGGGGTGCATGCAGTCACAGTTGGACCCAGCCAGGAGAACGGCAGCAGCCAGAGGGATGGCGTCGCAGCAGAGCTACTCAGAAGGCAGCCGCTAGCCGCAGTCTTTAATATATGATCCCAGGAGGGAGGAGGGGCCATAAAGGGACAGACTGTGGCCGGTGTCTGTCTTCTGAGAAGCTTCACTTTGAAGGGAGGGAGAAAAATTCAGCTGCCACAGCAATCAACATGGCTGCTTCTCTCCTCCTTCTTGGGCTCATACACATGGAGCAAATATGGGTAGGAGGCGAGAAGCAACCAGGTTGAACGCTAGAAGACTTGGCTGGCCGAACTTTTCTGTTGGTTCTCTGGATGTGACTTGGTGGGCATGGCTTGGTGGGTTACCTTGAGTGATGTAAAGTTGGCCATGCCCACTTAGTCACATGACCCCACGCCCACCAGGGCATGGCCACAGGGGAAAAATTGAATTTTGCCACTGGAAATTAGATAGATAGATAGATGATAGATAGATAGATAGACAGACAGATAGACAGACAAACAGACAGACAGGCTTTGAGATAGAGATAGATATATAAATTGGATTAATTCCTTAAGGATAACTATTTCGTTTATTAATTATCAGCCATCTCTTGAGAATAGACCTCTCCGCCACACACATTTTTGCTTTATTTTTGACAAATTTTACAAACATATGATAGCTTATGTATCATTGAACAATAACAAGAATTGAGAGAAACAGTGTCATGAATCGCTATGAATTATGCAATATTGTATTTTTCCTTTAAATTTCACATATTTTTTTCTTAAGCAGTAGTGTTTTTCTAATACACTTGCAGATATTTAGTAGCATGATATGATACTGTGATAGATATACGGTAAATCCTCATAACCCATATGTTTAATAAAAACGAATGCATGCAGATCTAACAAAGCAACCACAAAACTCAAATTATTGTTCATAATCTTTCCTGTTAGGCCATTTTCTTTTAACATTCCTGCTAATAGAACGCCTGAAACAAAGTGCACCAGCTCGTATTATAAATGTGTCTTCGGTGGCTCATCTCATGGGGAGGATTCACTTCCAGAATCTCCAGGGTGAAAAGTTCTACTTTCGGGGCCTGGCATATTGTCATAGCAAACTGGCCAATATTCTTTTTTCACGGGAATTGGCTAGACATCTGCAAGGTGAGCTGAAAGTTTACATTGTTTTTAATTGGCAATGTTATTTAGATGCAAAAACTACTGGAAAAATTGTAAGTAAGACCTTTTAAAAAAAAATTCCAGTTGTTGCTACCAATATTTAAAATAGAATGGCAAAAATTGCCATTCTGGATACCGTGACCGCCTCCTGCAACATACCTCCCAGTGCCCAATAAGATTGCATACGGCGGGCCTCCTCCGAGTACCGTCGACTACACAGTATCGTCTGGCGGCTCCTCGGGAGAGAGCCTTCTCTGTAGCTGCCCCGGCCCTTTGGAACGATCTACCCCCTGAGATCCAGACCCTCCCCATTCTCTCGGCCTTCCGTAAGTCTGTTAAGACCTGGCTGTTCCGGTAGGCCTGGGGCTGTTGATCTAGATTGACCTTCAGCCCCATTAAGATCGAATGCATGTTGTGTCCTCCTTTTAACTCGTTTCTGTTATGTATTTTAAACTTTTAAAAATGCTTTTAAACTGTTTTTATGTAAGCCGCCCGGAGTCCTTCGGGATTGGGCGGGATACAAATCTATTAAAATTGGAAATTGGAAAATTGGATACAAATTTCATCTTGAAAAGCAAACACAGCAGCATGTAGGAACAACCTGCAAAAACTGATCTGGCAACAGATTAGGATAGTGAGGAGGTTGGGGAGGAATATGGGCTAGTCCTGGAGTCTGGGGAAGCCTCTGATGAAGGCTCTGTGTTGGAGGCAGAGAGGGACCCTGAGCCGTATGCCAGAAATCAGCTGCCTTCGGAGTCAGGCATCAGTGAGGCAGATGAACAGTTGGAGCCTGTTCCCATTGTATGCGTGCGCACAGAGTGGCCAGATGAAAGGAACCAGTCAAATACCCCGGGACACTGCAACTGCCATTAATACATGTCAGTTGTCAAACGCTCAAATTTTGAACACATAATGATTTGTTAAGTATGAAAACCAGTCAAATACCAGTCATGTATTTTTTAGGTTCTGTTGTAGGTTTGAACATGCACTAAACAAATTGTTGTAGCTCAAGGACTACCTGTATGTATGCACAGAACAGAAATACCAGTGTTCTGACCTAGGCTTCCCAAGAGCATGAAGCAAACTCCTAGTCCCAACATAAACCCCTTTTATTAATTTACTGTGAATTCTGCCCATTCACATCCAACAAAGTCTTTCGAGGGAGGATTTACAGTCACAGACCTTATCTGGCTTGGAGAGCTGCCAGGCCAATATTTACAAAACTGGCAAGGAGTCTTGGAGAGTCACGAACCAATTAAGCGAACTAATTGTCTCCTGCAAACTCCACTCCCCTTTCACTCCTCCTTATATTTCCTCTGGGAGGGGTCAATCATCGTCCACCTGTGGCCTTACTCCCAAGTCTACCCTTGTTCCTTAGCTGTTTTCATACTTAACAAATCGTCATGTGTTCAGAATTTGAGCGTTTAACAACTGACATGTATTTATGGCAGTTGCAGTGTCCCGGGGTCATGTGATCACCATTTGTAACTTTCCCAGCTGGCTTCCAACAAACAAAGCAAATGGAGAAAGCCAGATTCACTTAACAACTGCACAATTCACTCACAACTGCAGTGATTCACTTAACAGTTGGCAAAAATGTCACTTAATTCACTTAATAACTGTCTTGCTTCGCAATAGACATTTAGGCTCCCATTGTGGTCGTAGGTCAAGGACTACCTGCACTGAATGCTGTGGGACTAAGTAATAAGAAATAAACTAAGTAGAGAGGCTTCTACCATAGTTATGATTGTTTGCACATAAAGGAAGTCATGGTCACCTTTAGCCTAACTGTCATTGAATGGACTACGAATATGACTTATTTATTCTTAGTTTTCTTAGTTTTCCACTCTTTCAGTTTGGGGTAGAAATGTGATTTTTTTTCTCCTTAGTTCTTTAATTATGGCATTATTTTCTGCTTCATTGTTTGCTTGGCATTAATCTATGCTTATCTGGGTACTGGGTGCTGGAAAGGTATGTTTTTTTGTTTCCTTCTTAATTTTTTATAAGTTATTTGGCTAACATAATCGAAAAAATTTCAAAAGAAGCTTTAATATCTCATCCTATTATACTGCCCACAGAAAACCAAAGACCTAAAAATAGAAGATGAAATTATGGTTTCATTTTATGTTATAGCATTCTTAATGTCTGTGGAAGTGTCCTTGGTTCCCAGGAGATAGTATTTTGTTTTGGCTACAAAACCCCATCTATCTCTATTTCCCCCTCCCTATCCCTCAGTTCCAACATGGCAACACTAAAGCCTCAAAATGGCTCTGGCCAGGTCAGATTCAGGGGTGACATCAGGACTCATATAGAGGCCATGATATAGCTTCTAAAAACTATACTAGTCCCACACATACAACTACCATGTTTGCCCAAAAATAAGACAGGGCCTTATTTTCTTTTGACCTCTGAAATATGCCCTTGGCCTTATTATTGGGGGAGGGGGCTTATTATTTTGGAGCCAGGCTCTTTGGGAACCCGTTCGTAAGAGAGAAGCCGCCCGGCAACTCCCCTCTCCGGCCTGGCAGAATGTCACCGATCCAGCGGTATCCCAAAGGCACCAAGTCATATGAGATAGGGGGGCAGGAAGGGGGACCGGCACTTGCACGGCTTGGCACCTTTGGGATACTGCTGGATTGGTGAGTGTCTCTCTGCCTGGACGGGGGAGGAGGTTGCGCAAGCACCTGTTTCCCCCTGTTTGTGCGCCTCCCAGTCCTGACCACGACCTGGGCCAGCTCTCTCTGCAGTGCCAGGGCCGCCACCATCATCCCAACACTGAGGATGGCTTCTTCTGAGAAGCCGTTCGGGCCAGCTGCCTGCTGCCGAGACTTTCAGGAACCGGGGCAGAGTCTTCCAGCAGTGGCACTTCCCATTCTATGGTTGTGGCTGCTCAGACTCAGCATGAGGCAGCTAGCCCGACTGGCTTCTCAGAAGAAGCCATCCTCAATGTTGAGATGGCGGTACTGGCCCTGGCCCTGACCCTGCAGGGAGAGCTGGCCCAGGTCGTGGTGAGGACTGGGAGGCACGTGTGCAGGGTTGGAATAGGCACTCGTGCAACTCCCCCTACGGCCAGGCAGAGGGCCACTCACCAACCAGCGGTATCCTGAAGGTGCCAAGCCATGCAAGCGCTGGTCCCCTGGTGCCTTCGGGATACCGCTGAGTCGGTTAGTGGCACTCTGCCCAGCTGGAAATGGGAGGTTGTCCATTGGGCTTATTTGGAGGGGAGAGCTTATATTTTTACCCCAAAAATCTGGCATGGCCTTATTTTCAGGACATATCATATTTTCGGGGAAACATGATAAAAGTATGGCACCAAGGACTGCAGAGTTTAATCTTGAGTTACATATATTCTCTTCTATTGAAATTCTTTAGTTTATGCTGGCATCATCTTTTCCTTTTTGTAATTTGAACAAAATCCTCGTTGTTTGTTTACAGTCTGATCCCATTATCAGTGCATTTTTTGAATACATGCCTGGTTTATCTCCTACAGGTACTGGTGTCACTGTAAATGCTTTGCATCCAGGTACAGTTTTTTCTGAACTTGTTCGTCACTCCTTTACACTAAAAGTTTTGTGGAACGTATTTTCTATCTTCGTGAAGACACCTTGGCAAGGAGCTCAGACCAGCATATATTGTGCAGTGACAGAGGAAATGGAGACAGTCAGTGGAAAGTATTTCAGGTGGGTTGATGTGGAATGACTGGCATTGGGATGTGGTGAGAGAGAACAAAGCTTGACTCCAAACTTAGGAGAAAATATTGTTTTGGTTTTGCTGTAACCATCTGGTCACCATATAAGGCTTGGGATGGGGAAAGAAGCTTTGGATAACCACTTCAAAATAAACCAGGATACAAGCAGGAGTTATAATTCCTATTGGCCTTATTTTGAAGCATCAGTGAGGCTGTCCCATGGACTAAGTGCAAACATTGGGTATGGGACTTATCAAGCCTTTAATAATGAGTTACTGATGCGTTCTTGTACCTTTAATAAGTAGAGAAATCATTCAGAAAGTGCTGCACAGATGCACAGCAGAATTCCTCCCTGAGACAGGCAGATTGCCTCCATTTCTCCTCCTGAGTCCCAGCAACTTGTGTTGTGAGGGACTTTGTTTTGCAGCCTGAAAGTCCTGCCTTTGAGATGTGTGCTATGAGATGAAAAAGGTTACAAACTACTGCTTTAAAGGATTAGAAATGTGAATCTAGTCCCACTGCATAGAAATTCATGGTGACATCAGCCTCAATGGCTCCCTTAGCTAGTGCTAAGGATAAAGACCCATAGTTATGTATGTGATATCCACATAACAGCCACTCCAGTTGAGTATGTGTTCCGTCGAACTATGGGCATGTGTTCTTCTAAAATCTGCCAGGATACTTGTGTAAAAGGAGATCCAGTAGTCTAAATTGTATCTTGATGCATTAAATCAATGATGGCATTGTACAAGGAATGTGCAAAAGAGTCCACAGATCAGTTATTTTACAGGTGGTCCATTCTTGAAACATGTATAATATGAACAAACAAGGTTGCTCTGGATACAGAATAAAATATGATTGTTCTGGGTGATTAAAAGAGTAGAAGAAAGCCAAGGCAGTGGGAGTGGCTAAGGGGATGCAGGGAAAGGAGTGAAGATGAAGGGAAGAGGGGAGAATGTTGTGGGGAGAGGGAAGTACAAATGCATGAGCTGTGAAGTTCCCAGAAGATGACCTAATTAATTTACGAGCCTCGAGAAAAGTTCAAAAGAAATCCATTCATTTATTAGGATCAACATTCTGGCGTGTACTCTTGCAGAGCCAAAACTGATTTACACTAAATGGTGCCTGAACTTTACCCATGTCCTCGCCCCTCTGCCTTGGTCATAACTCACATTCACCAACAAGATGCTATGGCAGGTTATGGACATGCACATTTACATTCTAATTACAAGAATATGAGACCTGACTCTAGCCAAAAGTATGCATGGAATTCCCCTCCCGTCTCTATGCCACTTGATAGTATTCATGGCAACACTTTACAAGTTGACATGAGCCTTACTGGTTTGGTGTGTGGGGAGAGGTCTTTACTCCTGGCAACTGCCTGGACAAGTCCTGCATTTTTCTTGGCAAGATTTCCAGAAGTAGTTTGCCATTTCCTTCTTCCTAGGGTTGAAAGAGAATAACTGGACAAAGTCACCTAGTGTTGTGATCCACCAGTGGCCAGTGGAGTTGGCAGCAGATTCAGACAGTGAGGCGGTTGGGGAGGAACATGAGGCAGTTCTGGAGTCTGGGGAAGGCTCTGATGAGTACTCTGCGTTGGAGGCAGAGATGGGACCAGGGCTGTCTGACAGTTATCAGCTGCCTTCGGAGTCTGACATCAGTAAGGTAGATGAACAGCTGGAGCCTGTTCCCAGTGTGCACATGCACAGAATTGCCAGATGAACAGCTAACGAACAAGGATAGGCTTGGGAACAAGGCCACAGGTGGACGGTGAATGGCTCCTCCCATAGGGAATAAAAGAGAAGTGAAAGGAGATAGTTGTTTGCAGGAGACAATTAGTTCATTCCTGCATTCTTGCCAAGTATTGCAGCATCTGAAAGATATCGGCCTGGCCACTCTCCAAGCCTGATAAAGATAGGTAATTGTGAACTATCTTGAAAGATTGCGGGAGAGGAAAGACTTTGCTGGAGAGGAATTCACTGTAAATTAAATAAAAGGGGTTTATCGGACCAGGACTTGGCTTCGTGCTCTCTGGGGAAGCCTAGATCAGAACACCTAGCTGGCTTTGGGCCAAAAGCAGAACTAGAATCCATGGCCTTCCAAGCTCCAACCTGGTACTTTTAATCACTACACCAAATTGGCTTTCAGTCTTGATGAATTTGCCTTATGAAATTCAATATAGGTAGTCCTCGACTAACAACCATTTGTTTTGTGACCTTACGAAGTTACGGCACTGTAAAAAAGTGACTTGCCGTTTTTCACACTTACAACCATTGCAACTGGCTAGTTAGTAGTGTCCTGGTGTCATGTGATCACTTTTGGAGACCACCTGACAAGTAAACCCATAGGGAAGCCAGAGTCTCTTAACAACCCTGATATTAAACAATGACAGTGATTCACTCAACAAATTTAGTAAGAAAGGTCGTAAAATGAGGCAAAACTCACTTAACAATTGTCTTGCTTAGCAATGGAAATTTTCAGCTTGATTGTGCTCGTAAGCGGAGGACTACCGGTATTCCTCAGGCTTTATTTTGGCTGAACTGCAGCTGTTCCAAAGTGGGATATGTGTGTGTGTTGTAAATCTACATTATATACTGTATATATAGTGTAAATCCTGTGTTAGAAAAAGGAAGGAATGCTGATATCTTGTATTAGTAATGTCTATGGTTCAGGCATATGCCTCTTACAATTAGTATGCTTTATGGCCTTTTTGTTGCTAAGCCTGAACATATTAATTATAATCATTTAATATAATTATGCTGAAATTAATATAATTAATTAGAATAGGAATTATTAATGCAATGGAACATTACTAATATACTTTCTTCCTTTATATCACAGTGATTGTAAACCAGCATATGTGTCATCTCAAGGACGCAATGATGAAACAGCAAAGAAGCTTTGGAATGTTAGTTGTGAACTCCTTGGTATCCAGTGGAATTGACCTACAAAGGCCAGCTGCACCTGAATTCCATATTTTGTATATGAGACTCTGGAAAAGTATTACTTTCATGGAATTTTCATAGATCGATATAGATCACATTCAATTAATTCAATTAAAATAGAATTGTTTAGTGGATGGAACTATCCACTCCATGCTGAAGGTTTCCCGATTCCCCCTACAAAAAAAAAAAATCCTTAGTTTTCCTGGGTTTTCTGGCAGTGTGAATTATGAATTGTTTGATGTGGTTTTGCACATCATTCTTGGCTAAAAGGTTGCTGGCTCATTTGTGATTCAGTATGGTATGGAAACATGGCAGGTTACAAAATTGCACCAATTATTAAAAAAAAAAGTTTTTAGATGGTTGCAGCATGGTTTTGTTGTCTTGATTTCTTTCACGTTGAATTATTCTGTAGCTACATATGTAACAAGAAATGATATTACAAATTAAGACAGAAAGTTGTCCACATTCTTTATTTTCTCAATGAGAGTTTAACACTTTTGTTCATTGGAAGTTTAGAATTCCTTCGTTACAGTTTCCTACAGGATAGGTCACAGGACAGGTTTTGCTGGTGAGAAAGGGATCTTTGAAAAATTCTAAAGAATCCGAGTAACAAACAATATAAAGTGCATAAAATGCAGTGCAAAGAGTGGACCCAACAATCGCCTCTATTTTCTCTCCCCCACCAGTCTTTCCTTTCTTCCCTTTGGAAGGTATTGATGAGAAGAATTTGGAGATGAAAGTACAAGCCATGTTACTTACTAAACTCAATAGGCAGTATAGCTTAACACACAGCAAATAATGAATCATGTTCCTTTCTTAAGGTAGTAGTAGTAATTAGAGTCACAAAAAGCCCAATCAGATCTCCTGGGACGCATGGCAGTTGAGCTTGATAGCAAAAGCAGATTTTATAACTCTTAGATTCCTAATAGGATAACTTCTAAGACCCAAAGGGTATGAAACGATGGAAGCTAAATATAGCCTTCCCAAGTTACTTAACCTCAAGGTTATTTCTGGCTGCCAAATCCAATAAATTAAGGATTACTACACTTGTGGCTGTGAGCTGTGGCTATTGTTTCCCTGAAAGAGCATAGCTTACACCATTTGCTAAAATTAGTAGGAAAGGATGGTTCATCTAATCATTGTTTTAAAAAACCCAAAGATTAAACCATCCTGAATAATTTCTTACAACTAATATTTTGATAACAGTTTGAATTTTTTAAATTAAAAACTTGTTATCAATTACAATCATATCCTCTTATATAGAGTGTGCTGTGGTCTCCCGTTTTCTAGATTATGTCACTGAAAGGACAATGAGAACTTCAGACTGCTTCAGGGAAAGGTATCAAATATGGGTAAAGGTTCCAAGTGGGAACTACTATGCAATCTTTATCATTTCTTCCTCCATTTTCTGTGTTAACTGGTTATTTCCTTGCCTCAGATAGTAACAGGTGTAGGCTTACAGACCTGTTGTCTCTTATGGACAGAATTCAATTACAGCTCCGTGCTATGAAAAGCAATAGATCACTGGGCCCATCTCAAAATGGGCACGTTTCTTTATTGATTTGGCTGTAGCTTTGCAGTGTCGGGAATCACAAGTAGATAGAAAATCTTGTGGATGTGGGATTTGCATTCATAAAACAGTGAAGGAGAGAGATCTCCATGATCATAAAGTAAGACACAGCTGAAGCAGCACTGAAAATATGAAGTATGTAAAGAATAAACACCCTGAAGTAGAGGTAGTTGGTTGTCACTGCATCATGAGTGGCACTTTTAGGCAGTTGATCCTTTCCCTTTGAGTACAGGCATTCAAGCCGCTTCTTTCCAGTTTGCAGCCATGATTGAATCTAGAACAATGTAATATTTCCCCTTTTTTAGAAACAATGACCCAAAATTTTTCTGGGAGTCATTTCTTGGAATTTTGGGTAAGCCAGCTTCTCGGCTTAGTGTGATGTACTGAAAGCCACTGGGTGCAGATGGCTTGCACTACATCATCCCCACCGTCCTCTGCCATTTGCTGTATGTGTTGAACCAACTGCACCGCTCTTACATTTTCTTGTTTTACAGAGATAAGGTAGGCAGAACGTAGTTTATGGCATTTCAGGTATGCCTGAATCTGAAACAGAAAGAAAAACAATGTGACTTGAAATTCTATATGTAGGATATTGACCTTGGGATGCACCGGTTTTCCTTCACTTCCTAATAGTTTCTGATATAGATTTTAACCTAAATGGTTAGTCTGTAGAAGACCGAGAGGTGTGATATAAAGAAGTCTGCACCGGGAAGCGAATATCTGCAAGGCCTGTTGCGCAGATTTCTCTTTCTTATTGGAAGAGCTTTCCTTTGGGATTACTGCCAAAAGATGCAAAGCAGCAGAGACTGTGTATAAAGTTTGAAACAATGCATGCATTTAGAATGATAAGAGTTGCTTTGTGGGCCAGGCACTGGAATGTATTACAAAAGACTTACTGAATTAGAAAACACAATGGGTTTATTCACCAACAGGAGAGAGAGAGAATCATTGTGTGGAATAACAATTGCCCAGAGTGCACAAAATGTCCGTTTATCATTATAAATTATATATATATATATATATGCCTTATCAGTCTAAATATTTATGCCCCAAATTCTAGATGAGCCTCCTGGGTTTAATTTTGTCAGATTCTTTTCATTGCTGGTAAAGACAGGGGGGAAATGGCATATTCAAAAACTCAGAATGCCATATAGATCTTTCATTTTCTGGATTTTCCAGTTGTACAATTTCAGATTGTACCAGGCTGAATAATCAAAGTCTTCATGTGACTGCACACCTTGATTTATCAGTATCTGTGCTCATTGATTATCATTAAATTGTAAAGTGGTATGTTACTTTACATGCATGCTACCATTTAATGAATTAAGATCTGAAATTTAGATAGGGCAGAGATAAATATTTGCTTCCCTTTAATCTTTATATATTTTGGAAATGCATGGAACAACTCATTTCAAATTAACTTTCTAATAATGTATAAGAAGAATGCATCACTATGAACATCAATGTTGGCAAAGAATTATCAGTAACCACATTCATACACTTTTGGATACGATAGCCCTAGAATAATACGAATAAAAGATTGTATCTACAAGAATGAATGAGCAAACACACCATATACATAAATAAGAATTTCCAAAAATTGCTTCATATCCAGGAGAAAAAATTCCTTGTTTTACTCACCTTGTTTTCATCACTGTCCATATCCTGGATTAAATTATCCAACTCCTAGATCCCAGCAAGAAAATAAAAATGGTAGAAAGATCATGAGATGAATTGTTAAGCATTGCTTACACTGATATGGTTGCATATAGATTGCTTTCAATTAACCAGAGAATCAAAGAAGCAATTATAAATGAAGTCCTACCCACTGAAAAAAAAAATACAGTAATCAGCTATTTCATTAGAAGCTTTTATTGGACTATGTGAGCCAATTATGAGACTTAAAGGGATGCCCACAACTGTGGCATAAACATATATCCAACCCCTTTCCAAAATGATATCGTAACTCTCCTCATTTAAGCACTAGATGGGGTGCTTGAGTATCCTGTTAGCAAATTGTAGGTTTAAGACATAAGGATGACATAACTCATTCATTGGCTATGAAAGAATCAATAGCAAAGTGGACTTACGTTTGGCTTTCTAAATATTCAATAATAATGTAAGATAGAAGAAAAAATATCTGTGTCTCTTCCCTAACACTACAAGAAGCACAACTAGTGTTTCCCTTTTTATGTTAATTTGTATTTTAATGTAAGATGTTAAAACTTAATAAAGATAATTTTTAATAAAAGAAGTCAATGTTACCTCAGCAGGGATAGAATCAAATTCATCCAAGCAACTGAGGATGACATTGTCCCCATCATTTTTATCTGCAGCACCAGATTCCTTGATACATTTAATGAGCTGCCTGATCTCACTGTAGCTCTGTTGCTTCACCAACTGCCTAGCCACTTTATTGTATATAGCAGCAACATCCAGCTGGAAGTCCTAAGAAGATAGACAAAATATTACTTCGAGAACGATGATGTACTGTACAATGAAATAAGCTAGTTGACGTTTCAATCATTAAAAGGGACATACAAATAAAAACTGAAAGAATGATTTGGTTAACTTTTCTATACTGTATTTCCAAAAGACACCTGTTAAAGTTTTGAAGGGTTTTCTGAGAAGGACAAAGGAAAAATGAGAAGAAATCAAGTTCTAGAACTTAATGGAAGGGATTAAAACCAAGTTAAAAGTAAAGAGAAGGAATATAAAATTGGTTTATTTGATCAATATTAAAATAGATACGTGGTTAATCCTGGTAACACTTAATGGTCTTTTGCTGATAAAGAATGAATCATGAAGTTTTAAGATATTGTTTATAATTAAGAGATAAGATATGAGAAGAGAGCTTTTGCTCTATTTTAAGAGAATGATAAGTTACATTTGTGATGAAGGGGGAAGTTATTTCTATACACATTTCTTTTTCTTTTCCATTTTCTTTTTTTTTTTCATTTCATTTTCCGCATTTTGTAATTTTTCTTTTTAACTCACACATATTCTAGTTTATATTAGTTTCTATCTTTTCAACTGTATTATTTAATAAAAGTATTATTAAAACTTCAAATGAATATCTAAAATTACATTAAAATAATGCAGTGGTTTGCTTGAACTATTTCAATGTCATGTGTAAAGAGTCAACGTTAGATATAAAGCTTCTTCATTCAATATACCTGCAGTATTCTAAATGAAATCCCAAATCCTTCTTCAATGTTTTTGCCTTCCAACATGACCTGATGAAAAATTGCAGCCGCAGAAAAAGAAACAAAAGGGAAAATTGAGTGACTTATGTGAATGAAAAGCCATCTGGAGCTTTGGGAAAAGCTCCTGTAATAACAACGTATTCTATTTTCCCCCCTGAATTTCAGCCATAGAATTGCCATGTTTAAGACTACAATGAAATCTCTGAGTCACTATTCTTTCAAATCAAAATTCACAATGAAAATGCTATGTGACTTTTTGGGTTAACTTCAATAAACAATCTACATGTTTTTGGTGTGGAGTTCACCAATCTCTGTTCAGCCTTCCATTTCAATATGTAAAACCACACTAATAAATTTAAGTGGAATTCCATACCTTACAAGCAACCTCAATCTTCATTTGATTGTTTCCAAATAGGGTAGGCACAGGTAAATCACCTACAGATAAAGTTCCCGACTTTTCACAACGATGGAGGAATTTTGTTACTTCCATCTGAAGTTCAACTGTATTGATGTGCCTAATTTAGGGAAATATGTTTTAGTGCATATTCTAATAAATAAATGCAGACAATTATTAAAATAACATCCAAAAGAAAATTTTTAGATGAAATTCAAAACATGAATTAGAAACCCTAATTAAAGTGGGCCATTCAGGTAAATCGGTGTGCTCTTACAGAAAAGTCCTGAATTAAATGTTATTACATTACTACTAAATAGTTTAATAACAAATTGTTGACTGATAAAAACGTTGCCCAACTTTTGTTTTATTAATACCTTGATACATCTGGAGCAGACATTTTCTTGCGAAAAGAGCATGCAAACTTTTTTCTTCCTGAACTTCTAGAAACTTCTTGAAGATAAACTTTAAGATGGTCCTTGACCTTTAAGAGCCATTTTTGCCTTTCTTTCAGCTCAGTGTAAGACTTTGCCTTGTCTGTGAAAAATCTAATGCAGGTCATAGCAGCACGGACTTGATCCTGGAAAATAGATAGGTTTCTGAAGACAAACGAAGCTTTCAAATTATATTATCTGATCAGTTGAGATAACATTTGAGCTTTATTTTTCAAAATAGGTTCTGGTATAATTCTGAGTTTGGGGAGCCACTGCTTAACATATTTTGCTATACAGTAGAATCTGAACCTGCTCAGAAAACTCTGTGTATATTAAATACTTCATGTAATCCCGTCTCCATTGTAAATACTGAGAAAGAGGGAAGTGATACCAGAACTCTTCGTAACTCATTTATGCCTTTCCATCATTTTGTTCTTTCCAAAAAATCTATTTAAAGGGGGAAAATTCAACAAGACATCCAAAGGGGTGTCATTTGACTTTTATCGTTTCAAATTCAAAAGAATCCTCAAATATACAGGAATACATATATATGAACTTATGTCAGAAGTCTACCATTTATAAATAACTTCACCACATATTAAATATTTCTGAGGCCATGAGACTAGCCTTTAAATTTTTCTTCTGCAATTTTTCCCAAACCTGAGGTAACCCCGTCATCCACAGGTATTCTTTTTTTTTTTTTAACTGGGAATAGCTTTGAAAAATTCTTCCAAATAAACAAAAGCATATCGGTATATCCTAAAAAACAGATATAAAATCCCCATTTTCTACAAAAGAAGGTGGTTGTGAGGTTGGTTAGGCTGAGATAGAGAGACTGGTTCAAAAACACCTAACCGGCTTTCATGCCCAAGGATGATCTACTGTAAAACTACAGTCTCCTACGGTAGTTACTAGGCCAGCAACTTAACTACTACAACAAACTGGCTAAGTACCACATTTTTGTGTGTAAAGTTCTCAGTAAATTTTGCAATGCTTATGTTATAGGAAGACATTTCAACTCTTACTTTCATAAACTGCTGCAGTTCATACAAGATATGGTAGTAATTCTTTTTCTGCAAGTGTTTGCAGGCTGCAATGAGATAGATACCCCAGCTCTCTAGTCCTGGATCTATGGTTTCCAGCAAGTTCTCCAACATGTGAAGTTTTCCACTTTTATAACTTGGGGTAAAGATGCCTTCGATAAATAAATCTGGTGGACTTTCCTTAAACAGTAAAAAAAAATCCAACTATTAAATCAGCTGGTACCATCTATGCCATTAGTCTGAGAAGAAAAGCTTACATGATCAGAATGTAGTTAGTTATATACTGCTATAAAACAGAATTTTATTTTTCTCACTTTCAAAATGTTTTTTTTATGCGAAAGTGAGCACAGCCACTGCTGAAACATTCCCTATTCAACAGAACCTTGGATTCTAAACAACCAATGAGTAAGTGTAATTCCAGGATATCTGCCGAGCATCAGGCAAGGGAAACCTAAGAGAGGCAAGCTAAATTGAACCTTCTCTTGGTACTCTGTGAATAGTTTCTGAAGAATCTGCAGTTCTAACAGTGAAAAATGAACTTCTCAGGTGATAAGTCTCCGAGCACTCCCACCCTTTAGAGGGAGAGATATTTTTATGAAGTGATAGGTTCTCTCTAAGAAAGAAAGTAAACTGTCAGGCCTGGAAGCCATCTTTTGCATTGGTCCTTCAGGTCTGCCACATTTCAAGTTGTGGGAAAATGGGAGGGGGGGTTATATGGAGTGTGGGAAATAAGAGTGTCACAATAACATTCCTTTCTCAGAGAGTCAAGGGCATTTTGCCCTGCACCTGGAGGGGCATGGCTGGGAGGCATCTCCAGTTGGGACGGTGCCTGATTGGGCCATGTGATGGACATGTGGTGTTGGGTAGTTTTCAGATTCGGATTTTCTCAGCTGTGCCAATACGACACCTCTAGTAAAATGGAACTTTGAGGAACTTCAAGCCTCGGAGTCTTCTTTAGTTGGGGATGTTACTTGAAAACCGACATAAATTGTAGGGTTTATTCCTAGATAATGACAACAAAATAACAAACAAGGTTCTCTATGTTCTATGTTCAAAGGTTCCAACAGTGACTAAAATACTTATAATTGTGGAAGAATTGCCTCCCACCATTTGCTAGTATAATGGTAACTTCATTTTACTGACAGCTATTTTAGATAGATTAGATGAAGCAAATGCAGCAGAGCTTCCCGCATACAGTTATGCCTCATATAAAAATATGAATCACAGGAAAGTTAAAACTACTTCTATTGAGTTTGGATTCATCAACTTGCAAGTCTGATTCTTGCAAGTTGCAACTCCTCCTGCTTATAGTTTGGTGACTTAGTGAGGTAGCTGCCTGAGCTGCATTCAAATGTCATCTCATTGTGCACTTGAAGAAAGCTTTAGCTTCTTCTGCCTAAGCCTTGAGGTTGCTATAAAAACAGGAATCTTATTGGGGAAGAAGATTTTCAGAAGATTCAACAACAACAAACTAAATCAATCAATTTTATCCTTCTAATAGTATTCTTTATTCTATTCGCCAACATACTTTAACAGCTGGATTAGAGAAATAACAACAGATAATAAATTCAACACTAAGGAAAAGGACAGCTCCTACCAAGTAGTTTCTTAATTCAAAATACTCATTCAGACAAGCTTTTTAGAGATCATCTAAGAGTTTAAATTTACATATGTGTAGGATACCTGAATTATATCGAAACATACAGGTTTTAATTCAAGGAAAAGTGATATCATCCAAAGAACACTTTTACTGTATATCAATGAAGATTTGGGCAAACAAAAAGTTGGATTAAAATGCACATTTTTGGTTATTTTATTTCAGTTTTCTTGTCATTTAGGTTGCTGTTTTAACAGGGGATACTTTAATTGTTTAATGATAGCTGTAATTGAAATTTTTAAGAGGTATTTTTATTTAAGTTCTATAAATTAATAAATGAATGAACAAACAGTTGATGGACTTGCCGTCTCTCTCCCATTCCCAAGGACTATTCTCCAAGAAAAATTGCAAGGGTTAACAAAAACAAATTTATAACCCACAGAATATGAAAGTTATGAAACACGCTTTGGTCAATTTACAGACATGGACTTTATTTTCCAAGTCCTTAATCAGATTCCAGTAGAATGGAGTTTCCCTACCTTATTTAACAAATGCAGCAGAGCTTCCCGCATACAGTTATGCCTCATATAAAAATTAATGATTGCTAGATTGGTGCCATAATTGTGCAAGTAGAAAAGGCATTCCTGATAATAGCTGTTGTGTTGCATCTTCCCCTCTGGTGTCATCTCTAGAGACAGGCTTCGTGTCCTCAGTATCGCCTCCAGTTCTTTCAGAGTGGCAAAATAGTCATCATCCTGCTATTAAGGGTGAGAATCAGAAGTCACAGGCTGAATTCAGAACGTTTATCGACAGAACACTGAAAAACATTTTTCTCCTAGTGGAAATGGGCCACGTTACCCCACAACTGCTATTTTAGAAAAAATATAGAGATTTGAAACTGTTTGTGAAACAGAACAGAAACTTTATGAGGAAAAAAGGGAGGAAGTAATTTCCTCCTTCCCAAATCTTCCGGAATGGGAGATTTCTAGTTACTTTTCTCTTAGGCAGGAAATCTGTCATACTTCGACAAAATGTGTCAGATGCTGTGAGGACAGAGGAGGCGTGGAGAGGCTGAGGTAAATTAGAACAGCTTTTATTAACAGAATGAGAGTCAACAGTAACTATTTACACTCGCATCTTGCCCTGCTTGACAGTTATTTATACTAGACCTGTCAAGCAGGGCAACCAATAGAATCAACAGAAACAGCCTGAGCTTAGCCAGCTGCGCCTTAGCCAATCAGGTGCGGCTCAGCAGTTGCCGGCTTTCAGGACTTCAGGCCGGTCACAAGTCAAGGGCATAACAAAATGGCAGGTTTTAGTAATGAACCATATCTTGTTTTTATATTCAAGTACACATTCTACTGCAATTAACAATGATCAATAAGCTATACAGCTAATTAAAACAGACATCCCAAGATAATTTATTCCTTTTTTTAATCAAGCTTTCTTCAAATAGTTCATAGAAGCATACACAAATACAGAGTCATTGTCCTGTCTTTTATCCTAACAACCCAGCGAAGACTAGGTTATTCAATGCCTCCAGTATTCAATGCCTTCAGCAGGAGTACAGCCTTACCACTGAAAGAATGGGTTTCACTGTGGTTTCTAGATACTGAACCACTTCTTGGACCAGACGGGAACCCAAACTGAGTTGATTCAAATCAAGAGGGGATTTTAAGCATCGACTGAACTTCTCTCTGGCAGCAGTCAGGTTTCCAGCTTTAAGACAAGCCATGCCCCATGCATGCCATGCTCCACCGGGATCCAGACCAGTCTTAGTAGAAACCTAAAAATCAGGTTACCACAAAGAATTAAGATTTTAAAAAGATTCATTCTTACTATAGCTAAATTATTTAAAAAATATAGACTTGCTATAGTTATTTAAAAAAATATAGACTAAGATAACTAAAAAGGGCATTTCATAAGTACTGTCCACATGCATCAGAGGTTTATACCACTATGGATATAACAAAAGCCTACTGACTGTCATTAGAATTACTGTTTGCCTAATAAAAGTTAGAAATATACACTTTTTTCCAAAAAGAAGAAAATCACTCTGAGAATTTCTGTTCACAATATAATATTTCCTTTTTATCAAAGAATCATTTGTTTTACTGAAACTCAGATGGTAGAATACCTTTTTCAATACCTCAAAAAATGAGTAACTTTTTAAATAGCATTAGAGGTAAGTCACAGCTTATAGGAAAAAAAACCTGTAGCTTAGAGGCTGAGCACACAGTAAAATCCCAAATTCAACTTTTAGCATGTTAAGGTAGAGGTAGGAGAGGGTTCTGTAACAAGCTCCAAATATTTCTGATAATTAGTAAAGAATATACAAATTAGATGAACCACTAGTAGGGTAAGAAATACAATTAATCATGATTATCTACATCATTAACAGTGGAAATCATAGCACAGCCTTCTCCAGTCAGAATTAAAAGGACACCAGATTGGGAAAGGCTAGTCTAGAAAGTTAACTAGCAATAGCAATAGCAGTTAGACTTATATACTGCTTCATAGGGCTTTCAGCCCTCTCTAAGCGGTTTACAGAGTCAGCATATCGCCCCCACAGTCTGGGTCCTCATTTCACCCTCCTCGGAAGGATGGAAGGCTGAGTCAACCTTGAGCCGGTGAGATTTGAACCGCTGAACTGCAGATAACAGTCAGCTGAGTGGCCTGCAGTACTGCACCCTAACCACTGCGCCACCTCGGCTCTTCCACTAACTACCACTACAATGGCAAAGTTTTCAGCTACTCAATTAACTGAGTATAAATGATTATAAAGGAAGCTGATTAATAAATTATACCTGAATAGGAATAGCATGGTATCAGAAATTCAATCTTAGGTAGGCTTTTCAAATATTGAGGAGATATCGGATAATTTACAATTTTAATATACATAGCTCAATCTTAGCAGCAAAAGTGGCATCTAATACATGTTACATTTTATAATGGGACAATGAATTTCTTAAAGAATTTACAGATCCAATAATTAAAAATAATATTTGATCAATTAATTATATTTGATTAATCTATTTATTACTTTGTAGTAATAATTAGGTTTTTCTTAATCTAGAATCAAAACCAAAAAAGATTTCCAAGGTTGAAAACTTAACTCAAAATCTTTGATAAGAAAGAGAATGAAGATAAAATTCTTTTCCATAAAGATGCCTTCCCACTAAAGACAGAAGTGTATTAAGGAATCCACAGGCTATACTTCACAATTACATCATTCCTATAGTGTTACCTCTACAGACAGTTGATAGTATTCCGCTTGCAAAAGTTGATTTCTTAGCCTACTAACTGCTGCAGGCTCTAATATCTGATCCAGAGATGGAACATGACGATAAGCAGCAGCTACTAAAATATTCAACACATCCACCTTGCTGAGGTAACTGTTGTGGGAAGAAAAAAGCAAAACAAATGAAATGCATTGGTTCATTTTACTCAGTTTGGTTCTTGAAAGCTTCAAATGTATTTTAATTTCAAGAGGAAACTTGCAATTCAGAGGAGGCAAGGGATCAATCATACTATTTTTTTCTTCTTTTCAGGTCGTCTCCTAAAAACAGCTCACAGTTTATCCAAAATAACACACAATTAGGGCCTCACATTTTGATTTTATTCTTGTGAGAAGAAACCCCAGTTGTAACATTTTCTTTCATATTGGCTAATTTTGAGGCAATAAGGCATTAAGACTTCTTGAGGCATTAAGATTTCTTCTTAAGACTAAATATAACAGGGTCCATTTTATAAGCTACATAGATGGTTCAGCTACGTATCTGTTCAACATAAATATGTGCTAAAAGTCCAGGATAATTAATAGCAACTAAATTGGCTACAGTGAGCAAGTCAGTGGATTGTTTTCTTCTCTGTTCAAAAGTTTGCACAAATATATTCTGTCACATGGCAAGGCAGGTTTGGACATTCTTAAAGTATGTAAGTCATAAACTCTGCACATAATCCCTGAAATATAATAAACAGCATAAAAGAAACAAGGGCATTATTTGTGAGCTTGCTTGTGATTTATCTTGCAAAACTCTACAAAAAGATTAACTGAAGACAAATCATTACAATGGAAAGATTTTCCAGGAGGCCTACTGACATCTTACCTGTCACAAAGAGCTAACTCCTGGCTCCTCCCAGCTTTTACAAACATCATTTTGGCACTGAAAAGCAACTGTTTCATGATGTCTATGAGGAGACTAGCATCCACTTCAGGGTTTGCCAGGCTTCGAGACAATTTGCAGCAATAGTCTATCAACTGCTGACCACAGGCAATGCTGTCAGAATGCAGTTTGAAGATGGCAATACACAAGGATGCACTAGGAGCCTGAATATTACAAGAGGGAAAGAAATAAAGAAAAAAAAAGAATGAAAGTGTGACTGTCTCTGCTGGTAGATGAGGCCAAAAGAGCTCCATATAGGTTAGGTGAAATAAGTCATGAGACAAAACCCAACACAGTTAAAGAATATTCTCTATTTTAAAAGGCAAGGAAGTAATAATTCTTCACTCTAGTTTCAGAGAGATGGTTTCTTTGTCTATCATCCATCCATCAGTCCATCCATCCATCCAGTTTACTCCCACTTCAGTTCAGAGGGACTTTAAGACAGTTTACAAAAATTAAAACATAACAAAGCAATAATCAACAATATTCAACTATTCTGCAATGCAATAATCTAGAGATCTGGCAAATCCATTGTCCACTGCTTGAAAGTTACTGTTTCAGTAATTTTCTAAAACCTCAGTAATGTCTCTTGGTCTTTTCTGCCTGTCCTAGGAGACCATAGGAAAGACAATTTAGGAGAAGTTACTTACCTGTTCATAAAAGAATTCACTGCGCATCGTTTTATTGTCTTCTTCCATCAAAGAAAGCTGCCATTCAAATTCTGCTGGCTTCGGTATTTGTACAACTGCAGAGTAATCTGAGCGTTCATTATCAGAAGATACAACTGCTATGAAGAACAAAAAAAACAAAACACTTTAAGATGAACTAAGTTTAAGAAACCACATAGCTCAACGATTTGGGGTAAGAATACACTTGATAGGAAAGTAACTCGGCATATGGTCTTTCTTTCCTTAAACATTAAACTTGTATATTTATTCACACATTGCAAAGGACATTTTTTTTCTTATTGCATGTTTCCAAAAACTCCCCCAATCCCTCTACATAGTCTGCCTTTAAAAATATTTGGCTTTGACATAAGCATTGTATTTCTCATGTTATTGCAGGAATAAAACACTCAGAGGGACATGATGGCTAAATTCCTAGCAGGTTTTTTTTACTTCATTCCTGACTTTACTTATCTAGTGACAAAAATGCTATCCATTGCTATTTCTCTTGAATTTATTCTGATATTTTCTTGCACTGTTTTGTTTCTGGCAGCCTTGAAACGTTTGCAAAATTGTAGTATTCATTTGGTTAGTGGTCTCTTTATAAAAAGTATTTTTAAATTAAAGGATTTTTAACCAAGCGTAAAGAATCATGGCTCAGCTTTCTGATCTTGAAATATTTTTAGGAGGCAGCTAGTTTAATTAATATTTTCATCCGTGTTATTAGTCCTACAGCAGCACAGACTAGAACGTTTACAATTCTACTACAATTGAGTTGTTGATTTCTTGTTAAAATGAAACAAGGTTTTTCTTTTTCTTTTTTTTTAGGTTACCTATAGGCTTGTACTAGAAAGAGATCAGAATTATGAACATGGCCTATTATGTGTTCTTACCTTCTTGATTCTGATCCTCTTCATTGGAACTATTAAAAAGAAAAGAAAGATGCTCCACATCCATTCTAATAAGTTTGAAAAATTTATAAAATTTGAATATTGCAGCTAATAAAATTAAACCACATATTTTTCTTACAAACTGGTTCCTTCAGTAAAGAAAAGCCCTAGTCATGAAGACTATATAAAACCCATCAATACAGCAGCTCTCCTGGAAGCATCATAGGGATTGTTTGAAGATTATCCTCTAGCTGTATGCACAACCACTACTAGAGAAGCCAAAGACATGTATCTCTCTTAATTGTTTGCATTGTCCTACTAATAGTTTAGTAGAAGGGGAAATGTTTGCAAGTTTGTTCACAGTAATCAGCTAATTAACTTCATACTATAATTCAATTTGCCTCAAGGTGAAGAATGTAAAGATGTTTCAGGGCAGATATGTACTTCCACTTTCGTAGTACTACTGTTAGAATATTTTCAGCATTGTTTTATAAATTAACCTTGTTAATTTGTAATTTTATGTCAACTCAAATTGTCTCAGAAAAGGCAAGATAAGATTTGTACATACATAAATGTATGCTGGGAAGAAGGGATCTCTTTTCATGATTCTAACATACTACCAGTAGCCTCCTAAAAAAAAGCCTCTAACATGTTCATTCTTCTTCTCTGCCAAGCTCTTAAACAATGTCATTTCATTCATGAACTATCAGAATCAACATTCACAAACAAAACAAAACAAAAAAGGAAAAATGTGAAGAGGTATGTTCCCGCACAAAATGTAACCATTAAAAAAGTAAAAAAGAAAGCTAATTTTTATAGACAACAATAATATATTCATTTAATACACCTCTCCTCCCCCAAAAACCTGGTGCCTTATAAACTAAAGTCTGAAGAATCCCTTGTCACTATAGTCATCAGGAATTATGGAATCTGAAGTAAAACTGCTTCTCCCACAAAGAACTATTATTTCAAGGAACAGAAGGTTGTGAAAAAATTCTTTACACACATTTCTGAGTCTTGGGATGTAGTTGTTGCATATTCCTTGTTGAAATAACTGTAGCACTGATCACACACACGAGCTGGGTTTTCCTTACAAGCTTCCACAACCATGTTCTTGGTAGAACAGGATCTGCACACCAGCCGCCCACAGCGTCTGCAGTGATGCCTTCTATTAAACTGAGGTACGAAAGACATTTGAATGAGCAACAGCATTCCTGCAGTTACTGTTTAATCCACCCAAGAAATCTAATCTTGGGATCTTTTGTAAGTAGTGAACAATTTGACTGAACAGTGCTAAATAAAGTTCTCCAAAGACATTAGATAAATACTCATTCAAGAGCTTTTGTTATACCCAGTTCTGGAATTCAATTACCATTGTAAAGCGTTCTGTTTTGCAAACCATGCATGTGTCTTCTGTGTCATCTGGAATCCACTGCTGTTTGGGTGGGGGCTTCTCTGGTGGCACGAAGTCCTGAGCACACGCAGCTTGCTGAAGGCTTTTCTCTTTTGGGTTGGAAGCATGTGTTGTATCTAAAAGATACAGAAAAGGCAAACCAGAGCCAATGTACAACTGAATTGCTGCTATCATAAGGACCAGATAATGCACTGGGTGTTCTATTGCAGAATACATCATCTTTAAAAAAATCTGTTCCTCCTTATTACTAACAAAAAGAAGGTTCAGCTCTCCAGTTATATAAGATTGTCTTGCAGACAATATATACAAATATATGCTCCATCAGCATAGCATTCACATTTATTTGAACGGAAGAGTAGGTTTTCATCCAAATCAAGAATGTCTAAAAATCACAGGAAGAATGACAATAGAAGCAAACTATTTTTCTTTCCTCCCTAAACATTCTTTTTGGGAGAGTTTTACATTAAGGGAAAATTTGCTTTGATTCATCTAGTTTTTTAGAAAAGAAAATACATGTTCGCATATGTACAGAAAACTCATACTGGCATATTGGAAAATGTTCCTCTTTGTCTTCAACAAAACTTGGGAAACGGCAATATTAATTTATCATCAAGGTTTTGCTTGGAAACAACCCAACTGATACTTGGGGAATTATATATTAACATTTAGATGAAAAGTACAGGCTTCCCTGAAAAACAAATACTTTTAAGTGCAGCTATATTTGTTATTTACTGCATGGGAAATTAAGAAATGTACAAAGAATTAAAAATAGTTGCAGATGAGTTACAAGCTACTTAGATTACATCATGAAAAGAAAATTGACTTGTTGAGTTCTGAATAGCAAAACTGAACAATTGCAATGGTCTATGGAAATTCTCAATTATCCAGGTCATAGTTGACCTTTGGGATAAACAACTGCAACTTTATATATATTTAAGAAATAACATTAACAGTTTTTTTATTTATTATATTGCTGCTGTTTTATTGAATTTAAATACTGGCTGACTCCGGATCAATTCTGGGTGGATCACAATATAGCAAGATAAAATAACCATGCAGTAAAATACAGAGAACAGAAAACAAGCTAGTGAATTCAACCAACATCAAAAACAAATAGAAACATATCCATCAAATGGCTCCAAATACTTTAACCCAAGGCCTGAGAGAACAGACAGGTCCATAAGGCCTTGGGATAGCAGCACCACTTTGTATAAATTGCTATATTTGTTTCCCTCCACAGTCATAAAACCAATTAGAAATAGAAAAAAAAATTAAAAAGAGAAAGAAAAGAGTTTGGGTGTTAAATCTTTCTCTCACCAGGAGAACTAGCTGGAAAATGCTCTGTTGACTCTGACTTAGATAAGGTGTCAGATTCAGATCCCGGACATAAATTCTCTTGAATCGGAATAAGAGAATCTAAGACAGAAAGAAAATGCTGTTAAGAAACTGAGCAATTTATATTTATCAGTAAAGATTAGATAAACTGGGTCAAAAAACAATTGTTCAAACTTGTTCAAAAACTCAGGTGACAGAAGTGACAAAAGATTTTGTACAGGCTGCAGATGAATAACTTTTATTATCACTTCTTTCTGTGAACACATTGACACACCTTAAAAAATAAAATTCTGATGCCTGCATTCAAAAGAATATAAATATATAACCATACACATACATGCACGCAGACATATATATGCTATACAGACATGCATACACATGCGCGTGGGGACACACACAAATAAATAATTCATCAAATCTGTGGTTCAGATCTGTCTCCAAGTAATAAGAGGAAAATTGATGTGTAGAGATTTGTATATACTTTTTATTCATTAGTTCCTAAACATTCTTTAGTTTGAACTTCTTTTGCTTTATAAATGCAGGCGTTGCTATATAAGGAGCAGTAGCAACAGTGACTTTCGTTGTAATAAAGTTAGCTTTTCAAAGAACATGAGATAGAAGAAGTATTAATTTCCATATCAGGCCCCAACAACTATTACAACTTTCTCAGTTTTCCAAGTAGCTCAACTCTCATAATTTATGTACTACTTAATTACTGTTGAGAGTTTTGTGCAATGAAGCCCTGCAAGGTTTTGAGATTGAGTTAAGTGGCTCTAAGCTATGACAGTTAAGGAGCATGTAGACCAATTGTTTTCCCACACGAGTCACATTTTCAGGATGATTATCTTTAGATTAAAGTGGGGGGGGGGGAATCTAAGTGAAGAGAAAATGAATGAATGAATGAATGAATTTATTGCATTTATATGCTGCCCTTTTCACCGAAGGGGACTCAGGGCGGCTCACAATCCAAGTCAGGGAAGGGGGAAAAGTTAAAAAGTCTGACTCATTTAACTTTCTGCAATACCGATTAGATCGCACAGATTAGGCCTCCTCCGAGTTCCATCCGCCAGTCAGTGCCGACTGGCGACTACGCGGAGGAGAGCCTTCTCAGTAGCAGCTCCGACCCTTTGGAACGACCTTCCCGTGGAGATTCGCACCCTCACCACCATCCAGACCTTCCGCACAGCCCTTAGGATCTGGCTATCCCGTCAGGCCTGGGGATAAGATTCTAATTCGCCCCACCCGAATGTTGAATGAAAGTTGTGTTTTATTGTTTTATTTTTATTTATGCACTGTCTTGTGTTTTTGTTTTGCACCCCCCTTCCCATGTATTGTAAGCCGCCCTGAGTCCCCTCAGGGAAAAGGGCGGCCTATAAATCATAAATAAAATCCTAAAAAAAAAATCCTAAAATACAAAGCAGGAAATAGCAATACTAATGAAACAGAAAATTTGGAAAAATGAACCATGAGTATGGGAGAAACATACATGTAGTATTTTCTGTTTACTCTCTTTATACATTAACAGTTCTAAAAATATTTTATGATAGACTGAAAAGCTATCTGTGGTTTTCCAGTGGAGCCAAAAAAAACCTTGGTTTTTCACCATCACTGATGGGAGATTTTCAAAACATAGTCACCTGATCTCTTCTCTCTTAGAGAAAACGGAAAGTCAAGAGCTTTCCCAGCATAGCTGGATAGCAATGCATCAATGTCTCCTGTGCTGAAGCCTATCTTCTGACCAACCAAGAGCTGGTGCAACATCTGCACAGCCACAGCTGCCCAATCCACTTTCATGTTCATCAATAACTGCTCCAGCATGAGCAGCGGCTTGCAGGAGAGGTGGGAATAGTTAGATCGAGAAGGCTCAGGAAGAGTCAGCAGTACCTTGAAAAAGGAGAGAAAGGAATACAGTATCTTGACCTACCGAGAAAAGAACTTGCAACTCAAGAGTAGAAAACAACAGTCTTTCAGCTAGTTCTTGAAATCGTCTCTGCTACTTACCTTGGATCCCACGTAAAGAGCTTGAATTTCATTCTGGCGCATAACTGTCAGGTGCTGGTTGAAGTATGTTGTGAGATAATCCGCAAGGAAATGAGAAGCTGCTAAGCTAGGATATCTATCAAGACACCGTTCACTTATGACAAACTGAATGTCTGGATCATCTATCCTTTGCAAGAGCTGCAAAAAAATTACATACATATACATTTTATATAGATTTTAATGGATCGTATCAGTTAGAACAATTAATCAGTGGAACAACTTGCCTTCAGAAGTTTTGGAACTTTTTAAGAAGATGTTGGATAACCATTTACCTGAAATAGTGTAGGGTTTCCTGCCTAAGCAGCGGGTTGGACTAGAAGATCTCCAAGGTCCCTTCCAACTCTGTCTATTCTATTCTATTCTATTCTATTCTATTCTATTCTATTCTATTCTATTCCAACTCAATATATTGTGCTGCCTAGTCACGTCTACCTTCTGCCTTTCTAAGGCAAATACTTTTCAAAGTCTTTCACAATTTAGACAATAATTTCTGCCTTAATCAGTTTGCTTCACCATGTCAGAACTACTTGAAGCAAATTCTTTCACCTTCCTGCATACATATTCTGTTAAGAGTTATGCTGCAAACTCAAAACACTTAATACACATTCAAAGCTTTTACAAAGCTTCTTTGTAAAATAATGTACTATATACAAAGGAAGTCTATCAAAACTGACCCTCTCTCTCTCTCTCTCTCTCTCACACACACACACACACACATGTGCATGCACAAACACACGGGTCATGGACTAAAACATATCTGCATCTATTATTATTTAACTGATTCCACAATTCTTTCTAAGGACACATGCCAAAATACGCAGAGTAAAACTAAGGATAGTTATTGTCAATAACTGTTGTGACTGGTCATCTAGCGTATTTCAGTGTCATATGGAAATGTCATAGCCCTAACTCTTGCATTTCTCTCTGTCTATTGCACTACAAGTTCATAATCACTGTCACTGTCCTACTCCATACCCAAAGTCAAACATTTTGGCCTTTGAAGAAAAAAAACAAAGTAGCACCCAATCTTCGAAGCATGTGTCCTTTTTTTGGCACAAAAAAAGAATCCTGGAATACCTGAGAGACCAGTTACCTGGAGAGCCTTTTCCATATCTCCCATTTCCAACAAATGAAGGAGGTGTTCCTGGTGAAGGCTGATCAAGTGATCCCTTGGGATAGAATACAAGCGGCCCCATTCTTCACATAATTCATAATCCTGCAATAAAAATAAACTTAAAGATAAAGGTTCCCCTTGCACATATGTGGTAGTCGTTCCCGACCCTAGGGGGCGGTGCTCATCTCCGTTTTAAAGCTGAAGAGTCAGCGCTGTCTGAAGACGTCTCCGTGGTCATGTGGCCGGCATGACTAAATGCCGAAGGTGCATGGAACGCTGTTACCTTCCTACCAAAGGTGGTTCCTATTTTTCCTACTTGCATTTTTACGTACTTTTGAACTACTAGATTGGCAGTAGCTTGGACAAGTAACAGAAGCTCACTCTGTTACGTGGCACTAGGGATTCGAACCGCTGAACTGCCGATCCTTCTGATTGACAAGCTCAGTGTCTTAGCCGCTAAGCCACCACATCCCTATAAAGAGCCCTTAGAGACTATAAATTGAAAAGTTTAAAAACAAAAGTGTTTGGCAAGGCTATCCATTTATTCTACAGATGGCCTTCCCCAGGCTTCTGCCCTTCAGTTGTACCTGATGGGACTTCCTGTTCCAAAACAGCATGTAGACCAACCCATCTGGATATAGAATGATGTTCTTTCTCTGATTGTTAAGCAAAAATCATGGTAAAGGTCAGAGTCTCTGCTCCTTGGCAACTGCTTGGTTAGGTCCCTGCAGTTTCCTTGCCAGGTTTTCTTGAAATTGGCTTTCCATTATTTTCTTCTCAAGGCTCAAGATAGAATGACTGGCTGAAAATTACCCAGATGACTTTGTGCCCAAGGCAGGACTATAATTCATGCTCTCCCGGTTTCTAGCCTAGTGCATTTAAACCACTACACCAAACTACTTCCTTAGTTCTTTTCTACTACAGAATTATAGTTGCATGGATTAAAGAAAAAGCTCCGCGTTTTACCTTTTAGAAATGGCTGATCACAGTAAAGAAACCAAATGGAATTATTAATTCTGGACAGAAAATACATGGGAACTAACCTCAAGAAGAAAAATATGAAACACTGCTGCAAATGTCCTACCTTTGCTTCTAAAACCATTGCCACAATGGACTGCGGATCTTCTGTGCAGGTCCTCTTTAGATCCTGCCAGTCATGCCAGATGTGGACAGCCTGTAGTCTAAGAATCTGAGAAAATAAAACCAAACAAAACTGAACAGGCACCGTTACGAAAATTATTCTACAAGGCTGGCCAGTACCTGAATTTCTTTACTAGTTAAGTTAGTCTCTACTTACAGCTTCTTCTAAGCGCTGCTACCTACGGAGCTCTCAGGCGCATGAGATAAGGAGCCTCCATTCTCTCCCTTTCAATGCAAATAACCTTTCCACTCTTTCAATGCAATTAACCCTTCACTAACCAGGTAACCAGCTTCCTCTTCTCATCAGTAGATTTATGAATTTTGGGAAGCAGAAGGTACTGTATTTTTCGGAGTATAAGACACACCTTTTTCCCTCAAAAAAGAGGCTGAAAATCTGGGTGCGTGTTATACACTAAATACAGCATTTTTTGCCTCCTGTCCTCTTTGCCAAAATGGCCGTGCATAGCTTGTAGGAGAGCTCCTGGGGGCTGGGAAGGGCAGAAATGAGCAAAAAATGGCCTGTTTTTTGCTCAATTTTGCCCCTCCCCCCCAGCAGCCAGGAGCTCTCTATAAGCTTCCTAATGTCCTTTTTGTGACAAAAAACGGGCAAAAAACAGACAAAAAACAGTTTTTGTGAAAAACTGGCCTTTTTTGCTTGCTTTTGGCCCTTTCACACACCCCCAGGAGGACTCTACAAGCCTCCTAAGGGCTATTCATGACATTTTTTTTTGAAAAAATGAGCCCATTTTCGTGGAAACAGGCCACTTTTGGGAGGTGTGCAGAGTGCAAAAACTTTTTAAAAAAAATTTGCCTCTTCAAAACCTTGGTGCATCTTATACTCCGGTGCATCTTATACTCTGAAAAATACGGTACCTCTCATTCTGACCTACATGCTGTTACTCATATGAATTCACAGATCTCAGCCTCATGATCAATTGCCTTGGCACCAGGGGTGGGTTTCTCGCCCCGTTCCAACCGGTTTGGTTGGAACGGGGCCGCTGGCGTCCTCGTGCACGTGCGTGGTGCACGCATGCGTACTAGCGTCTGCGCAATGCTCCAGCTGCTCCTGGAGGATTGCGCAGGGGCTGTATGCATCCTGCGCATGCGTGGAAGCGCAGAACTCATCAAAACCGGGTAAGGACCGCGGGCGGGCGAGCGGGCCCTTCACCGTTCCCGGAAGTTACTTACTTCCGGGTTCGCCAACCAACCGGTTCGCAGGGAATGCCGCGAACCGGTTGAAACCCACCCCTGCTTGGCACTGTATCCTAGCTACAGATGCTGGGAGTGGAGGGGTGGGTGGGGAGTACTATTAACGTGGATACTAAAAAACCCAGAGTTACAGACATTACGATGAAGTGCCTTTCCTGCCACAGTCCATCATGGGAAATGTGAATGAGAGTTCCCCTGTGTGAATATGCTTCTTCTGCTATTTAATAAAGTTGTATATGTTGCTGTAATCTTGGGATCATTTGTCCATTTTATCTACTATTTCCTGGTGAGTGGTTATTGTCTTTCCACAAATAGGCACTTAGGCTCAAATTTTAATTTTTTTTCAGGAATAATTCTAAATTAGAAGTGAGCAACCTTTCATAAACAGAAATACTGTAGTTATTACTAGAATTATTACTAGTATTTTTTTAGTCCCACCATCGGTTTATACTGCATTTTGCATCCATAAATATGTATATAAATTAAACCTGAGTGTAAGAAAAAGGGAGATAAGAAAATGAAGAGATAATAGTGGAACTGTCCCCGTCCCCTTCACTGAAAAAAACCCATCCTCCTAAATGGTAAATTCTAATCTTACTTTTCAAGTTGATTTTTTTCTAAAAAGTAAAAATAGAAAAAAATTAAAAAGGTTATACATCTTTTTTAGAAAACTGTTTTAAACTCTCATATACTTTCTATGTGCTCTCACAATAGAAAAATCAATTTTTAGAATACCAAGATTGTACTACATAATATACATTTTTATTTGCAGAAAACCCAGGCAGCCTATCAAGTAATAACCAAGTAATTTCTACTATCCTTAAAGCTAATATGGGAAAACAAAGAAATTGCATCTTAGGGTACTTCAGTGTTCAAGAAAATAACTTATTGAAAGATGCATTAGGAGCAGTACATACACAACATTAGAAATTGGCATTCTGGCCAATAATACATTTAAGTACTGAAGTAATAACTTCCAATCACTTGACTTAATATAGTCAGTCACTCGCACACAACCTAGCCAACCTCACAGGATTGCTGTTGTGAGGAAAATTGGTGGAGAGTTTCATGACACCATTTTGAACTCTTAGAGAAAAGAGGCAGACATGCATAAATATACCAACACAGACCTTGTGGAGAGAGCTTAGCTAATACGTTTTCCGTTCAATAGGAAGCAAGCAGTTTGTATAGAGTGGTAGTAGTAACTATATAGCATTGAAGAATTATTCTGAAGTAAATGCTAGTGGAGCTGATAACTTGATCCAGCCACCATAATCTCTCCTTGGTCAAACCCAGTTCACTTAAGATTATAATGTTTATTCAGTATACTGATGTAAGGAATTTCGTTGAAGAACTGTGTATGTTTATGTTTGGCTATTATTTATCAATTACATCAAAATTAGTAAATGAATGTGTACTTTGAAAACATACCTATTCTGTCTTTTTTTCTTTTCTACAGAAGTGCTCAAAAACCATTCTCCTTTTTATGAAAATCAAGGAACATTTTATTAACTCTCTTCAGCTTGTTGGTAATTTTACTTGAGATATTTACTGAACCACCTCTTCTCCACAGGCTCTAGATAGTTTACACCCAACAAACAAAGAATGCCTTGAATATTTTCCACTTTCATCCTAAAAATGGAACAAGTGCCCGATGAAGAGCAGAAGCAGCTTTCAGGCATGCTTCCCAAAACTGAAGGAGGTTTGATGCACACAAAAAATGTTATTTCCAGATTCAGCAAGAGAAAGGGACAAAGGAACTCAAGAGGAGTACTCTATTCCAAATGCGATGTCTCCATACCTTTTGATAAACTTGAAGCTCCTTGATTTTGCTTTGCAGATCAAATTTGAGTTCTTCAGTTACTTCGGGGTCACAGGCACAATAAGCTAATATTTCCAGACAGGCCTCCAGAGGCCATCTATCCAGGTACCGAAGGGACAATCTGCTCCTCAGCACAGCGTCTCTCACTGGAAACAGGTACTGCCATCCATTCTCACCTGAAAAGGAGGTATTTTTTCAAAGACAGAAGCAGTCAGTGCATTTTAGCTAAGAGGGATAAACCATGTAATGAATAACCTAGTACTAAGAAAGTGATAACTATGATTGTTGTTGTTAATTGAGAAGTCGTGTCTGACCCATTGCAACCCCATGGACAATGTTCCTCCAGACCTTCCTGTCCTCTACCATCCTCTGGAGTTCATTTAAGCTCACGCCTACTGCTTCGGTGACTCCATCCAGCCACCTCATTCTCTGTCGTCCCATTCTTCTTTCACCCTCAATCTTTCCCAGCATTAAGCTCTTCTCCAGTGAGTCCTTCCTTCTCATTAAGTGGCCAAAGTATTTGAGTTTCCTCTTCAGGATTTGGCATTTTAAAGAGCAGTCAAAGTTGATCTCTTCTAGGACTGATCAGTTTCATTGCCTTGCAGTCCAAGGGACTCGCAGGAGTCTTCTCCAGCACCATAGTTCAAAGGCCTCAATTCTACAATTGAGGCCTAACAATGATTAGGAACATAGAAAACTTTCTTACACAAACCACTTGCTCATGAGTTTAGTTTTGGATGCAGGAACTAACATCTCTATTCCTAAAGGTTTCTTTCCTAATTGTACCTGAAAATGCCAGAGATTTCACCTGGGTCCCCAATGCAAAATATATGATCAATTGTAGCTTCCTCCTTCATTAACAGCAGTATGCCTCTCTCTTTTTATAAAACAAAAATAACTGAAGGAATGAAGGCAATTATACATGTTGCAGGATCCAATCGGGACCGGTCACCATGATCATGAGTTTTGTCTTCTGAGCTTTCGAACATGCGCTGGAGCCCATCCTCTGGGAACAACTCTCTAGCAGACAAACCCTGCTAGACAGATGTTCCCTGAGGTTGAGCTCCAACATGAGCCTGAAAGCTCGGAAGACAAAACCTCTGGTCCCGGTGACCGACCCAGATTCGATCCTGCATAATTGAAGGAATTTATTTTCATATGTCCTTTATCTTCTCCTCGCCACCTCAACCAGATCATCTGATAGAGAATGAGCCCGTTGCTAGATTTTACGGCTGAATGAATATAGAGCCTAAGTGGCGCAGTGGTTAGAGTGCAGCACTATAAGCAACTTCAGCTGACTGCTAGCTGCAGTTTGGCAGTTCAAATCTCATTGGCTTAAAGTTGAATCAGCCTTCTTCCGAGGTGGGTAAAAGGAGGACCCAGATTGTTGGGGATAATATGTTGACTCTGTAAAACGCTTAGAAAGGGCTGTAAAAACACTATGAAGGGGTATATGTCTAAGTGCTATTGCTAATGCATTTTCCCTCAAAAGCTAGAAGCTTAAATCACTCATTTGCAACTTTATATCCAAAACACTATTATTTACAGAAAGAGTATAGATTTTTACCATCAGCTGTGGCACAACTCAAAACAGCATCCTGTACAGTGACCAGCTCTTGCATATCCTGGCTGTAGAAATCCAAGATTTTGAGGGCCCTGGACCAATCCCTTGCCGTGAGAGCTCGTTCAAAGGCCTCCATTAACACTTCAACAGCCATGGAGGAATGCAATCCCAGGAAAAGCAACGAGATATGTGAGTGTCCACAAAGCTCGCTAGCCAAAACGATTTCTTTATCCTGAGGATCCTGTAGAGGCTCGAACATTGTAAGGAGAAAAGTTTCTAGGAAGGGGAATTCCTGTAACAATATTTCACACTCTTTGGAAATCTGATCCATAGACAAGGGTGCTTCCCTTTTCCCTCGGAATTCAATCCACGATAAACTCTGTTTGGGTGGCTTTGGCACTTTTAAGGCAGTAAGACAAGCCAGGGTAGCTATGAGTTTTGACTGGGATTTCAGAAAATTGAGGGTGGAAGCGGTGAGTGAGTGTTGGTTAAGTTCAGGCAGAGAAGAGAGGGGATTGCTCGAAGTGTTCTCAGACTCCATGGCTGGATTATGCACTGGAACCTCAATATCTGGCAGACAATGATAGGCGTGCAAATGTGCTAGGCTACTGATGTTTGTCAAAAGGGATCTAGTCTGGTTGCTTTGCATGTTGGTGCAGAGAGGCAGTGGCTTACAGCAATAGTTGATAATCACTTGCTGCACATTTAAGTTCAGTTCTTCTTTAGCTAGCAGCAAAGACAACCTGCAGATTTGAGAACACATAAAAATAAATTTGGCCTTATATTATGCATTCTCTCTCTCTAACATTACACAAAAGGAAAAATGGTTATGGATGAGTATACGTCACCAAATGCACATCAAACACCTCCAAATAATAATTAAACATCTAAACACATAATGATTGAATAAACAGGGGAATGTAGTCGAACTGTCTGTGATTAATCATAATTTAACTGGAACACTCTCTTGGGATTTTGTAAAATATTCCTTCAATCTTTTAAAAACAGGATTTCTTTAAAAAAAAAACACATTAAGTTCTAAAGACATATTCCGCAACTGTTACAAGTGGATTTGGGGGAAAATGTACATATTTATCATCTTGTTTTAGGTGGAAAAAAATTAAATATTGAAAAATGTCAAACACAATTAATTAATCTTACACCCTAGAGCAGATTCAGTGCTGATTTATTTATTTGTGATCTCCCACCCCTCTCAGGTTTAATACAATAAATTATAGAACACAATATGTGTGTGCAATAATCTGATTTTAATATTTCCCATCTTAATGATAAGTACTTCTATATCAAAGACTGACAGATCAGAGAGGGGATCATGCAGAAATGTATCTTTTTATTATGCTTTTTTCACTATGTCATAAAGATTATTTCAGAAGATTTTGTGCTATAAATAACGTATATTAATTGAGAAGCTCATTTGATATTCTCTGCTATAATCCCTACTTTATCTAGTATACAAAAATAGACTTTGAAAAATATTTTATCTTTTATCATAGCATCTAACATTATCTCCAAATAACATAGTGACTTTAGTCTCAATTCTACATTTGAGATTATGTACTAGGACATATGTAAATTACTTTGTCCAAATCCCATACAGGAAAATTACATTAATGTTTAGAACAGTTAAAACAAAGTTACAGTAATCCTTGACTTATGACCACAAATTGGGATCGGACTGCTAAGCAATGCAGTCATTAACTGAGTCGCATCCAATTCTACAACTTTTTGCCACTTTAACAAGTGTTAAGTGAATCACCGTAGTTGTTAAGTAAATCATATGGCTATTATGTGAATCCAGCTTTTTCCATTCCCTTTGCTTGTCAGAAGCCCCCTGGGAAGATCAGAAATGGCAATCATGTGACCACAGGATGCTGCAACTGTTATAAATACAAGTCAGATGTCAGCAGGGTGGATTCCTGCCGGTTCTATCCAGTTCGGTAGAAGAGGTTCCACAAATCTACTGTGCTGTTTAGAACCGATTCCAGCCGCTGCCCACTCCTTGTTCTCTCTACCTGCCCGCCCACCCGCCGCTCGCTCCCCGCACCCATCCGCACGATGCTTGCCCCGCCCACCGCTCACTGATTGGCTGGTTCACCAATTGCCCCGCCCGCCTCTAAGAGCCCTATCTAAACCCACTTACCTTTTTTCCTGCTTGGCTCTCTATTGCTGCCTGCCGACACTAAGGAGGCAAGTAAGCTGCAACTAAGCGCGGGGCAGAGGGGGGCAGGCCAGCTGGAGCCACCTATCGCGGCCCTGCACTATAAGCGAGTCCGGTGAACTTTTGCAGCCTTGCAAGGATCCCGGGCTCGCTTATAGCGCAGGGCCGCAGGGCCGCCAGCAAGCACAGGCATGGGGATGGTGACGGGAGCTTATGTGGCGCGGCTGGTGTCTTTGGCAAGTTTGGGGACCCCGCAAGGCCTTTGCAAGGTCCCCGGACTTGTCTAAGATGCCTGGCCACCAACAAGCACGGGCGCGGGGGTGAGGATGGCGGTGGGAGGTTACCTCCTAGGTGCCGGCCGTACCGTGCAAACTACCGCCCATCGCCCCGCAAGTCCCGGGAGAGGAGGTCTGGCCGCCAGCAAAGGACTTCCACTGAGGCAGCCTGGGCGGGCAAAAGAGCGAGCGAGCGATAGAGGATCAGAAAGCTCTTTCGCATTGTGCGGACGGGCGCAGGGAGCGAGCGAGCGGCGACCAGACGGGCAGGGGGAGGGAGCGAAGGGGTGGGCAGGCGCTAGAAACAGCACAATAGATTTGTGGAACCTCTTCTACCCAACTGGTTAGAACTGGCAGGAACCTATAGCAATAGCAATAGCAGTAGACTTATATACCGCTTCATAGGGCTTTCAGCCCTCTCTAAGCAGTTTACAGAGAGTCAGCATATTGCCCCCAACAATCTGGGTCCTCATTTTACCCACCTCGGAAGGATGGAAGGCTGAGTCAACCCTGAGCCGGTGGGATTTGAACCGCTGAACTGCTGATCTAGCAGTAGCCTGCAGTGCTGCATTTAACCACTGCGCCACCTTGGCTCTTCTATCCCTGATTTGCAGTGAATTCCTCTCCAGCAAAGTCTTTCTTTTCCCACAGTCTTTCAAGATAGTACACAATTACCAAACTTTATCAGGCTTGGAGAGTGACCAGGCTGATATCTTTCAGACCCCGCAATACTTGGCAAGAATGCAGGAATAACCAATTGTTTCCTGCAGACACCCCTGACCTTTCAGTCCTCTTTTATTCCCTTTGGGAGGGGCCATTCACCGTCCACCTGTGGCCTTACTCCCAAGTCAACCTTGTTCCTTAGCTGTTCCCTTTGTCCAGCAACTCTGTGCATGCACACACTAAGAACAGGCTCCAGCTATTCGTCTGCCTTAGTGATGTCTGACTACAAAGGTAGCTGATAACTGTCAGGCGGCCCTGGCCCTATCTCTGCCTCCGATGCAGAGCACTCATCAGAGATTTTCCCAGACTTCAGGACTGGCCCATCTTCTCCCCAACCTCCTCACTGTCCGAATCTGCTGCCAGCTCTGCTGGCTGATGACGGGCCACAACACAGTTACTAAAGAAGAGCTACCTGTAATATTTCCAAAGAAGCATGTTCAGCCACTGAGCACCTAAATGAAAGACCCTTACCTGTCAGGAGCAATCTGTTTCTCAAATAGAAGCTGGGATAGCAAATGAGATGGACTTTGTTGGAGCAAAATGAATGGATTTCCAACTTGGATCTCTGCAGATTGATCTAGAAGCAAAAAAAAAAATTATTAAAAAAAGAATGTATTGGTTGGACTTTGTCTCATTGTATGTCCCCAAACCCATCTTCCACATCTCTTGCCATCCTTTGCAATGCTTAGAGTTTGTTATGATCTTTTTGCAGTATTCCAATTTCTGTTACACATCTGCAAATTAGTTTATAGATTTTACCAAACTAGCTTAATAAAATATACTTAAAATAGCAGAATAGTTCGGTGTGGACTCATATATAGGCAAAAATGAATGCAATCATTTAAAGTTCCTATTTATTAATATGCTATTTTTATCCACTCTTTTATTGATCTGCTTTCTTTCTTTACTAAAAGTGGATCTTCTTGAACTAAACCTACATACCTTTCTTCAATAGGGTGCAATCTCTCACCTATTTCTGGTGTGAGGCTTCGAAAGATAATGGCAGCCAGCTTGTTAATATAATCAAAAAATATTTGTACATAGGCAGTCTGCTTATATCCCTCTGGCATAGTCACAGCGTATTGGTCCAAGATTTTTAGAAGATGTTTGATTTGACTGCAAACTGGATGTGCCTCTAATTCTGCTGGTTTCAGAATAGCTTGTTCTACCAAAGAAGCAAGCATGTTTCCCTTGGAGTCTGTAAAAACAAAAAGGATTAGATATTACAAATCTGAGAAATCCAACTCTTTCTATCAATAATAGATTTGCAGTAATAGTGAACTGAAAGAATTAAGGAATGGCTATTGTATTTATATATTTATATTGCAAGGATTTAAAAGTTCTTTTATTGATTGAAATGTTAAATCCCATTTTAATTACAAATCTATTTTTGGAAGCATCGTGCAGGTGAGGCATAAATCTAAATACATTTCGTACCAGATAATAGAGTTAAACATTCATGAGCAAAAAAAGGTAATTCGCCCGCATATATACCTGAAAAATTATCTACGTGTGCCAGATTATGCAGGATTTCATCCAAGCGTTGTGACAAAACAAGCTGATTAGTAATACAGTCCGCAGTGAGATCTGGGTAACAGGTCTGCAGCAAATCCACTATGCTGCAGTGGAAATTACAACTTATTTTCTCATCAGAAATTTCTGTTAGGAAACAATGGGAAAATTCATTATTATAAATATTTCAGTCTTACTTGTAGCACTAAACACATATGCAAAAACATATAAAATAAATTAAATGTCATGAACGGGGTGATATGATGGATTTTTTCAAACTGTCCTATAATCAGTTCTCTGTGTAGTTCATATACCAGAATTTACAGTTCAACACTGAGAGGAAGAGGAGGAGGAGGAGGAGGAGGAGGGAGTTGAATCCACACATCTTAAAGTTGCCAAGTTTGAAAACAAACTTTCCAAAAAGGACTACTAAACATTATCTTCCACTAAGTACCATTCTGGCAATTCCCCACTGGCAACAAGGGAACTAACGGGTAATCAAACAAACCAATCTTGGTGCTGAGTCTTTTTAACTGCTGAGCTTATATTTTTGTATATGCAAGCAAGGAATGGTTTTGCTGATACCAAAGACATCTATGTTTATAATATAGGTTGTAAACCAGTCACTGTTGAGGGATTCTTAATGGTGATCTTGAAGTGGGGATAAGCCTAAATGTAACTGATTAATAAAATGGGAGGTTTGCATCTATCTGTCTATCTATCTATCTATCTATCTATCTATCTATCTATCTATCTATCTATCTATCTCTATCTCTATCTCTATCTCTATCTCTATCTCTATCTCTATCTATATATACATATATACATACATACCTACACAAACACACACACACACTCTACCAAGATTCTAAAATCCAGTTTGGCTGAATGCCTTTTAATTTTTTTGCCTTTTTTTGATGGCAGACAGAATTTTATAGGAGCTTGGGGCAGCAGGGAAAACAATGATGCAACACAATGTCCAAAATTAAGTGCTTGCATATGGTATCAGAACACAAGAGTGAAAAGGCAGGGGAAGTGTTGCCACATTATAGAACACATCCTTTTTCCATTGCCATGGCAAGCTATGGATACCTGTGTTTACGTCTCACTTTTGCTAGCATTTCAAAATATCTAGCAATAATGATAACTCAAATCTTACATACTGTAAGAGCAAGGAAAAAGAAAAACACCTTAAAAAGTAAAAGTGTTAAAAATCTGAAGAAATGAAATGAAACTAAAGTTAAAGGAATTACACAATGAATACAATCAAAACAGATCCTCAGGAAGAGTAATGAAAAACAGAAGCAAAAAATAATTATTATTCATGAGAATATGGCCACTTAAAGTAGCCCCAATGAAGCGGTGCTAGAACACAGCTGTAAGAATGGAGAATAGTGTAAGTGTGAATGAAGTAATGACACTAAGCAAAAAAATTACTTGATTTGGGCTGTCCTTGTGGTATGTTGATAATTTTACTTATTTGCTGGAGAACTGCTGGGAAACCTTTCAATCCATAAGGGTTCTGGTGAACGGAATCAAGTCTTCTGCCTGTTATTAGATATAAGATGACAACCCATGAAGACAATATATTAGAAGTACATACGCACTTTACCACTGTTTTCCTTATTTAACTTTTTTGAATTTTTAAAATACCAAACAGAATAGGGAAATTTACCTTTGATTTCAAGGCTATTCTGCAATTTTCTTTCTGCTGTTTCTAAGAGCTGCTTGCAAGTTTTCCATAAATTGCACTGAGTAGTTGCCAAATCGAATATGGCCATAGCAGAGGGACAAAGATCTTCCAGAACATTATTCAAAGGGTCAGTACATTCCATCTGGATGCTACTAGTCCAGAAGTTTTCTTGGAGCACGGGTTCAAGGCTTTCTGAAGGGGCAAGAAGCTTATCCGTAACATCTGAAATGGAGTAAAACACCATCCCTTGGGAAACCAAAAATGAAAGTTGCGTTAAAGGATTTGGAACTTAACTTATTACAGGTTTTCAGTCTTGAAGCCTTTTTTAGATTTTCCTTCCACTTTGCCTAACCTCACGAGTTCATTTGCATACAAAAGACAGTGCCATTGGATTTCTTCAGTTTGTAAGTCCTTACTGTACTTCTCCCATTTCAAACTGATTCGGGGATTCCTTTGATCTTATGGCAGGTGTGGATAGGGAATAAAACCCAGGAAATTCCAATAGCAACAATCTGAATTAAGTCCAGAGCTTTGATTTGCTTTGGTTTGTCTATTACTATTACTATTGTTTGCATGCATATATACAGTATATACACAGAAGGTGAATGGGGGAAAAATGAGGAACAGATGCCAATGATAGAGAAAACATGCTTGAACTAATAACTTCTAAGATACAGTGATACCTTAGTATTCAACTGCTTTGAAACTCATCGAATTTGGTACGCAAAACATTTTGAGGCAAAACTTTTGTCCTGATACTAATCATTGTTCGATACTCACTGCACAAGCTAGACTTGTTGGTGTTAGCTGGCATGTGACTCATTGTTAGGTAAGCTCCCCGTTGGGAGAGCGAGTACAATAGCTCATGGCACTCAGATCAGATCAGCCCAGCATCTAACAAACAGAGAGCTAACATTCATTCTGGTTCCCTCTTATGGCCGATTGAGGAAAACAGCAACCAATCACATTTTACAGCATGATTTAAAGAAACAGATACAGCATTGTTACATGATTTATATATTGCCAACCCAACCGTTAGATTATATTCCCAACACTCATTACATGGGAAAATTTTGGTACTCATCATTTTTGGTACTAATTTGTGCCTCCCGGAATCAATTAATGATGAGTACCGAAGTATCACTGTATAAAGAAGTAAACCTCTTCTTTACTATAATACTCACAATATCCCAAATCTGTCTTCTATAATCAATTGCAGGGAGAGAAAAAGATTCAACATTTATCTGTGCAACTTCTGTCATTAGACGACATACAGCTCACTAGCTATCTATACTCACTTTATCATTCAATCTCATTTAAAAATAATAGATAGCAAATTGAAATTTAATTCTGCTGAAGTTACATATGTATCATATTTATGTGAAGCCTCATTTCCCAGGGCCTCATTTGAGTAACCACATTTTACCAGCAGCTGCTGCATTTCCAATAGCCTGTAGAGTGGAACGGCCACTGCCGGTCTGTTTTAGGATTCCAGATCCCTCCGATGACTGATGTTCAATCTTGTGTTCCACTTTTGCTAGCTCCCCAATCACTTCTTGGTAACGCTCCAGGAAAATTAGTTCACCGTAGGAAGCAGACGTTTCCAAATCAAACATAATAGCAACCTGATATTACAGAGTTAAGAGGCAAGGTATGCTTGTTAAGTAAGATTTTAAAATATATTTAATTCTTGACAAAAAAAAATAATAAGCTCAACTTTATTCTAATAAATCTTTCTAATTTCTCTGGAAGGATATAGTCAAAGAAGTTTTATAAGGCATGTATAATATTTATAATTTATTAAAAAAAAAGGTCTGCTGGGTAATTCAACCTTCCCCAATTGCCTTTAATTTTATTATAACATTAATTTTTTTTAAAAAAAAACTTCAAGAAATTATTGTCTATCTGAATGGACAGATCTTTTTTTTCTGAAGAAACAATGCTAATAGGTTTTGAAATGTTCCTTTTCTGCCATCAAATACACACTCGTCAAAAATTCATCTCAGTTTTCTCAATTAGCACAGGTGAAAGAGTGCAGAGAAGAGCAACAAAGAAGATTAAGGGACTGGACACTAAAACATATGAAGAACGGTTGCAGGAACTGAGTATGTCTAGTTTAATGAAAAGAAGGACTAGGGGAGACATGATAGCAGTGTTCCAATATCTCAGGGGTTGCCACAAAGAAGAGGGAGTCAAACTATTCTCCAAGGCACCTGAGGATAGAAGGAGCAATGGGTGAAAACTAATCAAGGAGAGAAGCAACTTAGAACTGAGGAGAAATTTTCTGACAGTTAGAACAATTAATCAGCTTGCCTCCAGAAGTTGTGAATGCCCCAACACTGGAAGTCTTTAAGAAGATGTTGGATAGCCATTTGTCTGAAACGGTATAAGGTTTCCTGCCTAGGCACGGGGTTGGACTAGAAGACCTTCAAAGTCCCTTCCAACTCTGCTATTGTATTTGTATTTGAAAACAGACTGCTTGGAGTATATAATGCACGAGGAGTAGATCAGAATAATGGGATATTAATTTCTAAACATTCTGTGGAGAGAGTAGAAATTTATAGTAATATTCAGGAATCCAGCTGATTTCTGTCGATTGAGTTTCTGTGCCATTACCTGATGAGCTTCGACGTAATTTCCTTTCAAGATGCATGCAACAAGAAGAGATTCTGGTGGGGAAAGCATGGCTGGGATGAGGGAATTCTCTGGAGGTTTTATCCAGTATTCTGCATCACTGCAGTCAGAGGATACACCAGCACTGCCTTCTAAAAACAAATTAACAAAAAACGCCGGATCCATTATTAGGTTCACTTCGCTCCCCCAAGCAAAACATCAGTACAAGGAGGAATGGTTTTAGAGCAGTCCCTGTTGTCATCAGATGGTTGCAAAATATAATGGGAAAATGTAATTTTGTTTGTTTTGATTAGTTATAAAGTATAATTGTCACTTTTTACAGTTGCTGTTTCCATAATATCAATGAATGAATGAATGAATCAATCAATCAATCAATCTGTTAATTATATGTTTGAAAGCCACAATACCAAAACAGATTGAAAACTGAACTGACAAATTGTCAAGCATTTACAGAAGATGAAAAAAACAGCCATAATTTAGAAACCAAAGCTGCCATTGGAAATACAGGTAGTCCTCAGTTGGTTTAGTGACTGTTCAAATTTACAATGGCACTGAAAAAAGTGACTTATGACCGTTTTTCAGACTTAAAATCTTTGCAGCATCGCCATGGCCGCTTGATCAAAATTCATATGCTTGGCAACTGACTCATATTTGTGATGGTTGCAGGGCCTCAGAGGTCACGTGATCAACTTTTGTGAACTTCCAACAAGCAAAGCCAATGTGGAAGCCAGATTCACTTAGCAACCGTGCTACTAACTCAACAACTGCAGTGATTCACTTAACAACTGTGGTTAGAAAAGTCATAACATGGGGCAAAACTCCCTTAACAACGTCTTGCTTTGCCACAGAAGCTGGGGTTGAAAGTCGAGGACTACCTTTATGCAAGAGAAAAGGCAAAGCCTCTGAAAGGAGGAGCATGGGTAAAGCATCTCTTTTCAAACTCTTAATGCCAGCTTGCTTGCAGGACTTGTTCACCTGGGCTGCAAGCTGCCTTTTGTCTATTTCCACAATCACACAATCCTCTTGGTTTCACTTTCTTCCAAGCAACTGTACAAACTTTGCAAATGAACAGGTGTTGTGGCCTGCCAGCAGCCAAAAATGCTGAGGAGGTTGGGGAGGAACAGGGACCAGTTCTGGAGTGGGGAAGGCTTTGATGAGGGCTCTGTGTCGGAGGCAGAGAGGGAGCCAGAGCCGTATGCTAGTTATCAGCTGCCTTCAGAGTCAGACATCAGTGAGGCAGACGAACAGCTGGAGCCTGTTCCCAGTGTGTGCATGTGCAGAGTTGCCAGATGAAGGTAACAGCTAAAGAACAGGGGTTGACTTGGGAGTAAGGCCACAGATGGACAATGAATGGCCCCTCCTAGAGGAAATAAAAGAGGAGCGAAAGGGGAGTGGAGTTTGCAGGAGACAATTAGTTTGCTTAATAGGTTCGTGACTCTCCAAGACTCCTTGCCAGGTTTTGCAGATATCGGTCTGTCAGCTTTCCAAGCCAGATAAGGTCTGTGACTGTAAATCCTCCCTCGAAAGACTTTGCTGGATGTGAATGAGCAGAATTCATAGTAATTAAATAAAAGGGTCAGAACAACGGGTTGCTTTAATGAGTAAACCTGAGTATTTTGTAAAACACATTTGAAGATTTTACAAGCTCTCTTAAGGTAAATGTTCCTAAGACAGAAGCAATGTGGGTTTCCATGATAAGAAAGCTCTTCCATACCTGATGTGCTGGTGACACTTAATTCACTGCTGGAGCTCTCCTGTGATGAGTTTGAAGTTCTTTTGTGTTCTGAAGCAGGAAAAAAAAGGTGGGGGGGAAAGGTGAGTGAAGCATGTCACTTTATTTTCATTGCAGCATCTATAGACTAATTGAGAGATGAGTAGTAACACTAAACATTTTATCCAGTCTAGATAAATTCTTATATTATTACCTTGGGTTGGCTTAGAGAATTCGTATCCTGAGTACTATAAATTGCTTTGTGTTAGGATAATCTGTACTATTTTATCTAATTTGTAAAAATTGTTATTTTACACCCTGGTCTATTAACTTCATGACAGCACAGCCATTACCCAAAATATCTAATATTGGTCTCCAAACTATGCAAATACAGGATATAACACAGGAGAAGGAAGATTTAAAATAGTGTGCCTTTAAACAAAATGTTTTACAGCACCAACTTAGCTTATATTCGGAGGGCTTTGTTCTCCCTGATATTGTCTATACGACAGTATCTTATTATGTTCATGTCAAATATAATCATACACATGGAATCATGACTAGTTCCCACCCTGTTCTTTAACTATTGCAGGACTAAGTAGCAATTTTCTTATATCTAAGAAGCAAATTCACTTTAAAATTCAGCTGCAGCAAACACAACTTGGTTGTTTTGGACGAAGCAAGCTCCTTCTTAAGCATTGCTGAACGGTATTTCCAATCCAGCTATTCTGAATATTTGGATTAATCAGAATCTTTTGCTGAATGAGAGATAGGGAGATAGGAGATCCCAAGAGTTTAGATCGAGAGAGTCTATTCGGAAGCATCCGCTATTTTTTAAATTTTATTTGTCTTTGCATCTAAGTCTATAGTGAATACTAAATATAGTATATTTTTTTCTCATTTACCCCCAATTTAAGATTGCAATTATGAACCAGCATTGGTTGTAAGATACTGTAGTGAATAAAGAATATGGTCTTGAAAGACAGTAAGGCAGGGCCCCTCCCCCTAATTTCTATGAAGTTAAAAGCGGGAGAAAAGGTAGCATGTTGAGGCTTGCAACATCCTTTTATTAAGGTTGTTCTAATAAAAGTAGGGTTAAAAAAAGCTTTAGGTCTGCACGGTGTCTGTGACTAGTTTGCCCCCCCCTTTTATCTTCATGCGAATTAGAGAGGAGGACTGTCTAAGGTGTTTTCGGAAACCATTTTCTTGGCCTGGGCACAAGTGTCATTTATCTGATCATGGCATTGGTAGTGGGTCTTCCCTCTGTCCTCCAAGACCATCTTCATTCACTACACAGTTATAATATAGATAAATGATCAGAGTCCAGAACCATGAAGTTCTGACTAGCAGAAGAAGCAATACATCTGTGACAGTGATATAAGACTCATAGCTATTTCTACCATTTTACCTGGCTTTTGTCTTTGAGACTGTGTGTGCTTTTTCAAGAAGGATGCTTTGGTGAAACTATAGTTTATTCTAGTTGGATCACGATGACTACCTGCAAAAACACCATTAAGTTGTTGTATAATTGCCGTTTTATCACAATATACCATATGTTAGATGAAAGCAAAAAAAAGATATAAATATTGAGAGTGCTCTATCTCTATTTGGGTAATTCTCCTTACAGCTTCTTTGTTTTAAGCAGAAATATGGCTGCATTGTGTGATGCATCTTAGCCAGAAGAATGAAAATAATCAGGCTTGCACCAAGGAATACATTCTGATCCACAGCTGTCTTCTTTTCAGAGACTTCTAAAACTTAGTTACATTCAAATATATTTCGCTCAGGTATGCTTGGGGAAGACAAAATGAACTATTGTAACACATCATCCCCAATATCTGGGGTACATCATACAATAGGTTTAAAAGCCCACACAAGAGACATAACATTTTGTAGAAATACATCACACTGCTGTATCTTCTCCCTGTTCTTTTCCAAACCAACTTTATTTTGTAGGCTCATCTTTACATGGATCTACTTCTTGACTTTCTGCACAGGATCTAAAATTGCTTCTTTTTAAGCTGTCACCAAGAGAAGCCCCTATCCTTTTTGATAAGAATGAATGAAATCTCTTAATAATTCTTACCTGTGTTTTTGTTGCTGAGCACTATTCTGTGCCGCCACTGAGCTTCAGAAAGATACTTGGAGAGTTGCTGCACACGGCTGTTAAAGCTCTCCTTATTTACAGATAAATTCAAGCTATCTAGCAGAGCCAGTTCCACCGTAGGGATGTGTCTTGAATCCCACACAAAAGAATCCTCAATTTCTTTCAGATGCTCCATGAGCATTTTGAGAAATATTTCCAAGGCTTCCTCATCCACTAGAAATCCACATATATTACTGGTGAAATGTTTCAAATCCAAATAGCTCAGCCCAAAGGAACCACAATTTATGTTGCTTGATTCCAAATTGAATAATGCTTGGTTGCTCTTGGTTGCAGAGAAAGTGGGCACATGGACTGTCATCTCAGGACTGACAGAGTGCTGAGGACTTGGTGTGGTGGATGAATCTTGGCTAGCACAACGCTCTGCTCTCTTGCCCAAATGGCTTTTTTTCCTGAAACCAGCATCTTCTGCATTATCTTCTTCTTGTGGACTGACACCGTAGAGATCACTTGAAGAAATGAAGAGCAAAGAGAATATATTTTCCAGGAGTTCCAACCTTAGAGGAGCAGGTATGCTTCTTAAATAATTCTGACACTTGGAGAGATAGTGAGGAAAGAGACTTGCATAATCTGTATCTGTGAAGACAAAACAGTTAAGTGAACAGATTCAGTATTTTTCTCCAATCAACAACTCAGTTTGAGAATAGCTGAAATAAATTTGGCTGACTTCCCCATAATGTAGTTCTCTGTGATAAACAAACATTATACCCATTTCCTCATTTTCTATCTTGTATGAGAAAAATCCTACAGCCTTGGGATCCTGGAAGGAGCTATATCAGTGGTGGGTTTCACACGTTGTTACCAACTGTTTGCCCCACATGCACGTACTTTGCGGGTGCAAGCGCCCCTTCCACACATGCACCCAGCCTTCCGCGCATGCACCCATCCTCAATTTCTGCTACCGGTTTGGGTAAACCAGTCTGAACCAATTGAATACCATCTCTGAGCTATATATATTCACCCCAAGGCTGCTTATGTGGACTAAGCTAAATAAACACAACCAGCCCAAATACAGCTCCGAGATTAAGAATTATTCATAAGGAAGTGGAAGATTAAACTGTAGAACCTTCCTTGTTGTATCCTGGGAGCTGGGCCATAGCTGTAGTGGGAAAAGCTGATCTCAATATAACGAAGAATATTCTGAAATTCAGGGGAACCTGAGCCCTAAGCATCTGATTCTTCTACTGTTCTTATAAACTATATTTTCTGCAAAGCAGAAATCTCTTCTGAACTTTAAAAACTTAATGTTGGACCTTTTTATAGAAATGCCCATACATTTTAAAATTGAGATTTATAATTCATTAGACTAAAGATTGGGAATCTACAAGTTGCCATTTTAGTGTGCACCAGGTTGAAGAAAGTTGGGCTAAATAGTATCATTTAATTAGAGAATGCTACAAATGATGTGATCCATGATGCTTTTTCTGCTGAATGTGGTTATTTTCTAATTCTATAATTTAGTGTCACTCCCCAAAACTTTGGACACCCCACAAATACATAAGTTGGATAAAGGAAAGAAAGTACAATATTTGTGTACAAGGGAGCTGTGGGGGTGCAGTGGTTAGAATGCCGTATTGCAGGGTAACTCACTGCTCACAGTCAGGAGATTCTGACCAGCTCAAGGTTGGCTCAGTCTTCCAAGTCATTAAACGAGGACCCAAATTGTTAGGGCAATATGCAGACTCTCTAAACTGCTTAGAGAGGACTGTAAAGCACTATGAAGCAGTATATAAATCTATGTGCTATTGCTATCCAACGTTATCCTCAGAATGTGCTGTAATACTAGAACAATAGATAATATTTGCAATGACTAACCCTGAGTTCTCACTGAATAAAATTCTGAACATTCAAAACAAAAAGTTCACTTCAAATAGAGCTAAAGGCAGGATGCATAAAAAAGCAGCATAAAATTTAATTACAGGTTCTACAAGACCTGGGTAGAGAAGTTGACTGGGAAATTCATTCTTCTCCAGAAGTTTATGAGGGAGCTCAGTGACAAAGTAGTTTGCACAGTGTCTGCAATTTGAACCTCTGTGTGATTTGACACATAATGCATAGATGGCATACTTCATGGCACAAAATGCCTTGTAAAGAGTAAGATTATGCTGTTGACTCAAAAGGCGAACATCTGGCATCACTGCTGAATCTAAAATAAAAGAGAAGACACACAAAAGCAGACATTAGTTAACATTGGCATGCGTGATTTTTAAGACTCAACAGCTAATAGCTAATAAGTTCATAGTTTTAAAACAAAATCCTACAGCCTTTATCTCAAGGACCAGAGGTTTCTTTGGTTTTCTTCTGTGAAAAAGGAGAAGTAGTTTTGATTTCAAAGCAGGAAAGTTCATGTTTCACCTTCCACTATCCTTCATCATCCAAAGCTAGTGTTTCCTGGTAGTTTCCAAATTCAAGAAGGCCTCAAAAAAGCCATAGCAAGGCTAAGATGAGCAATACAACTTTAAAACAAGGGAAATAGGACCAAACATATATAAGTAATAAAGAAGACATTTTGGCCAACCACATTACAATTTACAATTACATATATTTACCTTGAACTTTTGTGTACTTAGTTGGGATTTTCTGGAAAAGCTCAATTACTGCTTCCTCATTCAAGGCTAAGAGGTCTGTAAGTTGGTACAGAAGGTAAAGGGAAGAATGGCACTCCAAACTATGAAGATGCTGCAGAAGAACATTGTCCGGGATGCAATTACTATAGAAGGAAGCAAGCATAGTTTGAATATCAGCAAACGCTGATTTCACCTCTGGATTTTTTTTCTAGATAAAGATACACAACATTCCCAGTGTTGATTTTAGTTAGTCTGACTAGTGTCTTTTTTAGCCCTTAGCTTCAAGAACAATTTAGGCAACATGTAGAATACAAAAAAATATTAGTGACAAAGGCAGACCTATATATATATCAGAACAGCCACATGGCAAGATAAGCAGCATATAAATTTAACAAGTAAATAAATAAATAACATACTGCAGTTCTACAAAATCGTTTGTTCACTTAGCAGGAGCCCACAGAATACATATGATGCACCGACAATTTAACCCTGCAATACAACTACACCAAAGGTTGACCCCATCACATTACTTATAGGATACAAATTTGCTTAAGTAAGCAATGATGGAGATAGATACCTCCATAGATAACAGAAACAGAATAATTAAACCAGCATAGCAGAATGAATGCATGGAGGAATGGATGTATCTACTCTAGTAAAAAAGTATAGATGAGAATTGCAAGGATTGCAACTATACCCAAATACAGCTACTAGCCTTTTCCATTCAAAGCTACAGCCAGAGACCAAGCATGCACACATATTAATGGACAGTACTCTCATCGTGTTTAAACACCAATAGATTTGACTGTGGGGGAAGATCTTTCACCCAAAAAATAAGCCAAATACTCCCATGCTGTGTTACCTATTCTGCTGTATGCACCACTCAAGAACCTCCACCTGGGCACACAACCCATCACAGAAGTCTTTTAATACAGAGTCATTGTAGAAACCCTGTTAAAAACAAAGCGGGGAGGGGGAGAAATCATCTTCTTTAATGCTTGCTCCGAAAAAAAAAAATAAAGAAGGAAATGAGCATGCTCTCTGACTTCTCTTTTGAGAAACAAACTGGGAGCACAAGTGTGCTTTCCAGCAATGTCTGACTTGCCTGAGATTTATGTAGGGTCTGCAGCAGCATCTTTGCCGATTCTAAGCTGCAACACTGCGTCCAACCAAGCAATATCAGGAGGCGACTGAGGTAGCTGAATTCCTGTGTCAGTAATCTGCTGAGGCTTGAGAAGTCTTCCCTTTTCAGTAAAGTTAATGCTGTAATCTATAAGGGGAAAAATGACTTCTTTATTCTAAGACTATGGAATGCTGGAATTATGGCTGAGAGATGAAAGTATAGGTTTAATATGCCAGAAAACGCCCTGTAGATAAAATCAAATTCATACATTCTGACATACATTTGAGCTCTTTTATTCATAAAATAGAAACTGGTATCACCTGCAAGATTATGTATGAAAACAGAAAAATTGGAGAGAGTGGAGAGAACTGCATGTTATTCTTCCATCGATGAATAATAATGGAAGATCTAAAGATGACTCTGGTGGAAAAACAGGATAATATTCTGAATGAAAATAATCCAGGGAAAGCATACTCTTGAGTAGCTTTGAAATGACTATAGGAATACAGGATATATGGAAAAAAACTCATTTATAGACTTGTGTTGACATGTATGGATCAGAGTCCATGAGTACCCACCTTAGGGCTGTGCAAGATTGAACAATTCTGGAATAATTTATGCCAGAGAACTCCAGTTGTTATTTTTTCCAATCTGGACCTCGTAAACAGCCAACATGGGAGGTTGCTGGCCTATTTCTGGCTTAAAAAAATTATAAATACGACTGGTTCCTAAAAGTAGAATTAAGTGCACTGTCTTGCTTTTTGTTTCAGGCAGCAAAATATCTCAGGACAGGTTTAGCTCTGAAATAGTACTATTTACACAATTAACTTGTTCAACGTTTCTTATGTCTCACTATGAATTTACCAGAATTTGTTCCAAAAAGTGTTTGTTGCTGCTAAGATAGTAGAAATAAGCAGCTTTCCAAGAATAAGCATGCTCATGATCCAAAAACAATGCCATCACTACCCGTTCAGCATCCGGATGTTCAGATGTACCTGGAATATTCAGAAGTATAATTAGTTTCGCATATAATCAACATACAGGAGATTTATACTGGCAGTGAAAGGAATTATTTTATAGAACTTTTGGTACTTGCAACGACAAAAAGTACAATTTGCCCAAACATAAGAGGCAGGGATAAGAAGAGCAGCTGTTCTTGTCCTACTACATTCAGTTCTGTATTGTTTAATCACCTATGTTAGTAACAAAGACATTAATGATCTGTGGCTTATTCTATATACAAGTTTTAGCTATCAATAAACTACCCATAAGCACTATTCTTCCTTAGACCAGCAACTGATTTCTTCAGCTGATCTAAATATATTCACTTCTTACTTTGTCTAAGGGACCAGAGTTTAGTCCTCTTCAAATTATTATATCAGGTATGGACCCCCTTAACTTTCATGAAGTTCTCCCCAGCATACTATGGTCGTCCCCTTGAAATTCAGGAACAAAATGGCCAATTTTTGGTATTGCAAGTTTGGGGTGTATGCGTGTATGTTATTCCTTACTAAAATAAGAATGGAAGTGGATAGACTCTGGGAGGTAGCATGCATCAATTAGTAATCTAAAACAATCTCAAACCTCAAAATTGTGCTATAAAAATTCAGTCATCCCCCCTCTCCCCATTTTGGAGGCATAATTTTGAGCTGGGGTGTTTTTTGGGGGGGGAGAGATTACAGCATAGAAATTGAAATGACTTCCTGTCTATTCCATCCTTAATTCCCCCCCAAAAATAGGTGGGGAAAAAATAAGCTCTAGCTCTTCCTGTGAAATCATCAAATCCTTCCTGTCATCCAGCTCTTCATCTGCTCACTGAATAGTGGCTTCTAATGCTCCAGTAATGGCTGCCGATTCGTCAGCCTTTCAGCATCAATTCAGATGATCTGGAGGGATGGGGACCACACAGAATCCTGGCGAGGGCTGGACAATGCCCCTTAGCCATAACGTGCAGTTAGAATTCAAGAGTATACAACCACACCAACCTTTGCCTGGTAACTTTTGACTCAACAGTTTTTCTTTCATCTTCTCAATAAATACACTGCCAAAGAGACTAAGCAAGGCATGGCTGTCTTTTCGTAACATGCAGCTGAGTAGCCTCTCCTCTCTAAGAGGACTCTGCTCAAACCAACAAGCATCCAGAAGTTCTCTGCAGAGGAGCCTTAACTCTCTCGTCTGATTGTCCACCTTCAAATTCAACATACTCAGGGCGTTATAGATTTCATCTGTGACTTTATTCCCCTCTCTCTCCAGTAATTCTGGATTTAGCTGAAGACGCTTCAAACATTTGAGTGAATCCCAAAGGAAGCTGACAAAAACGTTCTGTGGCAAGCCACTTTGTATTACTGAAGAGCTACATTCCACAGGATCACGCTGAAGTAGTTCCAGTATCGATTGCAATTTCCGGGGAGCCTGCAAGAGCATTTTTTGAAGAGTAGACATCAGCTCCACACCAAATTTCTGTACTGATCCATCTCTTTGTTTCCTATGCAACAAATGATTGTCCTCAAATGCTTCATAAAGTTCCTTAAGGGGGAAAAATAGCTAGATAAGAACATTTTCTTCCATAAATATATTATATATGAAAACTATATCAAATACATCTTAATGGTCAAATGCATTTTCTCAGTAGAAAGGAGAAAAAGCCCATATCATGTAGAAACCAAAAGTCTGTAGAGATTCTCAGTCATCCAGGTCATGGTTGCCCCAAAAGTGCTTTTTCTGGAGGCAACTGGACCATTCCCCACTATCCTGTCAGAGCTGAAGAAGCTTCTTGGATGAGAAGTGAAATGTCTTTAAAAAAACCCAAGAAAGTCCAGTTACCTCAAAAAAAAGCATCTTTGGGACATGTAGAAACCAGTACCTACCTGTAAACACCTATTTATTTGGCAGTTGATAATGTTGCAGTTAGCTGGCTCTCCTGGTCCAGCCTATGATTATGAGACAGCCTCTGGTCTCCTTATTCCCAAAGGTACCAATACAATATCAAAGAGGAAAGATGAATTGAAAATTTACTTGATTCCCTCCAGGACAACAAGAAATCTTCATGGTACCAGACGGTATTACAAAGGGAACCACTTAGTTCTTCTACTAATTTTGCATTCACGGTTATTTAACATGAATGATATTGCTAGGATGGTAGTTCTGAGTTTGGCACCATCTAAATGTGCTGGACTATAATATTCAGATAGTGGTTTGAAATTAATGAGAATTCTAACTCAATCCTTCAGGATATTACACTGTAGAAAACAACACTGTGATTAGATGTAGGGATATTGGGATAAATAATTGAGTATCAAACAAACACCCAGAAGAAAGTGGTGTCACTGTCCTTGCTGTGGCAATTAGTCACACTAAAATAATTCATTTAAATGCTTAATAAAAGAGGTAGGGTTTGCTATTCTGCTGCATATAAGAACAGGAGAAGAATATTCTATAACCTGGAGAGGACACAGAAACAAATCCAGAAACATAAACTTCTGACTGTGAGAGGCTATTGAAAAAGGCCTCTCTTGGTGATCTAAGTAACCAGGCAATCAATCCATCCTGATTTTATAGTTATTTCATGGCCTATCAAATGTAGCTGTCATAATAATCTTTCGCATTAAAACTTTGGATAGAATTGAATTGCTGTTGAAAAAGACAAATATGTTGAGGATTATTAGTTTAAGTTTATTTTATTGATTAGCCACTGGGCCATATTAAAGTGCAGAGTTCCAGACACAAATGTAAAGAGTATTAAGAAAAGGAACAACAACAACAAAAACAAATAGAACTGTCAATATAATTCCATTGTGCAACAGCATTTGAAAATTCTGATTGCTGCACTTTGAACAATAAAGTACTAAAAGTAAATATATGGAAAAGGCAATCAAAGCGATCAAAAGGCTAAAACAACTTCCTTATGAAAAAGACATATATGGAATGCAGATGGCATATAAGAAGATGTGTAATAGGTAACATTGGACAGGTAATGTTACACACAATAGACAAAATAAAAAGAAAAACATTTCTTTCCCTCTCTCAAAATACTAACTAGAGCTGTGGTTGAACTGAACTGTGGGCGATCAGAACAGAACAGATTAAAAAAATTACTTATTAACATTGTGCAGTCAAGGTCTATGAGTCACTATCACATGATATAATGTTATCTAACAGTTTGAAGAGTCAAGATAAATCTAGGGAGCCATCAGTTGCTGGTGATATGCAAGGTGGCCATAATTTTTTCCTGTATCAGAGGCATTGTATTTCTCAACAATGGATCCTCAAAGAAATATGTAGGAGGATCCTGATAACCTCAAAGCCTACAGTAGAAGGCTCCCTTGGTTGGTCACTTACATTTTTACAGTAAGTGTAACACTGAACAAATTAGCACTCTTGTCTATCCAGCAAAGTTCATATTATATTAGTGTTCTGAATTCACATCCAACCTGTATGAACTAAATACTGTGTTCAGACATGTCTGCAGTGGAAACAATCTGTTATCTTTAAAAAGGAACCACACCTTTAAAACACCAAATGGGACATCCTTTTCCAGTTCTTCTAGGAGAAGCAAGAATTCAGTTTCTCTTCGGAGAACTGCTGGGACAGTTTTCTAGAATTATTAAAGAACAGATAAGAAAATGTAAGAAAAATATAGCAAGTACAAATAAGAATTGATACTATATACCATTGTGGTATATAGTTTCAGATGTTTAACACCCAGCAATATCTATCTACCGTGATATTTCTCTAAACAAATGGACTGCAGTTTTATTTGCAATTGCTCCCTCAACTACTTACTGGTATATGAACCCACGTTTGGCTCAGATTCAAGGGTTCCACTGATTTTAGGTATGCATATAGTTGGGGAAATTATGTTTGCTACTCCCAGATTAACTTAGAAAACTGCTCAATTTCTCATTAAGTGAAGAGGTGAATCTGCAATGGCAGCTTTGCAGTCAGGAATTGCACGTTAGACTGATTTTCAATGCACAGGAGCAATACAATTTAAAAATATGAGTATCTTTGCAAAAATTCAAGAGTGTATTCTATTATGAGAATTACATTATAGGAGTATTGTATATTGATACAGTAATTATATTATTAGAGGGTATTTTTGCCGTTGACCTCTGGTGACTGCTAAAAGACCCTGAGGTTTTATGGCAAGAGTTTGGAAGAGATTTACCATTCCCTGCTTCCTAAGGCTGAGAATGACTGATGCAAGGTTATCCAGCTGGCATTGTGTCTAAGGCTTGTGTCCATGGTTTCCTGGATACTAACCTGATGACTTAACCATTACACTAAACTGCAGCCTTTAAAAAAAATGCATTTTTTTCTATTGAAGCAATTTAAGTAAGAATGCAATATGCCTATTTTGATTGCAATCCATTTTCCTTTGCATTGTTCAGAATTATTTGCTGAGCTTCTTCCTAGCCAGCACTAGTTTAGTTGACTTATTTGGCGTAGGGTAATTGAAAAAAAGTCTTAAGACTTATTATTGTAATTACTCCAAAGTTGATTCTTATATTTCATTGCTACTGCAAAATTTATTTCTATCCTGGATATAGTATTTTTCTACATAAGACTAAAATGTTTGTCTTTACCTGTTTGTGTGATAGCCATTCCTGCAATACAAGCAGCCAAAACCAAGCAAGTTTTTGAGGACTGTGCTTTGATTCACTCCTACAAAAATAACATGTAATCAAGAATACATTTATATACTATATGTTTTTTTTAAAAAAATACTCTTAATCATGTTTTAAACTGCAACCATAGCAGGAATTACACAATAGTCCAGAAAACTGTAATTCCCACAATTTCACCGCAAGCTAAATAAGCACACATTGTAATCTCACTCTTCCTAACTTTCTACGATCTCAGTCACTTGGACTTCTTCCATCTGCCATAACTTTTAGAAAATCTGCAGCAATTGATCCAATTTAATTCTGAGAATAAAATAATGGAAAATATTTTTCCGGGGTAACCACCAGGAAAGTGATTTCCCTATGTGTTCCATTAGCCTCCAAATTTTATATACTCTAAAAATGTAGTAAACCATTTAAAAGCTAACATGCAGTAGTATTCAAATCTTGTGAATATCAGTATGTTAGCACCACCAGCAGATTTAAAACTCTGGAGTTTCTTTAATTCCTGAAAAATATTCTACATTAGTGCTAAGCATCAGAAAGACTGCTCATTCTGCCTCTAACCACAACATGCACGTTAAATTCAAAATAAATTTTAGCTGGTCTACATGGAACAACATGAAAAATAATTTCAGGCTTTAGTACATTAAAAATCTACCTGCAAGGTAAGCAATCACAGTGAAAGCAATTGAAAATTACTTGTCCATATGCATGTACAGGATTGCATTATTACATGTTATAAATGATGAAATCCTCTTTTCACACTATTTTCACCCATTTGTGATTGAATATAACTTACCTCAAACGGGAAGGGCAGATTATCAGGGCATGAAGGATTTTTTCAACCTTTTCAGAGCCATCATCTTGCAACTGCTGTAACTGAGGGACGCAGGCCCGTGCAAGTTCCCAGTCTCCCCTTTGCATACATTCAGAGAAGAACCAGAAGAGTCGTTCAAGTGATACTGCTTCCTCCCTACCAAATGGATACATTTTCCTGCTTCAAAAGGCAAAACCTTGATTCATCAGCTCCTACTTTTAAATATATTTCATATATATATATACAGCTGTTGCTTACAGTGTATTTCCTAAAATGAAAAGATTTTGGAAAAAGGAAAAAAAGAATTTTAGTCTTTCTCAAACGTTTTAGCCAGCTAGAAAACTACAGTAATTGTTTTTTTATTTAAAATTCTAAATTCACCACTCTCCCTTGTAGCTCAGCAGGTGGAGAAAAGTTTCTTTATTGACTGATTCCCCAGTCATTTACCAACTTTCCAAATCCTGACTCTACCAAAATCTGCACCAAAAATCAATAATAACTTGCAAAAACATCCTTGTTTACATACTACTCATTTCCCTCAGCAGAACTACTTAGCTAATTCTGCTGGGAAAGTGTGTACAAACAACGTTTGCAATATTATTTTTGCAATTAGGAGAAATTGTAACTAGAAGTCCTCATTAAATCAAAATTTCCAGGCATCTATCCTTCCTGAGGGCTAAATGTATCCAATTCACATGATTTCCACTTCTTCAACAAGTCCTCTGAAATAAGTCCTCTAACTCTAGCAGACTGGTTAGCTCCCATAAAGACTTGTTTTTCCTCTGGCTCTTGGCTGCCATCTAGTGGTCGTCCAGACTCCCGCAGCCAGATCGGGTGGTCCTACACCTAGGCAAAGGAGGAATACTGTAGAGCTTTGACATTAAGCAATGCCCCATTGGGGTCTGACTACCTCAAAAACTTTTCGAAGCCGCACCCTCATGAGTAAGCCGCCGTCTGCATCACAGCAAACGCAGGCAATAACAGGGGAAGGTCTGCCCGTCTGGATTTGCTGATGGACGCGCCGTCTCTTGTGATGAGAGCAGCCCTTGCAAAACTTTCCCAGACATGAAAGTCGCTGCTTCGGTCTTGGAGTTTGATCTCTCACGGTCCCCTTGATCCCTCAAATCTCCGCCTTGTAAAAGAGGTAACTGCTCTCGCCTCCAGCCTGACTCACCTGGGAGAACCCCCAAAAACAGTTTTACTATTTTCTGCGCAAGCTCTCCTTCCCGATGCCATCGAGCTTGATGGCCGCAGCCATGTTGAACAGCGGGTCAGGTGATCTAACAGGCCAGTGACGTCACGGGCGGACTGGAAGGGAGATACGCCATTGCTTCGTCGGGCAACGAGTCAGAGCGGGCGCCGTCATTCAAACGGGCAGGCAAAGCCGGCGCTCACGCTTTTCCTAGAGTTCTTCGTCGGTGTCTCCCGTCTTCCTACCTGTTCTGTCCTGTCCCGCGGAGGGTGCGAGTGCGGCTGCGCAAAGGTTCTTGGCTTTACAGTTATCCCGAGTTGCTCTGTACGAATCCTGGCCTTAGCGGCCGTGTCCGGCTTCCTACATCTGGGATCTCCCAACCCCGCGTATGGAGCAGACGCTGCTTCTTCCCTTCAGACTCTTTTATAGGAAAAGACAGGAAAGCAGAGAAAGGATTTCTCTGAGTCCTGAAAGGTGGAGGCAAAGGCAGTGATTCCCCCTCCCCTGATCTTTTCTATCCAACGTGTATGTTCGTGTGGGCACGCACAAGTCCATGAAATTTTGTTATAGTATACAAAAGTGATTTGCTCCCCTCTTTAAATTTAAATTTCCTAGTCTGGTCTACGTTCCCGTGATTTCTTGGTAGTCTCCCATTCAACTACTAATCCAACTCAAGTTTAGTACTTTTCCCCCAAGGCGAATTGGGGAGTGGAACCTGTGCTGTGAGGTCCTTCAATGAAAAAGAATTAGGAGTTGCTTTGAGCAAGAGTCTCAACCGACATTTCCAAATGGCAGGTCCATTTTCTTTCCTAGTGAAAAAGCCCAACACTCTAGGATAATGGTTCTCAACCTTCCCAATATTACGACCCTTTAATACAGTTCCTCATGTTGTGGTGACACCCAACCATAAAATTGGTGCCTTGGTTCCTAAGACCATCGAAAATATGTGTTTTCCGATGGTCTTAGATGACCCCTTTGAAAGGGTCGTTCGACCCCCAAAGTGGTCCCGACCCACAGGTTGAGAACCACTGCTCTCGGAACATTCCCAGAGTTCAAAACACCGTTTTATTTTAAACCAGTGGAATTTATACATAATTGATAATTCTACTCTCTCTCTCTCTCTCTCTCTCTCTCTCTCTCTCTCTCTCTCTCTCTCTCTCTCTCTCTCTCTCTCTCTCTCTCTCTCTCTCTCTCTCTCTCTCTCTCTCTCTCTCTCTCTCCCTCCCTCCCTCCCTCCCTCCCTCCCTCCCTCCCTCCCTCCCTCCCCCCCTCTCTCTCCCTCCCTCCCTCCCTCCCTCTCTCTCTCTCTCTCTCTCTCTCTCTCTCACACACACACACACACACACACACACACACCAGAGGTGGCATTCAGTAGGTTCTGACCAGTTCTGGGGAACCGGTAGCGGAAATTTTGAGTAGTTGAGAGAACCAGTAAATACCAACCCTGACTGGCTCTACCCCCATTATTATCTGCCTCCCGAGTCCCAGCTGATCGGGAGGGAATGGGGATTTTGCAATAACCTTTCCTTGCCCTACCCACCAAGCCATACCCACAGAACCAGTAGTAAAAAAAAATTAATACCACCACTGAGATAGATAGAGATGGGTGGATGGATCGATGGATGGATAGATAGATAGATTTTATATATCATTATATAATTATATTTGTGAAACAATAGGTTAGGAAATAAAAATTATTTGACAAATCTATCACTTCACAGATAATCCTGGTGTCAAGGAATGGACCATTTTATCAGAGAAAGGTTTCGTTCAGAATCATGGTTGCTATCAAATCTGGCCAAGCAAGATGTAAAGCATTTGAAAGGAGAGCTATTTCATAAAGTTGGTTAGAACAAAAAAGTGCTAATGCCGCAGTTCTTTTGGGAAGACTCCAGGGACTGCTTTTAAAGCACGTCATAGCTGACAACACATGTATGTGCACGCCCAACTGCTTGAGATCATTGTCAGTCCCAATGAAAATGATTGTCCATGTAAGCACAGCCAGCTATCTTTCCACATTATATCCTCTATAAACACCTTTTCCTCTTTTTGTATCATTGAGATTCGGATACTCAGTATAAGTGTCTCTGGAGAATTTGTACTACTTGAAGACAGCTGGTCATTTGCATTCTTTTGGAGAGTCATCAAGGCCACCTGGAGGTTTATTTCTCATCAGGGTCACCCGAGTAGTGCAAATGGGTGTGGAGCCTTCTTGGAACTATTGAAAGGACTGTGTTATAGAGTGAAAATAGATCCCCCTCTTCTGTTGAGAGAAGGCTACTCAATTTTGACATAGATGGCCTCTTTGATTCCTCTTTCAAACCAGTGATCCTCTCTGTCCCAAATGTGGACTTTGCTGTCTTCAAAAGAGTGGCCTTTGTCTTTTAAAAGCAGATGGACTGCTGAATTTTGTCCTATACTGAGTTTAGTTTCACGGAATGTTCCTACCTTGTAACTTAAAGATCCTTGGGGGGGGGGAATGAAAGGAAAAGAAAGAGGGCATTTGCAGTGGGATGGGCAGTGGGGTGGGAAAGTAAGGGGAGTTTGCTTCTCCCAATCTGGGCAAAAATGGAAGCAGTGCCTACTGAGAGATTAAGGATTGAATGAAGCTTCTAGGGTTGAAGACTGAAAAATCAACATAAGATGATTAAAAAAAAACAGCAACTGCTGTCCAGCAGAGAACATTGTCCAGAGCAAAATGGATGCACAGGGAAGGGGAATTGCCAGGTGCTGCAACGGATCTGAGGCTGTTAGCGGAACAGCAAAAAGAGTTGGAAGGGCTTAACACAGTTTGGGCCAGAAAAGAGGATTTTTGAACCAAAGCTGAAAATTCAGGTGCAGAGTCCACATGCAATAGGCTGAGTGTGGGAAGAGGAGGATGACATTACTTCCTCACACAGGAAGTGACCTCTACTGGCAATGGGTCAAACAGTATGTGCAGAATCTCCCCTAAGACCATTCAGTTTGCTCCAGGATTCTGTAATAGTTTAGTTTCCAAAACATTAACATTTCCAATTGCACATTCCATGAATATAATCTCCATTATTTATTTACCATTACATCACATTGGTATTAAGCTTGTTCATCTTTCATCCATATGATTGCAATATCTGAAAATCAAGTTCATAAAGACATTGGAATTGTAGCTGGTTGATCACATATTTAATTATACTGTTTATTGTGTCCTGAAGAGAAGAGACCCTTTGTTGGAAACATGAATGTGTCTGAATGGAGACCACCAAAATCTTTCATTATATGGCACAATATTCTCCAAGTATTGATTTACAGACGACATCATCTTCTCAGAGATTTTTTCTTGGATGGTGCTATGTTATGGTTAGAACCATGCAAAAACTACTTTTTAATTTTTTATATGTTCCCCCTTCCTGCCTTATCTGTAAGCCGCCCTGAGTCTCTCGAGAGTGGGCGGCATACAAATCCTAATAAACTAAACTAAACTAAAACTAAACTAAACTAAACTTTTTGTTGATCCTTGGGAGAGAAGGCAAAGCAACTGAGCTTCCTTCTTACTATTCTGGTTGTGTTTTGAAGATACTGACTATTGTGACTCAGCTATATACAAGGGTGAGGTCTAGCTGGTGTTTTTCAAAGATTATGCTCTTCATGACATCCCCTCTTTATTCTTATCCTTTTTGTTTCTTATGTGAATGTATAAAAACAGGAACAAAAGTTTTTGGATCATTTCTAAAGAACATAGCAAGCCAAAAAAATGACAGAAAATGACAAGTCCACAAATGTAAGTAAACAAAACAAAACAAGACCTACTTCTGAGTAACTTTGTTTAGAAGGGTAAAAGAAAAAGGTGTATTGTCTGTTTCATAAATTTGAAACTAACTAGATAAAAACTATTGATTCCTTGCATTAATCATCTTTTGTTTTAAAATTGAAATTGATTAAAATTGCTTCTTGATATAATTATTTTATGGAAATGATTGGCAAAGTTAAGAATCAGAAATATTTGCATAGCCTGAAGTATTGTTCACTTGTAAGATTATTTAGGCTTCAGTATAGCCAGGGAAAACTACAAAATATGCACGGTTATCATAAACATTTAGAACTATAGATTTTGCAAAGAATTTAACTAAACGAGAGTTTCTAATGTGTGGGGGGATTAATACCCAAAATGATTTTATATACAATATTTAAGTATGAATAATTTGCATTTGTATAGAGAGGGAGTGTATAGAATAGACATACATCCCTGTTCATTTGAAATACTTAGAAAGTATCTCTCCGTACTGTGTTCAGTGTTTTTCCATTGCTGAACAAGATCTGCAACGAAGTAATAAACAAGTTGAACAGAAAATGGAAAGGAAATAGTAATCTTGATTTACCAAAGCTGTGGAATATAATTAGTCTGAAATGAAATTCTGTGTGTAAACTGTAGTATCACAGAAATTGCTCCAGGGGCCTAGATCATCTAAGTTGCACTATATTCCAGCAAACCACCTAAAAAATATAAGAGTTCTAATGGTGTGATGAATAACACAGTGTTGAGTTTATTCAAAGTAGACTTCAATGAAATCCATTTCACAGAACTGAGCTGTCTTTCCATTTTCTTCTTTATTGCTGCAAATTTTCAGAAAGGCATTTACAGATAGGAGAATAAAATCATTGCATAGATAGGTTTGTAGGTTAATGATGAACATGATTGTAATTGTTGCCTAGTTTTCCATGTCATTATGTACTATAGAATTCTAGAGTTGGACACCAAATTCAACCCAATGCCTCATGCAGGAATCCAAATTCAAGCCTTCCTTGTGGGATGGTTTTTTAGTCTCTCCTTGAATAAGTCTAGCAAAAGAAAGTTTAACATTTTTGTGGGTGATTAGAGCTATTATCGAAACACTCAGAATCTTAGTAATTTTTTAATGTTATAAATGTCATATTTAATCACATATTTAGAATGTTTTTTTAAAACCGCATTCAGGTAGAGAAGTATGTTGGTGAAATTAAGGGTGGACTGAGACCAACTATGAAAATCACTATTATGGGAATGATATATCCTAAGCCCAAAAGGTAAGTATGTGACCTGGTATTTGAGCTGCAGTTAAATTGCCCATTAGGGCCAAAACACATTATTTGAAAGACAAGACTGGCTGCTGGATTCTCTGATAAAAAGATTCTTTCTTTCTCTCTGAGAATATAAAAAGAATTGTGGAAGAAAAAGACATTTCTTATTACTGAGCAAGGCATTTTATTTCCAACAATACGTTTTTGTAATGTAACTTCCAAATTGAGGCCAATGGGGGAAAATGGGGGGGGGGGTGAGATGCATTCTGAGTTGTAAATATTGCATTGAAGATTGGATTAGATCAGAGGTACCAAAATATTGAGAGATAATGTGGTCATTTGGGAAATGTATCCAGGGTGCCATCAAATACATGTATAAATGAATTTTGTGTGTACAAGTTTTTCCCCTTTTGGTTTTTCTCATTTTCTGAATTCTTCTGTCTTGTTCACTTTTCATCAAGAAAATACATTTTCATTCATCACTCATTCCGTAATTTAATATATATATTTATGTAAATTTATATCCTTCTCAAATTCATGGCTCTTGGTGGCTCTCAGCAGTTAAAATACCACAAAAATGTATAACAATTAAAAACAACAGACACATAATCAGCAGCCAATGTACAAACAGAACAACCCACAATAAATCAACACAACCATTCCATGGGCTCTGCCACACATCTGGATCCCTGAGTTTGGTGACAAAATCTGTCTTAAGGACTTATAAAAGAACAGCACATTCATTTTATCATCTTTTGCTTGAATTGGAAGAACATTTTTAAAAAAATGACATTCCATGGGTAAATAAACTGAACAATGGCAGAATTCCTTTGTCACACACACCTTTTCTGTCCATGGCAATTTTAATGTAATTGCCAGCACTTATTTTTTCTTCATTTGCTCTAAACTCTATTTTTATTTCCTTCCTCAAACAATTTGCATATCACTGAGACTCCGGATGCATCTGAAACATTCTTCGATTTAAAATCTATCTGTATTTGTACAACTTAAGGCAGTATACATAATGCTCTCTCCTATTTTTCCTACAACAGCCTGTAAAGTGAGTTGGGCTAAAAGTGTTATGAGCCCAAAGCTGGTTTCTGTGCCAAAGGGCTAGAAAACACAGTCTCCTTGTTTCTTGTCCAATGCCTTAATTCTATACAAACTAGAAAAATAGTTTTATATACGGTAGTATTTTTATATTAAAATACATTATAATAATGTATTTTACTAATACATTTTAAGCTTAGGATGCTGTGGGTTTTGTTGGTTTTTCTACACCCAGACAAACAACACCATTAGTATTACTAAATCTGGCTGGCAAGAATCCAGCTCCATACCAGACAGCAGCAATGATTTAAAGCAATGGTTCTCAACCTGTGATCCATGAATGCTTGGGGTCTGTAAAGGCTTCAAGAAATATTATGATTTAAATCTTGAGTAAAGTCTTGGTTGGTTTGTGCCCATGGTCGATGGCCACAAAAGATATTTAAAGGCGGTCTGTGGTGAAGAAAAGGTTGAGAACTACTGATTTAAAGCATTTGAGAAAGCTTTACTGTCTTTTAGTGATTACCTGGATTTCTGCGGCCAAAGTCTGCTAGCCCACAAATACATGTTTTCAAATGCCATACTTCTGGTGGGTGTAACAGGTTCAATTGATGTTTTTTTAACCAATGGGGTTATTTTCTGCTTCTATTACACCAAGAGTCAGATTTATATCATACTACACAAAATGATGTCACCATCCCACGTCTTTTATACTGTTCAATTTGAATTGTGCAAATTGTAATCTGTCTGATTGATAGAATCACATGGATAATTCAATCAATGTTGCAAATAAATATGTAAGGAGCTCTCTATTGTTGCCTTCCTCTTTGTTTTCCAATTTCTTGTTTGTTTGTTTTTTCAATTTTTCCCCCCAACTATTTTCTTTTCATACTCACCCACAAGTTAAAAGGAGTAAAACTAACTGAATAGATTTGTTTACTATTGCTCAGACATTTTGATTTGGAAGCATCTATGCAAGACTTTGTTGTTTAATTGTAATCATTTTTTGGCTATGAGTTTCATTCACTTTTAGTATTATATTAACAAGGCTGAGTTAGGAGAAATATAGTTGCTTTTTTATGGCTGGAGTACATCATATTTGCTACTTATTGTACAAATAAATGACTATGTACACATGGTTAGAAAACGTTTGGGGTGGAATTTTGAAATTTAATGGTTGGGAAGATGCTGCTTTATAGATTCTTTATATTTGAGGGGTTATTTTATTCTAGGGCAATTATAGTGTTTTATTGTACAGATTGTTTTTAACATTTGGTACATCCCTTACAGCCTAGTGATAATGGGTGGCATGTAATATTATGAAGGAGAAAGAGAAAGAATAGCTCTTTATAAAACATGCTGTCATTTTGCATTGCTAAAATCTGTAATTATTTAATGCATTACTTTCTTGTAGTTTTTCAGTGACTTTGCTTTGTGACTCCAAGGATGATCACACAACCAGGGATATTGGATTATTACTTGTAGTCAGCTTTAGTGAGAAATCTATTGTCCGGAATTCACAAATTGCTGGGAAATGGGGCAAGGAGGAAAAGACAATCCCCTACTTTCCATTTACAGCAGATGACTCATTTAAGGTAATATCTTTCTCTCCCTCCCTCTCTCTCTCTTGGATTTGAAGTATTGCACATTCTAATAAGTTTATGCCTGGCAATCTGTTGTCCAGTTCTTGAGTGGTTGCGGTGGCCTAGAGTGCAAGACGCTTGCCTCCCACTCGAAAAGAGGCAGCGATAGATGCTTATGAGGCACAAGGAGAAAATATCTGCTGTGAACTCCACATCGGTGTCAGGAAGAGCATCTGACTAGAAGATGCTCAGCTCTATTCAGTTGCCCTGACTCCATCCCAAATAATGTAAAAAGTGGGGAAAAACTATGTTACCTAATTCCCATTGTTAACTGACAATCCTCCAAATCTTCAACAGCAACATTCTCCAGCTCTTCAAATCTTTTGACATTTCACTCTGCAAGAATTCTAAAATCTATAAACAAGGTCAAAAATATTGACAAAAAAGTGTGGTTCCAAGCTGCAGGAAGTTATGTTGTAAGTCGCTCAGAATTATTGGATATGTGATGGGTAGCAAATAAATTTTAAAACAAACAAAACAGAAGTTGCCTACCATGCTTTAACCTGGAGTGACTGAATTTGTGACCACATTCATACAAAACATAGCTTTCTGTTTTACTTTCTACAGGAGCAAGAAGATAAACTAAACCAATAGTTTCCGGCCTGTTGTTTGGGGTAACTGGTAGTCTTTAAGAGTACTTGGTGATGGGTGCATTTGTACATGTAGCCCAAATCTTATATCTTAGGAGTTCACTGAAGATTGGAATTTTAGTGTTCTTGCTTGAAGTATTAGACACTTTACCTGCGAGATGTGTGCATGCCAACTTTCCAACAATTTCTTTAGCCTGTTGTTCATTTTCAGATGGAACTTTTATGTGAACATCAGCAGATTCGAATCCTGCTTGACGGACGTCAGTTGTGTAGTTTCAATCACCGTGTGCAGCCTGTGCAAAGGATGACTGGTTTGCAAATCTCAGGAGACCTCAAACTTACCAAGGTGGCTTGAAGAAAATAATAAATCCAAAATGCCCTTCTTCAATGTTGAGCTACCAACACTCAGCAGGTGTTAGGCAAAATGACCAACTGCAAAAGATCCTAGGAGTTTTAACCCAAAGCCTGAAGGGTCACACCTTCTCCATCTCTGTAATAAATAATCCCCTATCATTACAGCTGTTATTACGGCAATAGGTGATTTTTCAATTTCTTTTCTTTCTTTCTTTTTTGCCTTTATGTGTGCATCTGAAAATGTTATGTTTTCTTACAATTCTACCCCCTCCTGCCAAAAGAATTTAAATGTTTTTTTTATTTAGTTCAGAATTCTGGGAGTCTTGCAGGTCTATTCTGTTACATCTGGTTGAAAGCTTTGGGATGAGAGAACTGCAGGTGCACAGAGATTTTATATTAATTTCTAAGAGGAAGACAACTATATGCAAAAGATGTTTTCAGTATATTTTTTTAACATTGTGAAGTAAGCTACACTATGTTCATTGTAGCTTGTTCCCAGGGAAATTGTATGCTATGTTGAAAAAAATGAAAAATAAAATAATTGTGTGTAACTATCTCTACTTTATTTAAATAAAAACAATATTTTTGTGTTGCACTGAACTTCATCTCACTTTTCTCTTCAATTACGTCCAGGGCATTCTCTTAGCAAAAACAAACAACAACAATATTTGATTTGAAGAATAGATTCCAGTGCTGAATCAAGTTTGTGCTACAAAAATCAAACATTTTTATGTTATTGATGGTTACTGTGAATCTGCCAAAATGATTTTATACACAATTGTCAAATGAGAGCATCTTTTCCTAAAAGTACAGGCTCCTATTATGTTAACTGGGATGTTTTCTCCCAACATTGTCTACACATGGTTTTCTACACAAAATTTCTCAGCCCTGCCTATCTTACAGGGTTGTTACTAAGTTGGGGGGTGGGGGGGAACCCATGGGTGTTGCCTCAAGCTCCTGCATAAAAGTCAGAATATAAATTACATAAAAAATAACAAGCAAGCATTTAGACATTATAAAAATGCAACTTTCATCTTGTGAAGATAATTAGCCAAACAATAAGATAAAATTGGCACTCTTATAATTTTAATGAAATAAATAAAATAATGACTGTATAAATCTGAGGTCTGAATCCAACTAAAAAACAGTTAAATTAAGTCAAATGGCAATGCTGTGGATAACTTTAGGGATATGCTAGAATAAATTTACTACATAACTTCAAGGATCTGAACATCCAGAAAATAATTATTTTGAAAATTTAGGGGTATGTGTTGACATCAGTATTTGAAAAAACAGTCAGTCCTAAATGCTCAGTCAAAAGTTTTTTCTGTTAATGTTCCCTTTAAAGTTGTTTCCAATGAAGCAAAACAGAATCCTTTCTAGGGTAGTTAGCAAATCTGCAAGTGGACCACAGATATTCATACAATTTTATATTATATAGAGTATCATATGTAAGAGACTTTTTGGAACCTATAACTACAGACTTAAAAAACCCAATCAGAAAGAAAAAAAAATATAGATGCAAACAAACCATGTTCACATGGTACGTTAGAATATACTGAATAGTAGACCTAAAAGCTTCCTAACACTGTAATTAATACTTTTTATTAAATATAATTGCCAATGGATATTCAGAGTTGTCTTGGAATTAAGAGGAAAGGAATTTTGTTTGAGATGTAGCACTTTCCCAGAGAATTCTATATTCGGGAACATTAGACTCAGCTTTGAGGTATACTTATCCAGCTTTTTAAACCTAGTAGCACCGCTCAAAATGCTTTCACTTAGTGGGATCTCAGAGTCCTCAAATGATTACTTTTTAAAAAGAAATTTTAGGAAGCGAAGGAATACGAGAGTAAAAAAATGGTTTATTTTTTAAATAAAAATATGAACATCTAAATCACCACTCAGTGTTTACACTCATGCAGGATTATATACAATGAATGGAGGTGGAATTGGAGGGGGGGGGGCATGTCAGCATCTGGAGTCCTTCATCACAGTGTTAATGGTAAAAATATAAGTGACCTTTCTAACACCAATTCTAGGTAAGTTTATGCTCAGATTATAAATACAAATTATATCTTAAAACATTTTTCCTCTCTTACTCTCACCCTATGAGAACAGCAGCCAGTTGACCATTCAGCACATGAGGCTTCTCATATTGCCCGTTCCCCCCCCCCCCCGGTGTATTTTATAGAAATGTCCCTTTTCCAAGGAACTCAATGTAATACCCGGATAGCTGTTCAGTTCCATCTCTCATTACAGGAATCCTGTAGGGCAGGTCTGACTGACAACATAATTGATTTAAAGTCATGCTGGGTCTGGTTATGAGGCAAGCAGCAAACTTTGTTCTCTCAGGAAATCTAGAGCACTATGAGTTAGAATTCCATGACAATATTAATATGATGAGCTTGCTCCTGTCTTCAAAATGTAAATACTAAGCTTTCTTATATCACAGAAACATTCTTGGTCTCCACCTTCCCGAATAATGCTGTCATTCCTGAAGCTTCCCACAAGTTAAATAGGAGGGAAGAGGCACTGCAAGTATAGAGACATATAAAGACATACAGTAGATAATTAAGGAATTTGCATGAAATCATTTTGAAAGAGCCAGATTTGGTCCCAGGATGCTGGATTTGTTAGTTTCTCCTCAGCAGCCAATTTAGCTCTATTTCAGATGGGGGTTCTGGGTAGTATATTCCAAACTGCAGACTAGTGCCAAGCAATCAACATGCATATTGCAGAATTTATGGAACTTCTGATGAAGTGGATGTGCGTCCTTGCTTCAGAGAAAAAGCCTAAATATAGTAGATCTGTCAGGTACTAACTTCATGCCAGGCTAAAAGAACTTAACCAGCAATCTCAAAAAAACCCAGTTCCTTTTTATGCCCCTGTATTAAATTGTCCCATAAATGCAACGTTGGTACATCTCCTATGTTAGTGGCTTGATTGCCTCAATCCAATTAGCTCTTTCCACCTTGGAACTAGCCTGTATGTAGTAGTGAATGTCATTCTTTGTGATGATTTTGAAGAGGTTGCCCTGCACATTTCCTTTCACTCCTGCAAAAGAAAAGAAAGTCATTGAATAGGACATACAGACAGTCTTCAACTACAACCATTCATTTAGTGAGCGTTCGAAGTGACAAAGGCACTGAAAAAGTGACTTATTAACATTTTTCACACTTAGGACGATTGCAATACCCCCATGGTCATGTGATTAAAATCCAGACATTTGGCAATATTTATGACGGTTACAATGTTTGTAGTGTCCCAGGGTCATGTGATCATCGCCTTTTGCAAAATTCTGGCAAGCAAAGTCAGTGGGGACGCCAGATTCATTTAACAAGTGTTAATAATTTAACATCTGCAGTAATTCACTTAACAACCATGCAAGAAGAGTCATAAAATGAGGCACAAGTAACTATCTCGCTTAGCGACAGAAACTTTGGACTCAATGGTGGTCATAAGTTGAGACTATCTGTAAAGAGAGCCAGTTCGGTGCAGTGGTTAAGGCTAGAAATTGGGAGACAATGAGTTCCAGTCCTCCATGAGGCAAAAAGCCAACTGGGCAACCTTGCACCAGTCACTTTCTCTCAGTCCTAGGAAGGAGGCAGTGGCAAGCCACTTCTGAAAACCTTGTCAGGAAAACTGTGAGGACTTGTCCAGCCGGTTGCTGGGACTCAAAAACTTACTCAAAGGCACACACACACACGCACAAAAGACAAAAAGCTGCTGAAGTACCAGCAATCTCTCAGAGGGAGAATGTCAGAAGATGGTGCCGTAGAAGACTCACTGAACCTGCTTTTCCATTCTGCATTACTTGTACTTTGCTTAAGTCATGCGTATATAAAATGCTTTCAAAAGTGAGACAAATGGGCCATGTGAGCAACTAAGCAATGCTGCTTACGTTTTTCATTTCTGAAGAGAAACCACAGCCATTTCTGCTGCTGTGATGGTCTTCCCCTAAGCTATCCTGGTGAAGTTGTGGTGTGTCCGTGTGTGTGTGTCCCCCGTTTTCTCTTTTGGGCAGCTGCTTTTGCAACGGCTTTGAGAAGGTTGTGCTTTTGTTTGTGTATAATATGGCTAAAATGAGAGGGAGTTAGGGTGTGGAGCATCTGTATTTTAGGTAACCCCACTCCCACTTCTTTTAAGAACTGGCCCTAGCAGAAAATCCGATCCATTGGATGGGCTCTAGGAGCTCTTTATCACAAGCATTCCTTAGCAGAAATAGTTCTATCCTGGGTGATAAAAGGAGTTCCTGGCAAAATCCTGATTCCATTTGCTCTCTTGTGTTTTGTGCTTGTCCTATATTGTGTAACACATGGTCTGGAAATGAGACAAGGGCAGAAGAAGGGGAGTGGGGGGTAACATTGGCTGCTTCCAATGCCCCTGCAAGTAATGAATGAAGGACCACCACTCCAATCTTTATCAATGAACAAAAAAAGAAAGCTATCAAGATAACAGTAAAACTGCACCTTGCAAGGTAAAAACTTGCCTGTAGGGACTCCATTGTCTTCCAGTGCTGAAACAAGACAACCACGGAGAGAAAATCCCCTAACTGGTTTGTTATCTTCCTATAGGAGAAAAAAAAAGTGGACCAATGTGAGTAAAGCAAATAATCAAAATGTTACATTCCCTTCAACAAATTTGACATAAGCAGTTAAAGTTTTGCTTCAGTTTGCTTCTATTTAAGGAGATGCTCTACAGCAGGGGTGTCAAACTCCCGGCCCGTGGACTGGATGCATCACACGCTGGCCACACCCATGCTCTGTTTAGCGAAGCGGGGTAAAATTGTGATATGTCATGTGACACTGCCATGACATGAGTTTGACACCTCTGTGATAAACCATGATAATGTTAGCATGTGGACAACTGCCTTCTAAGCTCTGCCACATGTGATTCAGGACATCTTAATATGGTTACCATTGTCAACTTGGCAGAAACTGAAACAGAAAAGTAGTGATCATGTTTTTGTCTCAGATTTTAGTTTCAACAAGGTGAGAATAGCAGCATCTTTAAATTTGTGTGACACATTAAGGCTTAGGTATAATCTCCACAGTTGATTAAAGGGTTTCAACAACCTGGGGATTAAATGGCACTTTCACAAAGACTTTACACTGCCTGAAGGCACTCCTATGCTGCCAACACTTCTATTTTTTCAGTCCTTTAAAAAGCTGTCTGAAGACAGTCTAGACTTTACTTCTCTTCTGCTGACTCATAAGAACAAGTAGCAAAGAATCCCAGCCATGCTCTGAACCCTCACTATGGTTCTAGAGAAAGAGATATTCTTACCACCTATGCACAGGGAAATGTTAAAAATCTCTTAGGTTCCTCTCCCCAACTTACTCCAATCTTGATGTATTGTGTAACTATTTTGTCATATGCAAAATCTCAGAGTGGTTTAAGGGGGGGGGGGTTGAGGCTATTTTGTTTAAAAGAGTGTTAGGGTCAGCTGATAGTTAGGAACAAGGAGTTGGGATAAGGTAAGACTTCCTACAAAAGGGTTTCTTCACAAACTTCAGAGAGCTGCAAAATTTAAAAGATGACTACAGGTAATGAGCATAACTGAGACAAGCAACTCTGTCATTAAGCAATGTGATCATTAAATGAGACATCGTGTTTTACTCTGGCTTCAAACATAGATGAGTTTGCCCAGATCTCGAGCATAAGCAGCATAGAATTACAGACTACAGGAAATGACTTGAGATCTAACCAGAGTCTTCAGATGACTCTGATAAACAGTTTATTTATTTAAAAACATATACAGTAACTGCCCATCTTATATCGAACTCTGGGTGGCTCCCACTCAGCAAAACCTTCCTAACACTTCTTCCTAGCAAAATTATGGAATAACATTGTAAAACTCTAAGCTGAGTAGCATTAAAAATCATTAGATTGTGCAGAAATGAACAGGTTGACATTGAGAATAAAGGACAAAGAGGAATCAGTGTACTACAGGACATGGAGGCGATTTTACGAGGGGTTTGAAAAAAGGTATAAATAGAAAGAAAAAGGAACAAAACATGAAATAAGTATCTCAGATGACACATGATTAATATAGGGGGAGGGAAAATGAAAAAAAAATATTAAAATGTAAAGATACAGGTGAAAAAATGATATGAATTGACATATGTTAAATAACAATTATAAAAATTTGAAAGGAAAAATAAAAAAAACTTTTTACAAAAAAAAATCATTTTATGTCAAATCTGACTATTTTTCTCCTGAACTGATTTTCATTCTCTAACTAGAGGAGAGAGAGAGAGAGAGAGAGAGGGAGGGAGGGAGGGAGGGAGGGAGGGAGGGAGGGAGGGAGGGAGAGAGAGAGAGAGAGAGAGAGGGAGAGAACAGGACTCCTATATGTATCGTATTTGCATGGGGGGACCCTTCAGCAGTATGTATCTTGCTGAAATTCCATAATATAACTTGTCTCATCCCCAAACCCAATTGTGTTTTTTTCAATGACAGAAAGCAATAACCACAAGGTATATCTGTTCCCAAAGCAAATGAGTTATATTAGGCTGCTTTTTATTTATTTTATTTTATTTGTATTTATTTATTTAGATTGTCACTCATGTACAAGATAACAGGAATAAGAATAAACAGGAATAAGAACACAGGAAATGGGTACAAATAAATGGGGACAGTAGGACAGGGACGTTAGGCATGCTGGTGCACTTTTGAACACCCCTACTGACCTTTTAAGAATGGGGTTGAAGCTGAAGTAGTCATTGACAGGTAGATTTAATTTAATACAGATTTAGATTTGTATTTAATTGGCACATCCATTTACAACTAATATGGAGACAAACTACATCACAGTGCAAACTACTCAACATGTACTCTAAGTATTATGGGCCATTTAGGATCCAGTGGAGATCTTAATGGATCTGCCCCCAGCCTTACTGAAATCCATTCAGAATTCATTCCTCCTACCCATCAGCAACAGTCTTAAGGCATTGGGGGGGGGGTGCATTCTCCAAAGGCACACATGTAGGGAGTTTCGAACATTGCAATGCCATTGTCTCACCTTTGTGGGGTCATAATAATGTAAGAAAGCAGGATCAGACCTCAGGACAAAGCGCCTGACTTTCCAGTTCTTCCTCTTGTGCCCCTGAAAGTTGGAAAATAAATTTAATTTTCTTTCTCCAAAACACGGATCTCTTGTAATTGTCAATAGTAGAGAAAGAATATGGCATTATCTGTTTACTCCCTTTTATCTTTGCAGAAGACAAGCTAAGGGATAATTCAGGTAGATCTCACTTAATAACCATTCGTTCAGAGACTGTTTGAAAGTTATGATGACACTCAACAAATGATACTTATGCCTGGACTCCAGAGTTACAGCTGTTGAAGAACTCTTGTGGTCATCGGATAAAAATTCAGGCGCTTGGCAACCTCCTCTTGAATTTGAAACCCCCATGATCAGTGGTGTGATTCAAATTTTTTTACTGTGGGCATGGCTTGGTGGGCGTGGCAGGGGAAGGATACTGTAAAATCTCCATTCTCTCCCCACACCTGGGGAAAGTTACTGCAAAACCCCTATTTCTTCCCAATCAGCTGGGATTCGGGAGGCAGAGAATAGATGGGGGTGGGGCCAGTCAGAGTTGGTATTTACCAGGTCTCCGAACTACTCAAAATTTCCGCTACTGGTTCTCCAGAACTGGTCAGAACCTGCTAAACATCACCTCTGCCCAGGATGCACTTCAACAAGCCTCACCCACCTGATCTCCCCCCATTTTTTGCAGGTCCTTTTGCTCCTGCACTCCATGGTCCTTGCCCTCCTGTCCCTAACTGATTTTCATCATCTTCTTACTTCTGCTGCTAACAAAACACACCTGGACTGGCTCTGTGAAACAGCTGCTGGCACTCAAGGCCACCTTCTTGAAGTTGTATGTAGCACAAGTAATCTTGTGAGACCATTAGAAGATGGTAAAGGTCAGTTAGGGGTGGTAGAGCACAGTTGATCTACTGATTTTATTATTACCAAAAAGCTGCCATAAATGAAATGGTTAGAAATATTTGATACATTGAAATATGTGAAGAAATACCATAATCCACCAAGTTGTTTGAATGATCCTAAATTTTTTGCCTACATTTTTTTGCCTAATTTTTTCAAGGGCCTTTGCATTCCCCAAATCAATGGCTGAATTTACAATAAGATTAGATTTTATTTAATTACATTTAACAAAAATAAATAAATATCATTAAATGATTGTTCTCCAGCATGTACTTAAATAATTTCCCCCTACCTGTCATATTACAAATTACAATTTGTAAATAAATGTTAGTGGCTTTTGAGGGCCATTCCCTAAGCTTTCAGAAGTTATGTGTGATCCTATTGCCTGCCTTCTGGTGTAGACTGTGCTGTGTAGAAATAACATTTTGCCATGCCAAAAATAAGACAATGATGCTTGCGTGTCACTTTCTGTATCAGACAGAAAGAAAAACTATGTGTTCATTAAGTCGCATATTGTGGTTAGAAGATTGCTTCTATTTATTCTCTATTTCTAACACTTCTTTTCAACAGAAACTTAGTGGGAAGAGTTTCAATTAGCTGCAATCTAAATCTTGTTCATATGTTAATTTGTTAATTGTATATTAATTAAATTGTGAGGGTTTCCTATTAAAATGCCATTTTATTTCAGAAAGAGCTTTAGAAGATACCAATTAAATATTGCCTCATCCCCATCCCATGATTATCTTGAAATTCTAAAGTCATGGTTACCTGTTTTATCAAAAAGCCTTGCTTTAAAATTGTGCCACTCAGTTCAAGTATATTAATATTGAGCTGTTCTTTAGTATTAATTTTTTTCTTATAGCTTTCAGCCTGCAATAAAAACAAAAGCATTGAACTATGTTACTAAAGAGCCAGTACAAGTTTTACAAATACTGATTTCATCCTTCAGCATGATTGATTTTCATTCATTTTTTCAAGCTTTAATCTCCAAGTTATCCTCCTCCTCCTCCTCCTCCTCCTCCACCTCCTCCTCCTCCTCCTCAGCCATTTTAATTATTTTTTAATAATGGAAAATTAAAATGGAAGGCAAATCCAGAGCTGCCCATTGCAGACTACTTGGCTGCTGTTGCTATCTTTATCCAAAGGTAAGAAGATAGCTTATTAATATAAGATGGTGCCCACCAGGAACAATTTTGCAGTGCTTAGTTGTTACTCCTAAAGCACATCCTGACAAACAATCACAGTAACAAAAATGCACAATCCAAGGAGAGATTTCATCCTTGTGAGCTGTGTTCTCCAGGGTTATATTTACATCCAAATCTATGTAGGCCACACCTATGCAAAGTCCAATTAATATCATAGATGAACGCATTGAAAGTATTTAGAAAGTACAAGTCATTTATCAAGATTTTATCATTTGTTTGCCTGCTTTTTTTCTATTTGACTGTGCAAAGTAAATTGACACAGCTAACTTCTGAATCTCATCTGTATACAGGAGGAGATTAAACTTTCAGAGTTTGCATCACTTACAAATGCATACAAGGCAGTAGAGTCATCCAAAAACTGCTCAGTCAAATCTCCATTCCTTATGGCTTCAGTGCTGCGAACTCCCACAGGTTTAATAAAATTTTCATCCATCAGCACAGAGGCCAGTGTGACTGCTTCAAGCCGGGAAGCTGCAAAGCTACTGGAAATCAACCAATCCACCAGTATGGAGCCTGAAAGGAATAAACGGAGTTAATCAGACAAACAATATCTACTGCCATCTGATCTCCAAGACAGGTAGAAGGGGAGACAGCAATACTATGTCCCTCTGATAAATTTTATACTGTATGTTGCTGCCAACATATATTTCCCAAGAAATATCTAGTTTAAAAAAAATAGAGAAGAGCAGACACTCTTAAGATTAACTTCTGGGTCCAAAAATATCCATCAGTACTTTCACAGTTAAAATATGTTGCTCCCTTCTGTATTAATAGATTACATTTACATATTCTCCTTTAAGTATAATTTTAATTCCTTCTAATTTCCTCTACTGTCCAATTTTTAAAGTTTCATCATGTTTTTTGAAGAAAAAAAAGAATTAAAAAACAAAAACATTTTTCCCATGGGAAGGATTCTTATCTCAAATTTATATGGACTCATAGTCGGTTTGTAATTTTCCAAAAGCAAAGTTTTGGAAAATGTCACCCTTTTTCTGTTTATTAAAAAAAAGTTGTTTTACAAAAAATAATCCTTAAACTCTATTCAAAATATCTTTTGCTAAGTATTGAAGCAAAATCACCCATTTTTTTCAAACTTTTCAATCCAAAAGTTCCTAATAGCTGAAAAGTTAACAAGGAATCTCTGAAAGTGATTAGAAAGGGATGCTGGTAAACTCAGTATCCTTCTGAAGAGGCTGATTCTGGTTTGACCAAGATGGCTGTTCTCTCATCTTCCAGAGCTCTAAACCCACTATTGTTTTGCAACCTACTCATGAGGAACAACTATATAGAATATGTATGTGCAATCTCAAGTCCAAGATTTGTCCAGAGAAGAATTATGAAGAGGGGGGGGGGGTGTCTACTTGCTGGCTCTTCTTCCTGTCATGATTGTTGGCTCCACACTTAGTGGAGCTGTCTTCAGTTCTCCATTTTTCCCCACAGAAGTTCTTAGTGAGTTTTATAACTGATTAGTGAGATGAATCTGAATCTGTTTGATTTAATTTAGCACTCTAACCACTAACATGCTTGCTCTAGTAGCTTCATCTTCTAAAGCATATTTCCATGCAATTTCTGAAAGGTGCCACCTGTTTTTTTTTTTTTGCAAGCAGTGGAATAAAAGAAATTGAAAATGCATTCTTTACTATTTTTCACACACTTGATAATTAAAACAGGTTCTGAAAATGTTTTCTGGTAGAAAATGTCTCTATGGAGGAGCATAATGAAGAATAAAGTTGATAACATATCTACCTGTAAAGCTTTCTTTATACAAACTGCCTTGTCTGATTCCGCTGCTGTTGTCATACATTTTGTCCACAATATGACTGGAGGAGAAAAAAATCAAAAGAGAGTCAGTGAGAAACAAACAAAAGAACCAGTTTTGTGAATTTATCCACATTCCACAGTTTTCAGCCATAGCATGCTTGCAATCAAAAAATACTCAGAACGTGTTGGGAATCCAGTGCTGCTTACATGCAAGTCGAATTAATCCATTTCTCTCAAGGGATGGCCATCCTCTATGGCCAGTAACCATGATCTCTGCTTTATTACATTGTGTTACAAAATGTTATGATGTAGTATGGAAGACTAGGATGTATTCATAGATGAGTTCCAGAGGAACTGCATCAGGAAATTTTGAGTGTATGTACAGGAAATTTTGTATACATGCAAAGAGGAGGCTGTAAACCTATTGTTGTGGCCCTCCAGTGCCCAGCAGAGTTGGTAGCAGATTCGGACAGTGAGGAAGTTGGGGAGGAACACGGGCCAGACTTGGAGTCTGGGAAAAGCTCTGACTTGTGCTCTGCATCAGAGGCAAAGATACGGCCAGGGCCGTCTGACAGTTATCAGCTACCTTCGTAGTCAGATATCAGTGAGGCAGATGAATAGCTGGAGCCTGTTCCCAGTGTGTGCATGCACAGAGTTGCTGGACAAACAGAACAGCTAAGGAACAAGGGTCAACTTGGGAGTAAGGCCACAAGTGGATGGTGAATGGCCCCTCCCACAGTGAATAAAAGAGGAGTGAAAGGAGAGAGGTGTTTGCAGGAGACAGTTAGTTCATTCCTGCATTCTTGCCAAGTATTGCAGCGTCTGAAAGATATCGGCCTGGCCACTCTCCAAGCCTGATAAAAGTAGGTAATTGTGAACTTTCTTCAAAGACTGTGGGAGAGGAAAGACTTTGCTGGTGAGGAATTCACTGTAAATTAAATAAAAGTGTTTATTGGAGCAATGACTCAGCTTCATGCTGCTGGGGAAGCCTATGTCAGAACACCTATAACCTTTCAGATGTAGATGAGCTACAATATCAAGCATCCCTTGCCACTGGCTTGGAAGCCTAGGGTTCCGGAGATCTTTGGCTCAGTAACAAGAACTATCGCCTTCTCATTCCTAACATACAGAAACCATCCTTGCTGTTTTCAGTTCAAACCAGCAGCATGCAAAAACAGATTGAGAACATATTTACCACGTACTTCAAACTGATATTTGTAGGAAGTTTGAAGGAGTTTCTCATGAGATGAAGTTGCTGAACTTGCACTGGATTGCCAGCATGAATAGCACCCGTGATATCCAAAGCCCAAATGTCACGCTCTTCTCGAGAGCAACAGTCAAGGAAATAGTCTGTGTTGGTTTTTGTCCTTAGCTTAATAACTAACTGCAAAAGAACACCATAAGAAGCAGGGTTTATAGGACTAGCCATAAAAGCAAAGGGCTTACAGCACACATCTACATATTTGACCCCAACTGAGAGTTATGTTTTATTGCTAAAAAAAGACATTCCCCCGTTAAATAAATTAGCCAAATGAGCAAGAGAGAGTTAATAATGATGATGATGATGATGATAATGATAACAACAACAATAATAACAATAGTAACAATAATAATAATATTAAACATATGGGATCTCATGCATTCAAAGATCAGTAGGATAAAAAGCTCATCAGATTTGAAGAACATCATTAGGTTAACATACAAATTTCAGTATAGCATTCAATTGAATCTGAATGAGAAAATTATTTCAATGGTTCTTTCCCTGTTCCTGATTTTCAGCCTTGAAAACAATTCCCTGCTAAACTGTTGAAAATGTATCAGGTTGTCTACCTTTAATCTTCCATTTTACTAATCAGAAAATGCAACCCTACATTACCCAACAGATCTGCAATATGCAGGGAAGCAACACAACAAGTCTAAACTAATAGAGAACAAGTAGATTTTTGCAGCTTGGGGGAGAATTGTATATTAAAATTGCATTAGGTTATTGGTTAGATTAGATCAGTTAGATTAAGCCAGCAAATACAATCACCTGAATTAGTGTAAGAACCTGATTAACTATGTCTAATGACTAAAGAGTGATTGGTTACATTGACTGGATTCACTAGGTTAGAATGATAAAATTATAGAATTAGAAGTTCTCGTTGGGGAAATCCCAGTTAAAGCATTGCAGAGAGACAGATTCTGGCCTCTGCTTCACCACATCCAGTAAAAGAGTTCAATGTTGTTATGAGTAACTGGTTTCCCAGTTGTACTATTCCAACATTTTCCAACATTGCCCATTCTCCACTTTTTTTCCTGCCATAATATCATTTTGGGAATCCTCTTTGAACAGAAAGCAGCTTTCTCAGAATATTATGCCAAGTCATTCCCAAAACCTAGGTCAGGGATGTCAAACTCGCAGTGTCATGGCGACGTCACATGACATATCATGATTCCCCCCCCCCTTTGCTAAACCGGCCATGGCTGTGACCAGTGCATTATGCATCTGGGCTGCAGGCCGTGAGTTTGAAAACCCTGACCTAGATTGTTTTATTCCCTAATTGCTTTGTCTCATTTTAAAGTCAACTCAGTAGTAAGAGAACCAAGCAAAGAATCCAACATGGAAGAACCAAGCAAAGAATCCAACATGGAACTTACCGGCCTATTCTCATATTCCAAACACGGGCAAGTAATTGTACAGCCGTCCAGAAAAATCTTTCCTTTGGGAGAAGACTCCTGCTTTCCTCCCACCACTTTATAATAGAGCAGCCTGTCCTGGAGAAGAACAAACCACCTTGCTTTCCAATTGGGGACAACGTGACCCTGCAAACAATAAAAAGAAAGAAAAAATAGCGGTTTCTGAAGCTGCTCAAAAGCAGCTCTACCTGCTACACTAATTACACAAAGCAACACGTTTATTCCGACTCATAAATTATTGCATTAATACATTTCTGATTGACAGAACTTTGAACAAAATCCTAGTCACTGAGGCTGTTACACTTATTTAAGTTTTTTCCATTATGCTTCTATTAAAATAACCCAAGGGTTATTTTAATAAGATCTATATTTTAGAGCAGAACACAGATTCATAAAAGTAATTACAATGTTCATTAAAACCATAGAATAAATATAACCAATATTGCCCCACTCACATTTACAACCCATACAGCTATTATTTTTTTTAAATGCCTTCAAGTCTAGTCTTGTTTCCAGGTTACTGTCTCCACAAGCCCCTGCAGTTTTCTTGGCAACTGCATTTTTTAAAGGAATGATTTGATATTTCTTTCTACCTACAGCTTAGAGTGTCTGACTCAAAGACAACCAGTTGGCTTCCTGTCTACAACGAGTCTAGAACTTACGGGCTCCCATTTTTCAATCTTGCACCTTTAACCGCGATGTCTCTCTACTGTTACAGATGATACTATATTATAATAAAAACTAAAAGATTTTGAATAATAGAGGTATTTCATTCTGAAAGAAAAAAAGCAACCAGCCCATATTTACTGAAAATTAGGTAGAGTTGTGTTTAATCTGTTAAAAAGACTTTCAGATAAAATGTGAAATTGATAGTGAAATTGCCCTGCCCTCTTCATGGAATTTTACTAACAGTCCAGAAGGTAATATAATTTGTGGTATTAGCCTACATTTCCTCATTGGTTTTCAAACTGCAACCGGATAAAAATCCGAAACTCTCCCCTTGTGAAAAGTGTATTACATCTTCTTTCTCCTAACAAATCTGGACACCAATAAGACTGGGTGTTTTCCTTTCTCTATTCCTTGCTGTGTACTTCTTTCAGAACTTATAGGGAAGTGCTGAAGATGGGAGAGAAAGGAATGGCTTTGGAAGCAGAAATGGAAAGGTGAACCAGGTGAGAAAGGAGTGGCGCCTTCAGACCCTCATCCACCACTATCAGGAACAGCTCCTCCCACTGTATTTTAGACATGCATTTTCCTGTATATACCTGTCGAAAAATTGCACTTTTGTCCCGGTACATGTGCTGTATTATATAACTATCCTTCCTCATTCATAAGACTGCTGATAGAATTGTCATACCTTTTCTCTCTTTTTCTTTTACAAGTGATATCTATTTAAGGAAAATAAAGCATGGCTTTCTGAGGTCCGTTTGATTGGTAGGAATAGAAGCTCTCTGGCTCAAAGCCCTTTTAATTCTCACTGTGTTCACAGTGTTTTTTGGACTTTCCATAAAGCTCTGAGAAATCATTAAATTCTTACAATATATCGCCATAGGTGATTTCAGAGAAGGCGTCTATTGTACAATCATTCTGTCTAGCTGACAGAATTTTATTCTGAGATGGAAGGTGTTAAAGCACAGATCATCCTTCAGATGTAATCTTTTCCTTTTTTTTTCTCTCAAAAAGCTGCTATGGACAAAAAAATGCCATAACTCTTCAGTGCCTCTCATTTGGTAGTGTTAGGCACTATTTGCATGGTTCAGAATGTAGGAATCTAAAACATTATGCTGTTACAGTGGAAAACTGTTTTTATGACAGAAATTGTGACAAAATGTCATTAAAAGCCACTATTGAAAGTACCTCTCAGGAGATTCAATTGCAGGTCTCAAAGTGAGGGGGGGGGGAGAGGGATGAGAGTTTAAGTGAAGAGCTGCTGAATTCGCATATATCAAACATTTTCAGATTAACTCAAAAGATCTCAACAAACACAATGCACATTTGATACATTCCAATTGTTAACTGATTAGGTGCTTGTGATCTGTCTCTCATGTAATCTTCATTTGCATAACCAACCTGTCCTTCCCTCTCCAACTCATTCCATCATTCTAATTGAAATCTTATATCAGTTTAGTTGCACTTTGCAGTTGTTGAAGTGAGCTGACAAAAGTTTGCCTGTTATAAAAAGGGTTAGTTGGAAAACATGTTACCACACTCTTTCTGAATTTTTGCTACCAAAGATCAACACAGCTGTCCTCCTACCACACCTACTGTAAAGGTGGAAATATGTGTGCTGAGCCTCAAACCGCTCATCAAAATACTTGCTACATCATGCCCATTGGTGGTGTCCATTGGAAACTCCAAAGAAAAATGTTACATTTCTGAAAATGTAAAAGTCAACTGCACATCACTTACAATGGATCTACAATAATTCAAAAGCTGCAAGACAAGGGCCTATCTAGGGGCTGCCTAAGAACATAAATTGGAAAAAGGAGGCAAGGATACAAATGAAATTAGAACTGCGAAAGAAAAGGAGGAGAGATCAATTTTGTAAGACATGTTATCCCAGTTCCATTCCTTCATCCTTGCCTAGTGACCACGGGAGAGCTTCCAGGATCATTTTGTTATTTCTAAGATTTATAACTTTTTTTCCTAGTCAGTTGAAGTTATTCAAAATCATTTAAACAATAATAAATAATCTTATTTAAACAAGGTGTTATAATTAAGCCTCCGAGTTAGAGATCAGGGGGAGGAAGTCTTACCTTTTTAACTAGAAAGCCCTCTTTCAGGATCCCCCTCCCTGCTTCCATGGTGGGCAAGAGAAGAAAGCGCCTGTTGAGAACCTTGCAGACAGCTGCAAACCGGTTCTTCTGAAAGTGAGGTTTTAAGAGGCAGGCTGACTTTCTTCAGCCCCGCTCCAGAGTGACGCCTGGTCCCCTCCCTGCTCAAGGTAAAGAAAGCAAACACTGAGCTGGCAATGAGAGAACACCTGTCCTTATGGTGAACAAGGTCGCTCCTATTTACAGTTGTAAAGGCTCAAACCGACGAGTGCCTCAGGTAAGATGAATCAGCCATCTGATTACACATCACGGGAAGACATTCCTGTAGTACGTGGAAGCCAAGAATTTACCGCGGGCCACAACGTTTTGCTTGCTGGGAGTTTCCAAGGTTTGATATACAGTAAAATGCCCTGATTGTTAGTGTATTGCATATACTTCTGAGTCGGTGGGATGTGGGCAGCAGTATGTTAGTTTAGAAAATAGTTTCTAGAATAACAATCCTGGTTTGTGCGGAGTAGCCTGAACAACATGCTTGGGATAAAACTAAGCTTTGGTTGAGGTGTTGTAGCAAAATTTGGCCAAAATTGATTGCACTGTTTTAATAGTGTAGGAAGTTAGTACCCACTCCGCTCCTAGAAGAATGAAACATCCTAGGAAATATTTAAAAGGCAGAATATATATTATGTTACAAATGGTTTGGTTGGTCACTAAATCCACACCTTCTCTGTCTTACTAAAATATTATATAAAAGCCTTGATCAAAACCAATCAATTGGTTTTGATCAAGATCAATTTCTATGGTCTGGGGATGAATATGGCATACAGAAAATTTCTGTCTGGAATATAAAAGGAATGCATGATAAATAGCAAGAATTGGCAGATGACATGGAAGAAAGAAAAATATGTTATGTATCTGTGCAGTTAAGAAAAAAGAAGGATGTTATAAATCTTAGTAAAGGTGTCCTAATGTTGTGGAATACAAATGATGAATATGTGCAGGAAAGTGAAGGTATAGGTTTAATTATGAGTGAAATGACTAGAATGAATGTCAGAAAGGAGAAGAATTGATGTCATCTAAATCAGGGGTCTCCAACCTTGGCAACATTAAGTCTGGTTGACTTTAATTCCCAGAATTCTGGGAGTTGAAGTCCGCCAGGCTTTAAGTTGCCAAGATTGGAGACACCTGATCTAAGTCAGTGTTTTTCAACCTTTTTTGTGCAAAGGCACACTTTTTTCATGAAAAAAATCACGAGGCACACCACCATTAGAAAATGTTAAAAAAAATTAACTCTGTGCCTATATTGACTATATATAAAGTAATTTTCCCACGGCACACCTTACACTATGTCACAGTGGTTGAAAAACACTGATCTAAGTTGTTGTTGAGCTGTGGGAATGTAGAAACTTCTAGGTTGGTGTTAGTTGTGTATTACCTCCAGTGAAGGATAATAATGAAAGAATGAGAAATGTTTTGGGGAAAAAAAACACAATGCAACATTTTGAATGAATGCAATTCAGAGGAAAAATATTTTGCTAGGCGTTTCAAATGTATGAGTGGAAAGGAGAAGAGACAGTACAGAAAAAATTATTGGGAGATTTGGAAACATAAGAATGTAAGAGAACAATAAGTATCTGTTAGAAAAATATCTGTTTATTCCAAATACTTTGAATCATGGAATTATAGGGTGGTTGGAAGGGACCTTGGTTTAAGCGTTTCTTTATATGTAAACATGATAGAATAATTAATATAAACCTGAAAACATTATTTGATTATTAGGAATGGTTGAGGTAATTAATGAAACACAGTAAATTAATGAAAAGTTGTAAATAAAAGACAATTTTTGCAAGCGTAAACAGTGGATTTTGGGGAATGTATGAACAAATATTAGAAGATAGATCAAATTTTTATTATAATGAATAGAAAACAGACATATGGAAAGAGGATGTGGAAGCTTCTTGGAAAAAGGTAACAAGAATTATGTTACATAATATTACAGAAGTACAGTATACGTATTTGATTAATGGGAAGTGTGAAAAAGATGTTTTTACATGATGAAGTGAAAGAAGCTGTGGTTTAAAAAATGTATATAAGATGTATGCACAAATGCTGCAAATGAAGATGAGACAACTATATTTGTAAGAAATGCTTTAAGTGCTTGGTAGTAAGGATGTCTTGGTTGGAAATACATTTATACTTTTCCATGCACATGATACCATGTTATTGGTAGAAAATCCAAATTATTTGCAGTGAGACTTAAATTGTATAATGTAGTGAGATATATGGCTCTAAAAATTAACATATCAAAGTTTAATTTAGCTCTGTGCCATGGAGAAAATAGAATGAATGATTGCAATAATAGAGACTGTGGTATACTGCAGTTTGGTGTAGACTGCATACTGGGAGTTCATTAGTTCTACTTTCACTTTAGCCACAAAGCCAGCTGGGTAAGGCCAGTCACTCTCTGTCACCCCCAGGAAGGAGGTAATGGCAAATCTGCTTGTGAAAACTTGCTGCGAGAACTGAGTAGTCTTGTTTGGACAATTGCGAGGAGTTAAGGCACCAAAACAACAACAATAAATAAAAAAAGAAGTCCTATTTATATTATAGCCAGACATTTTAATCCAGATTTAAAATTAAAATATATACAAGAGATCTTTAAGGCAAACATGACATAACCTTGGAACAAATAGTAATTGGGTATTTCCAAAATTTTGATTTGCTACTGGTATTTTGTTTCCAGAATAGGAGACATTTATGAGGCTGAATGCTTCCTTCTGTGTCTGATAATGGGTAAATAATCATAACACCACTACCCCCGCCCCCGAAAAGGATAAAGATAGCATAAATTAAATAAGAAATGCTTCAAATGTTCTCTTTCTGGCAATAGATAACCAGATGTTTCCAAGACATCTACGGACTCTCAAAGGAAAATGCATCTGAGCAATAAGGACAACATGATTGGACATATATGTAGTCCTTGACTTACACCCATTCATTCAAGAACTGTTCAAAGTTAAAATGCCCTGAACAAATGGTAGATATGACTAGTTCTCAGGCTTTTGACTGTCCCAGGACCCCTACAGTCAAGTGATTACAATCTGGGTGCTTGGTAACTGGTTTAAATTTATGACTAAATGCAGCACCTCATAACCATGTGACCTCCATTTGTGACCTCCTTGTGGCTTCCTCAGAAATTTAGTGGGTTAGCTGGGGATAAGTCTCCCTGAACCAGTCCCCCAACCCCTCTGCATTCACACCAAGCTGGCCACTTAAGTACTCCCATGCACCCTTCCCGAGTAGTCTTGCTGCACTTCCCTTCGGGATTGGGCGGCATATAAATGTGGTTAATAATTATAATAATAATAATTTTACCCTCACACACCCTCTTTGACCCAGTCATGTGGTTATGAGGTGCTGCACCTTCCTTGCACATTCTTCCCCATCTAGCAGCAGTCGCCACTTACTGCTTGCCTGTGTGCAAGCCATCTGGGACTTGCCAGCTTCCCCCAACCAAGTCAGCGGTAGCATGAAGTTGCCTTACTTGTCAAACATGAGATTTTATTAATGAAGGCAATCAGTTCAGCAGGGAACTGCCATTGCTAAGTTGTGGAAATTTCGGTTCCAACTGCCACTGTAAATTGAGCTTTACTTGTACACTTGTTCAACTTTTGTTTGTAGGGGAATAAAACCATTTGTACTTGAGCCTACTTCTAGTTAAGAATATATAATGTGCTATACTTAACTTTCCAGAATAATAAGGCTACATTAACCTATAAATTTATATGAGTATTACTGTTAAGTAGATCCATGCACATTTGTTAAAAGTCAAGCCAAACCAAGATGTATAAATTGTTTTTTATTGACCTTTCTATGAAGATCTCCACATGCAGGCAGTATCTCTGACAAGAAGTATAGGCGGTTTCCCTTTGTCCTAAAAGTTGCTCCAAAATATATGCAACCCTTTTCTATGGAAAACTTTATGAACAGCAATGAAGCATTTTACACTTCTGTTTGGGTGGAAATTGATGCTTCTTACGGAAATTGTATCCTACCTTGAGACTGTAGTGAGTGACTCTATACTCTAGTCTAGAGTATGTTACAGGTATGGTGAAAGCTTTAAGGTTAAGGTATCAGTGATACTATTCCCTATTGTGAGATTTTCATGTTTTCTAGGGAAATACTTTTATGGTCAAAGCAAGATTTCAAAAAAAGAAAAAAGCATCCTGGAGATAAGAAAGTAGGAAGGAAACAATTGTTATTCTCGCATATCTCCTGATTACTGTGCTTGCTAATAGTGCGTGTCACAGACGATGTAGCATTAGTCACTAAATCAGCAAAATGTCCGGAAATCTCTTTGCAGACATAGTATTATTATGGAGTGGGTGGGGGACTTTATGACTGAGTTTTACAATACACTCCAATAGCTTGCTTTCTATTTTACATATGAGTCAGCCCTATGTAAATATTATGTATCTAATATGTATTTATTTTTTAGGTCAGGCTAGAGGTGGTCTAGCTCCTGTATTCTTGGAGGCTCTCTGATCCAGGCATTCAAGTCTATTAACTACTGAACCGTTCATGGATGGCGAAAGTATATCTAGCCAGATATACCAGACAGCTAGTTTGGTCTAGTGGAGAGTGTAAGTCCAAGCCCTGCCTTAGCCGTGGAAGCTGGCCAGGTGACTTTGGACCCAGTCACTCTCTCACAGCCAAACCCATTTCTCAGGGTTATTGTGTGGAAAATGGGAAGAGGTCTTAGATAAATCCACTGCCTTATTTGTAAAAATAATGATGGTATATGAATATTTATCAAAAATAGATCTGCTTTCTAGTTTCATGGGGTACTTATTTTACACCTCTGCCATTTTAAATCTTTTGGTTGAAAAGCCATCCTTTTTATATTCATCCTATTATCTTTGCCTGATCTCCAATTTTATTACTGTTCAATTTATAGTTTTCTAATAGTTGATTGATTTTTATGTTTGCCCTGACGTTTCTGATGCCAACAATACCTAATTAACCCCCATTTATATTTTATTTCCAAACAGCACTTGAAATATTTATGAACTATCCATTGTATGAAAATTGCTACTCGAAAAAAATGTACAGAGGGCAAACATTGTAATTAGTTCTTAAAGATACATGTCCGTACTAGTTTGCATTCAATCAACCTATACTTTACACAAAAATAAATTCCTAGACATTGGGGAAAATGGCTGTCTTCTCACTCTACAGATGTAAGGAAGGTTACCCAATCTATATACTATTTAATACTGAAATGTGATTTTTTTACTGCTGCAAAGAACTCTTCAAATATTAAACACATCCCTATTGGAAGAAAACATGTAGGAACCTGTATGGATGTAAAACTAAACTCAGACAGTGATGTCAGATCAGGTAGGTCTAATCAGTTCTCAAATTACCCTATCTACCTTTAGGACTACAGATTCACCCATAGTGGGAGGAACTGACTGTAACAAACCATCTGTTGATGTTGACGTCAAAAGTTGTCTGTAACACTGAAAATTTATCTTGAGACAGAACTGGTTTTTCCTCAAAGAGTGCAGAAATGCTCATAAGGAGTTAGGAGGCCAGATGAAGAACTTTAGTAAGCAAGGATTTACTAAATATGAATTCAGGACAACATTTTGAACCCTTGTAAAATCAGTTTGTTGTGGTTGTATGACACCCAGTGGTAAGAAAAAAAAGTATACTATTATAAGCTACCATTAAAACATTTGTTGTTAATATTAGAAAAAAGTTGATTTAGAAGTCTTTACCAGCTTTTGATTTTGACATACCTAAAAAGATAATTCTTATATAAATAGCACAGTATTTAGGGAAAAAAGTAATGACATTTAATAAAAGTTTTATCACATATAATCACTGATAGTATATAGAAAAGAAATTTGATGTGGCAGATCAGCAAAAAATCAACACAAAATTTACCTCTCCTAATAAACTTATTTAGGCAACTGAATGCAGTATTTCTTTGTTCTATAAATGAGAGAAGATTATGGTTTACCTTGCAGAATAAGGAAAAATATTTTGTTCTGAGGTATCACATACTCAAAATGTAAAAGAAAAGCCTACAAAATAAGAAGAGGAAGACTAGTGCATTAATTCATCAGAGTATTAAAAAGGAGTATCTAATCTTGCTGACGTTGTACATGAAGTAGCCCTAAAGTTACTTGTATAATGACAACTGATTATAAACTAAGTAAAGATTAGGATTTATCGGTTAAAGACATGCGAACTGCCATCTTTAACAGCTAAAAGTCACTCTTTCCTCTTTAGCTTTTTGCACTACAGATTTCTTAAAATGAAAATGAAATGAAACCCAAGTAAATATCCAATACATTTATTGAATGCTTCAGTGTGGTCTGTGGAGGAATATTGGTTTCATCCTCAGAAACTCGCTGATACAACATAGTGAACCAGTTGCCAATCTGAATGGATAAGACGTGAAAATATTAAGAGTCATCAAAGTACGCTTGGATTATTTAGGGGAGAAAGGTTTTAATCTTCAGTGGGAAGTACCTTCCCAATGAGAAAATCAAGCAACATATTGTAGCAGATGGTTTCTTGTATGTTCAAAATTTGGTCTCATTAAAAACTTGAAAGTATTTCAAGTCTGTTCCTGTGGCATTTTTAACAATGAAATCTCATCAGTCGACTCTAAGTGTTTTTAGTTATTTGCATGAAGGCATAGTTTCCATCTATTTTGCCATGCCAATAAATTTAATCTTCAGTTTTTGCTTCCATCTCCTCAGCATCATCATCACCATCCACTTCAGCATTCTCCCGCTCCAACCTTTCCAACTGCCTTGCAAGTTCAGTCTCATCAGTGTCAGTTACCACCTTGGGCTGCAAAGACAAAGTGAGCAATACATGGTTATCTTTCAGTGCAATTCGGCATCTGTTTAAGCACATGTACTTTTCATTAAACATGCAGTTGACTTGTCCAAATATAAAAGACAGCAATTATTAACCTGCTATATGCAGTCAAACTCATTTGCAACTGCAATGATAGCCCCTGGAAGGGACTGCCATCCAGTGATAAACAGCGGCTGCCTATTAATAGTTTGGTATATTTCATTTTTTTAATCAATGTAGATTTCATTGAACTCTTTCCATCTCCATCAATTAGATTGTGTATTCCTTGAAAAAAAGAGAGAGCTGTACATTCTAAGCCCTTAGGAGGAAATACTCCTGCTTGCTGTAAGAATGGACAGAAATATAATACTATGAAGGCCATCTACTGGAACATTTATTGAGATTTTATTGTCTAAAATAGGTGAAATGAACAAATACACATCATGAACAGATATAATGTCATATGAAAAGATGAACTTGAAAGTTATTTAGCATACAATCTGCAGTGCACTGTTGAATTAAGGAAAACAATCTTAAAAGTTACAATTACTACCAAAATTGGGGGACAAGAGAGGGGTGGATATCAAAAAGATTGCATTGAGCTGAATTCAGGAATGTTCATTAGAACATTAGATATTTGTTTTAATTAGTTGTATTCCACCTGGAGTAACTTCTTAGCCATATAAAGTTAACAAATAAAACTGATATTAAAGTAATTAAATATATCTTAGTTTCAGTCGGATAAATTTTTTTTGTTCTTGTTCGGTTAATTTTGGGAAATGCATGTTTTGGCCTCAAACAAAATTTATGAAAAATCCACGAAGAACAGTTCAGTGCTAGCTTTTATACCAGTTTGAGGTTTTGATTTTCCAGTAATGAACATTCCTGAATTCAGCTCAATGCAGTCTTTTTGATATCTACCCCTCTCTTGTCCCCCAATTTTGGTAGTAATTGTAACTTTAAATTAAAATTTTTTAAAAATTATTTAAAAAAAAGAAAGTACTGTGACTAGAGCTTTAAGGCTTTCTTGTATCTTTCCAGATTTCTGACTTATCAACACTGTGGTCAAACAGACCCAATAAAAATGGAGCCGAGCAAGCAGGAAGTATATGAGAAAGAGAGGAAAATATTTTTTTAGTTTTCTGAGGCACTTCTGCACCAGTAAAAAAGGAACATATGCTTTGAAGCATTTTCTAACAAATTAAGTACTTGCTCCTGTTTGGAGACTGCAAGAACCACTGGATCCTCCCCACAATTAGCCCTGAGGATCATAGACAAAGGAGTCTGCAGGGGGAGAGGGGTAAAAATGTCAAGATAACAGCTGCAGCATGCCTTTGTTTCACTGTAAGTGTCCCTGATCCGAGCCTAGCTGAACACACAATACTTACATCCATTTGCACATTAAAGACACCTCTTT